>NC_142802.1:57118059-57433079 GCF_049724085.1 Artemia sp. Qi Xiang Cuo | reverse complement strand
TGTTTCAGATTGAGCTATTAATTAACAAAACTTTTTCCACAAAATAAGTTTTTTTTCAATACAAATCGGCATCAATAAATAAATGAAACCCAAAACGAACAGAAATTACAATAAATAACCGAGTCAAGCTCAAAACAAGCAGGAATTAACGTGAGTAGGAATCAAAACCCCTCTGCTTTCTAAAAGTCAGAATAAATTTTCACTTTACTGAAAAAATTCAAATGAACGTGCATTGTCAATTTAATATACATATGATGATATCTATTCCTTAAATCTTAATTAATATTTGATTTATTGAAGTTATAAAAGTGAAAACATTAAAAATAATTTTTTCAGTAAAGTAAAAATTTTATTTTGGCTTTCAGAAAATATAGGGGTTTCGAACTTTATTCATGTTAATTTCTGCTCGTTTTGAGTTTGCTCCGTTATTTATTGTAATTTCTGTTCGTTTTGGGTTTTCATTTATCTATTGATGCTAATTTGGGGTAGTTGTATGCTTGGTAGATTATTTGATTCTATTTTTGTTCACTTTTTAGTTTAATGGAGTTCTTTGCTTAAAAAAAAAAAAAAAATTTTTTTGTGGAAAAAGTTTTTTTTAGTTAATTTCTGTTCGTTTTATATTGACATAGTCTTTTTCAGGGAAAAAGAAAATAAAAATTCCAATTTCTCCAGTTTGATTTTAGGAATTTATATTTTGGCCTGTTATTTGTATGCTGGAAACACTTTTCCAGTAATTTAAAACAGAATAAACCCTTTTGAAAATCATGACGCAAATAGTAGTGTGTACTTTAGTCATATACATCCTCTAGTTGACCTGATAAATAAAACTAAATATCATTCCCAAAAAATTATATCTATGCTCTTTCTCAGACTAGATACACCTACACTTTTTTAATTTAGTAAAATTTTAAGAGAAGTAGTAACAGAAGTAGTCCCGATAGTTTGAGCTTAATACCCTCAGTCGTTCTTGTTATATTGCTGGGATGTCTTATTGGCACCAGCATACAAGCAGTGCGTTTTGATTTAATTTTAAAGCAATATTTAGTTTTTAAGCATAATGCGAAAATTACATAATTGTGGGGGGTTGACCAACCCAATAACCCTACAGTTATAGTTACTAGACCGTTCAGCTATGCTGAACAAAAAGCTGTCTTAAAATTTTGATTGGAAGTGTCTGGGAATTTATGAGCTAAAGAGGAGGGCTGATTACCCTCCAATCACTGTTGACTTTTAAGGGGGCACTAGAACTTTTAATTTTCGGTCAAATTACCTTCTTTAAAATATCAATGCTATTCCTAGCTATGAGCATCGCTGCCTAAGTCCTAATATGCCCTATATTGCTTATATGCCTTTTAATGCCTGCATGCATATAGTTTTTCGTTTAATTGAAACTCCCCCTAAACGTTCCCCAAAAGTTTCAACTTAATGCCATAAGTGTCGTCAGTTACAGTAACGGTAAAAGCAGCATTAAATGTATACACACAGTGTCTTCTGGCTAGTTCGAAATCTACAACCTATGAAGGTATGAAGGTGAAATTTTCAGAGATATTCCTGTTGTACAGCTGACAACCAGCTATCCATATGCAGGTAGTCAAAAGGGCATATCAGCAATATCTCAGGAACAGCTTCGTGTGCGAAAGTAAAACTTACAACGCTTGTTGAGGGGGGTGTTGAGCTAACAAAAAGACAAAATTTGCATAATAATATTACTGCTTCTAATCCTACAACTATTAACTGTCCTCATACTGCTACTGCTATAACTACTGGTACTACTACTACTATTAATAAACCTAAGGGTTATTAACGCAAACATTTTGGGCAATATTGTAGCTGTATTGAAATAAATCGAAACACACTATGTCCATACAGGTTGTCAAGAAAACGTATCAGAAATGCTTCAGGACCGGTTAATGGCATTAAGTTAAAAATTTCATCGTGTATTGAAGGGGATATTGAAAAAAGTTGCTGTTTGCATACTGCTACTAATACTACTGATACTACTACAACTATCGCTACGCATCATTACTGAACCTTTCAACAATGCTGAAAAAAACTTGATGTCTCAAAACTTTGTTTGTATGTTTGCCATGGAAAAATATGAGCTTGGGGGGGGGGGGGTCTTAAATCACTTTGACTCTTAAAAAGGGCATTATAACTTCAAATTTCAAATCAAATAAGCCCATATGAGGTTTACACAACCACCCATTCCATAAAAACCTTACATGCCCTCATGGAATAACTTAAACCCTTATCCCCAGAGCGCTGGGGGATGACACCCCTAGAGACATTATTATATGTAGTTTGAACTATTTTGAACGAAATCGCTATCTCATAATTTCAATCAGATGTGTTTGGTGAAAAGAGGGGTTGTTGGGGGGGGGGCTAAATGCCCTCCTTCACTTTTGACGCTTAAAAACGAACTAGAACTTCCAATTTTCAACCAAATGGGCATCTTCTATTGTTAAACAACCATCCCTTCGATAAAAACTTCAACTATCCCAGGGCATAACTTACAACCCTCGTCCCTAAGCTCTGGTGGTTTGTTTCAGCCCCAAAAGCCTTGTTATACGATCTTTGGAATATTTTGAATAAAATGGCTGTCTTAAATTTTTTTCATTCGATTTATTTCGGAAAACAACGTGTTGAGCCCCCCCCCTCCCCCTAACCCCCCCCCTCAACACGACGTGTTGATGGGGGGGGGTTAACTGCCTATTGGTCACTTTTGCTCTTAAGAAGGGTACTAGAAATTCAGATTGCTAATCCAATGAACCCCCTCCGAAGTATATACAACCACCTTTTCAATAAAAACGTTATATGCTCCAGGACATAACTTACAACTCTTAACCTGAGAACTGCGGGGGATGGAGGGTGTCTTCCTCAAAGACATAATTGTTGGACTCTTCAGCTACAATGAACACAATTGCTATCTCTTGATTGGATATGTTTGGGGGAATGATGAGCGGGGGAGGGGCTGGTTGCTCTCGAATCATTTTTGACTCTAAAAAGGGTACTATAATTTTCAATTTCAAATCAATTGAGCCCCACTTAAAGTTTATAGGTCCCAGGCCATGACTTATAACCCTATCCCCAGGGCACAGTGGGGTTGTGTCAAGCCTAGAGTCATTGTTTTAGTTCTTTGGATTATTTCGAGCAAAATTGCTATCTGACCATTTAAATCAGATTCATTTGGAGAAGAGGGGTTGTCAGTGATGGAGGGGGGCTAGCTGCCCTCATTTTTGACTCTTAAAAGGGAACTAGAACTTCTAATTTTTAACCAAATTATGCCTCCTCTAAAGTTTATACAACCATCCCTTCCATAAAAACCTTAAATACCCACTGGGCATAAATTACAACCCTTGCCCCTAGGCTCTGGGGTGTGTTTCAACCCCGAAAGCCTTGTTATATGATATTTAGACCATTTTAAATAAAATGGCTATCTCCAATTTTCTATTACATGCATTTCGGGACAAAACGACGTGTGTGTGTCTGGGGAGGGGGGTAGCTTCCCTCCGATCACTTGGACTCTTAAAAAGAACAGTAGAGCTTCTGATTACCAATCCAATGAACCCCCTTCAAAGTTTATATGACAACGCTTTCTATAAAAACGTTATATGCCCCAAGGATATAACTTACAACCCTTGCCTTGAGGGCTGGTGCGTTATCCTCAAAGACATAATTTAATGACTTTCTAAAAATTTTGATTGTAAATGTTTGGGGAAATGATGGACGTGGGGGGGGGTCATTTGCCCTCTGATCGCTTTCGACTATTAAAAAGGGCACTCAATTTCCAATCGAATGAGCCCTTTTTGAAGTTTCTACAACAACACTTTCTATATAAACCCTATATGCCCCAAGGGCGTAACTTACAACCCTTGTCTTGAGGGCTGTGGGGGGGGGGGCGGGAGGGTTGTCATCCTCAAAGACATAATTTCCAGACCTTTCAACTACGTTGAACAAAGTGGCTATATCAAAATGTTGATCGTAAACCTTTGGGGAAATTATGGGCATGGAGGGGTGGTTCTCCCCTCGATTACTTTCGACTATTAAAAGGGCACTGGCCCTCTCAATTTCCAATCGAATGAGCCCTTTTTGAAGTTTCTACGACAACCTCTCTAGAAGAACCTTATATGCCCCCATGGTATAACTCACAACCATAGCCATGAGGGCTCTTGGGGGGGGGGGGTTGTTGTAATCCTCAAAGACATAATTTCCGGACCCTTCAACTATGTTGAACAAAATGGCAATATCAAAATGTTGATTGGAAGTGTTAGGGAAAATGAAGGGTGGGAGGGGGGAATTCGCCCTCCGATCACTTTAGAAAATTAATAAGGGCACTAGCCCTCTCAATTTGCAATAGAATGAGCCCTTTTTAAAGTTTCTACGACAATACTTGCTATAAGAACCTTATATGCCCCCAGGGCATAATTTATAATCTTTGTCCTGAGGGTTTTGAGGGGTTGTCATTTTCAAAGACATAATTTCTTGACCTTTCAACTACGACCTTGACCTTTCAACACATCCAATTTTGATTGGATGTGTTTGAGGAAATGGTGGGCGTGGGAGGGGAGTTAGGTACCCTCCAACTTTCGAGTTTTAAAAAGGGCACTAGTTCTCACAACTTCCAATCGAATGGGCTTTTATTGAATTCTCTACGACAACTCCTTCGATACGAAGGGCCCTGTTCTAAAACCAAAAAAAAAAAAAAAAAAAAAAAAAAATAAATTGTGCCAAAATCGTTCTTTACTTAGGCAGCGCTATTTCGCTGCATGGTATGTTTTTAATTCTCATAACATAAAAAAAAATCACCATCATAGCAAAGGCTACTGAAAAAAAAAAAAAAAAAAAAAAAAAAAAAAAAAACAAATGAGTGTGGATTGAAAGTTAATATATATACTGACGTCATTCCTGGAATTCTTAATAATTCTGGATTTATTAAAGTTAAACAAAGAGAAAACATTTAAAATGAATTTTATTTTCAGTAAAGTTCAAATTTCGTTATGGTCTTTAGAAGGGACTGGGGCTTTCAGCCCTACTCCCAATACTGTATCCAGGGGATTAGGAAATTTAATCCCCCCTAAAATTTCTGTCCGACTCGTAAAAACGTAGCAAAAATACATATAAGGAAATTTGTATGCCCTTTTTTGTATCCCTCACCCTCGAACGAAAATCCTGGATACTGCCTAATCGTCTTAGTTTCTGCTCGTTTGGAGTTTGACTTGGTTGTTTATTGTAATTAATTAAAAAAAAAACTTTCTGAAAAATAACTTTTTCAAAGAAAAGTAAAGGCCATTTTAAACTTAGGCTCAGCAGATACAAATACCTTTTAAATTCAAACTCAAAATGACCAGAAATTACTATTAGAGAATAAATGAAACCCAAAACGAACAGAAATCAAATAAACAATCATAGCAAAAACATACAACAAGTAATAACATAAATGAACAAATAGATCTTAAAGCGAGTAATGCTTAGGCTGAATATGAAATCAAGCTTAAAACGAAAAAGAATATTTTCCTATTGAAGTATAAATGAAACTTAAAACGAACAGAAATTAAATAAACAACCAATGCAAACAAACCTACAGTAGATATTAATGTAAATCTATAAATAAATCTTAAAACAAATGAAACATAAATTGAATATGCAAATCAAGCTGGAAACGAACAATAATCACTGCAAACAAGAGTTTGGGTATGACTTCCCTCACTCACTGTAAAAGTCTAAGACCTACTGCGTCATTTGCGCTTTACTGAAAACCGATTTTATGACAAATATTTTCTTTTGTACTTAATATTAAAAGTAAACATTAAAATTATAGTAACATTTTGAACTGATGAGCTTTCAGCGATATCATTATTCATCAAATATTCAGTTTAATTTATTAGCTTTTTTTAAAGTTGTTCAAGACGAATATAGTTTCACTACAAACAATTGTTTGGATACTGCCTCCTTTCCTAACTGTGAATAAAATCCAAAAGCCTACTGCGTCATTGGCGCTTAACTGAAAACGAATTATATTACAAATATTTTCTTGTCCAGTTCTTGCAGCATTGAAAATAAAAATAAATAACAGTCAAAGAAATACTTGAACTGATGGACCTTTCAACAATTAAATCATTATACATTAAATGTTCAATTTGATGTTGTTTAAACTTTCCAAGACTGTTCAAGACGCATATAGTTTTCAGTAAAGCGCCAATGACTCAGTAGGTTTTAGACTTTTACAGTGAGAGAAGAAGGTCATACCCAAACTCTTGTTTGTATTAATTTTTTGTTCGTTTCAAGCTTCATTTGCATATTCAATTTAAGTTTCACTCGTTTTAAGATTTATTTATTAATTTACATTATCATCTATTGTATGTTTGTTTGCATTGACTGTTTATTTAATCTCAAAGTTTTTATTGGATGCATTTGGGGAAAAAAGGGCATGAGGGGGGGGGAGCTAGTTGTCCTCCAATCTCTTTTCACGCAAAAACTGAACTAGAACTTTCAATATCCCATCAAATGAGCCATCTCTGAAGTTTTTAAGAGCATCCCTTTCATAAGAACCATATAGTCCTCAAGGGTATAACTTACAACGCCTACCTTCGGGCTCTGGGGGGCGGTTTCGACACTGGAGATTTCGTAATATGATCTGTAACGTATTTATAAAAAATATATCTTAAAGTTCTTATTGGATAGGTTCGACGAAAAGAGGGCGTGGAGGGGGGAGCTAGGTGCCCTCCAATCTCTGTTGACTCTTAAAACGTGAACTAGAACTTTCAATTTCCAATCAAATTAGCCCTCTTTGAAGTTAATACGAGCATCCCTTCCATAAGACCCATATATACCTCCAGGGCTTAATTTGCAACGCCTGCCCCTGGGCCCTGGGGGGTTGGGTCGAAACCGAAATTTTTTTATATGATCTTTGATCTATTTTTAACATAATAACCATCTTAAAATTTCTATTGGATGCATTTGGAAAAAGAAGTTTGGGGGGGGGGGTGCTGGTTACCCTCCGATATCTTTTGACGCTTAAAAAGTGAACTAAAACTTTTCAATTTGCAATAAAATGAGCCCTCTGTGAAATTTACATGAGCATTCCTTCCATAAGAACCATATATGCCCCCAGGGCATGAATTATAACCGTTCCCCTGAACACATTGCGGTGAGTGTCCTGCTCAAACATATAATTCCCAGAACTTTCAACTATGTTTAACAAAATGGCTGTATCAAAATTTTGATTGGATGTGTTTGGGGAAATGGTGGGCGTGAAGGGGTTTCAGTTGCCTTAGAATCCCTTTAGACTATTAAAAAAGGAACTAGTCATTTCGATTTCCAATCGAATGAGCCCTTTCTGAAGTTTCTACGACAACGCTGTCTATACAAAACCTTATTCGCCTTATTAAACTACGTTGAATAAAATCGCTTTATCAAAACTTTGATTGGATGTAATTGGGGAAAAGGTGGGCGTGAGAAGGAGGGGGGTTAGTTGCCTCCCAATCACTTTCGACTATTAAAAAGGGCGCTAGCTTTTTGAATTTCCAATCGAATGAGCCTTTTTTGAAGTTTCTACGACAACGCCTTCTATAAAAACCTTATATGCCCCCAGGGCCTAACTTTAACTAAACCCTTGCCCTGAGTGGTGTAGGGGAATGTTCTCCTCAAAAACATAATCTCTATCTGGAAATTAACTAAGCTGAACATAATAGCCATCTCAAAATTTTGATTGGATATGTTTGGGGAAATACAAGGCTTGGAAGGTGTTTTAGGTGCCTTTTAATCACTTTCGTCTATTAAAAAAGGGCACAAGCCGCTCCAATTTCCAATTGAATGAGCAATTTTCAAAGTTTCAACGACAACTACTTCGATACGAAGTGCCCTGCTCTAAAGGAAAAAAAAATCATAAATAATACATTGTGCCAACATCGTTCTTATATGGCCCCCGGGCACAACTTAAAACCCTTGTCCTGAGGGTTTTGGGGGAGTGTCCTCCTGAAAAACAAATGGCTATCTCAAAATTTTGATTGGATGTGTTTGGAGGAATGATGGGCATGTGGGGGGGGGCCTATTTGCTCTCCAATCACTTTTGACCCTTAAAAGGGGCACTAGAACTCTCGATTTCCAATCGAATGAGCCCTCTTTGAAGTTTCTACGACGACCCCTTCCATATGAAGTGCTTCTGGAAAAAAAATAATAACAAAACATTGGAGCCGTATGACGCTTTTTACGAGCATCCCTTCCATAAGAACTATAAATTCCCCCAGGGCATAATTTACAACGCCTGCCCTCGGGCCCTGGGAGGATGTATCGGCCCCGGAGTTTTCGTTATATGGTCTTTGAACTATTTTTAACAAAATAGCTATCTTAAAATTTTTATTGGGTGCATTTGGGTAAAAATGGTTGGGGGAGGAGCTGGTTACCTTTCGATATCTTTTGACGCTTAAAAGTGAAGTAGAACTTTCAGTTTCCTATCAAGTGATTCCTCTCTAAATTTCATATGAGCATTCCTTCCATAAGAACCATACATGCCCCCAGGGCATACGACAACGTCTACGACAACTTCTTCGATACGAAGTGCCCAGCTCTAAAGGGAAAAAAATCATAAATAATACATTGTGCCAACATCGTCCTTATATGGCCCCCGGGCACAACTTAAAACCCTTGTCCTGAGGGTTTTGGGGGAGTGTCCTCCTGAAAAACATATTTTCTATCTGGAAATAGACTACGCTAAACAAAATGGCTATCTCAAAATTTTGATTGGATGTGTTTGGAGGAATGATGGGCATGTGTGGGGGGGACAAGTTGCCCTCCAATCACTTTTGACCCTTAAAAGGGGCACTAGAACTCTCGATTTCCAATCAAATGAGCCCTCTTTGAAGTTTCTACGATGACCCCTTCCATATGAAGTGCTTCTGGAAAAAAAATAATAACAAAACATTGGAGCCGCATGACGCTTTTTACGAGCATTCCTTCGATAAGAACCATATCTCCCCCTTGGGCGTAAATTACAACGCCTGCCTTCGGGGCCTGGAAGGCTGTGTTAACCTCGGGGTTTTCGTTATATGGTCTTTAAACTATTTTTGAAAAAACAGCTATCTTAAAATTTTTATTGGATGCATTTGGGAAAAAGGGTCAGGGGGGAGCTCGCTACGCTCTATTATTTTTGATGCTTAAAAAGTTAACTGGAAATTTCAATTTACAAAAAAATGAGCCCTCTCTTAAGTCTACATGAGTATTCATTCCATAAGAACCATATATACCCTCAGGACATAACTTTTAACCATTGCTCCTGAAGACCGTGGGGGGCGTGTCTTGCTCTAACATGTGTTTTCCAGATGCGTCAACTACGTTGAAAAAAATGGCTATATCAAAATTTTGATTGGATGTGTTTGGGGAAATGGTTGGCCGGGAAGGGGTGTCAGTTGCCTTAGAATCACTTTCGACTATTAAAAAGGGAACTAGCCATTTAAACTTCCAATCGAATGAGTCCTTTCTAAAGTTTCTACGACAGCGCTGTCTATACAAAACCTTATTTGCCCCCAGGGCATAACTTACAACCCTTGCCCTGAGGGCTGTAGGGGGCTGTCATCCTCAAAGACCTAATTTCCAGAACTTAAAACTACGTTGAACAAAATGGCTATCTCAAAATTTTGAGTGGATGTGTTTGGGGAAAAGGTGGGCGTTAGACGGGGGTTAGTTGCCCTCCAATCACTTTCGAGTATTAAATTCAAAGGGCAGTAGCCCTTTGAATTTCCAATCGAATGGGCCTTTTTTGAAGTTTCTACGACAACGGCTTCTATAAAAACCTTATATGCCCTCAATAACTTACAACCTGTTTCCTGAGGGCTATTGAGAACTCTCTTACTCGCAAACCCATTGTCTATCTGAAATTTAACTGTACTTAAAAAAGCGGCTGTCTTAAGATTTTGTTTGGATTTTTTTCTGGGAACGGTGGGCGTGAACGGGGTGTTAGTTGCCTTCGAAATACTTTCGACTATTAAAAAAGGCACAAGCCACTCCAATTTCCGATTGAATGAGCCCTTTTCGTAGTTTCTACGACAACTTCTTCGATACGAAGTGCCCTGCTCTAAAGGAAAAAATAATAAATAATACATTGTTCCCACATTGTTCTTGTATGTCCCCCGGGAATAACTTAAAACTCTTGCCATGAGGGTTGTGGGGGAGTGTCCTCCTCAAAAACATACTTTCTATCTGGAAATCGACTACGCCGAACAAAATGGCTATCTCAAAATTTTGATTGGATGTGTTTGGGAGAATGATGGGCGTGGGGGGGCTAGATGCCCTCCAATCACTTCCGACTATAAAAAAGGGCACTAGAACACTCAATTTCCAATCGAACGAGCCCCCTTTGAAGTTTCTACGACGACCCCTTCCATATGAAGTACCTCTGGGGAAAAATAAACTAATAATAATGAAACATTGGAGCCGTATGGCCTTTACTATAAGCAACGCTATAATGTTGCCTCTGATTTTTATTCATTTTTGGTTTCACTTATTTATTGATTTATGGTAGGTGATTTATTTTTTTTAACATGTTTATGGGGTGGGGGCTCAAGAAACCCTTTTGCTCCGCTTTTAGTATTAATACAGATATTCCTAGTAATGTTCGTGCTACTAAACTTTTACTAATTCTAATTTTTTTACGCCAAAAGCTGTATTAATATCAAATTTAAAAAAGGAAGAAAAACAGACGAAGAATAGTCCAGCCTTGTTATCTTTGGTCAGAGCCTCTTATTTGTTCTATTACCATATCCAGTTCTTAAGTTCATTCACCAGAAAACAGTCCTCACGATGGTTCCAAATAAAAGTTGTCTGACACCCATCTCAATGTAGGACAACAAAACATACCGGGAGTTATCTTGGCGAATTAAAATTAGATCAAGGGTTAACTACCCTTCTACCTGTATAAAGGATAGGAAGAAAATGATAGTAAATGAGGAAAATATTTATGAAAAAGATATTATTAGAACTAATAGGCGCATGCAGAAATTTTTCCAGAGAGGAGGGAGAATCTGCAATTGTTTTAGGAAAATTTGTACGAAAGGTATATGCTTTTAGGTCTTCGAAGGGGGGGGGGGGGTCGGAGATCTCTTCTGAGCACTATTACTGAAATTTTATGAATAGTTTTTCTATTCTAGTTTTTCTACAATAGGCAAAATCTTATAGTAAATGCTTTTCGGTCTTCAGAGGGAGGGGGGGGGTCTGAGATCTTTCCTGAGCACCTCTGCTGAAACTCGCTACGAGTACTAGGGGTAATGGGACGGTGTTTCGGGACAGTCATGAAAACCAAGGTCCCCCTTTAGTCTTCGGTAATTTTAGAAAATCTACGGACAATGTATATGATGTGTTTCCGAAATTTTCGGGGGGGGGGGTCAAACATGTAGTCCCTCTTGGATAAGGCCTCCCGGAAAACATAAAAAATATAGGAAAATTTTCCCACTTTTGAGAGATACAGGCCTGGAAGCTCTTCCACCATCCCCTCCTTACGTGCTGGAATCGTTTTCTAAGCTTGTGCTATGTTTTTGGATTATATTTTTGTTTTGGCGAGTGAGAATCAAATAATGTAAAAAAGAAAAATTATACCCAAGGGTCGCTCTATCTTGGAAATTATATACACCGTGTGGTGCGTGCCAAGCGAAGCGGAAATGTACCGAACGTTTTTGGGAGTGTACCGAGCGTGTTGGGGATTTTTACCGAGCGTAGCGGAAATGTGTGGCAAATATGGCATTATGGGATGTACAGCTGGTGGCGAGATTATAGTGCCCATTACTTGAATTATACGGTATATATTAGAAATTATACAAACAAATTCTCGAATTTTGGGGAGGGTTACAGGATAGGTCTAAAGGTCCATCCATGTTGTGTGCAAGGGCATACCGTGTCCAAGATTTTTGTTCTATGGGGGGGGGTGTTGAGTATACAAATTTATAAAACGCATCGATTTTTTTTATATGCATTTTGTTACGTTTTTACGAGTTGGAAAAAACCTTCAGAGGGGTGGGGGGTCAAACCCTCCCCCTCCCTTTGATATAGTTTTGGTTATATTTCTCTAGGGAAAAGGTAGACTATTCTTTTCTTCTAATAAATCTATCTATATGATCTTTTTCGGATGTTACGAAATTTTGCCGCTTTTCATTGTTATTCATCTAGGAAGGAGGCGACTTATCCTCTTTTCAGAAGCAGGGTCCCCATTCCTTTTATCTGCCTGTCGGCCAAGGCCGTATCCAGGGAAGATAGGACGTTTGACCCTCCCACCCCCCAGAAATGTTTGTCTGACTCGTAAAAACGTAATAAAAAGGATATAAACAAATTTCGTATGAATTTTTTGAGGTTTTTTGTATAACCCTCTCCCCACTCCCCCCAAAAAAATTGAGTAAAACCCCCTCCGAAAAAAATATCCTGAGTACGGCCTTGCTGTCGACAGACACATGACTAACCTGAAGGAACTGGAGACAGGAATCTTAGGGCATGAGCTCTTTGCTTGAGACTCAAGCTGGGGTCCTGTTTTATTAAGAAGAGGAGCCTCTGGAATATGCGTAAATCAACATACCTTAAGCTATTGCCCAGGATCTTATACGGGATCAAATAAAAGAAAATAGCTTTAAACCGAAAGTAAGGAGCAACATTAAAACTGAAAACGAACAGAAATTATTACGTAGGCTATATAAGGGGGTTTGCCCCCTCGTCAATACCTCGCTCTTTACAGTTCAAATTTTGTTACAATTCTTTAAGAATGATCCCTGAATCCCAAAGGCCGTTTAATTAGAATAAATAGCTCTTTTGAAAAAAAAAACTTTAGTGTAAAGAACGAGGTATTGACGAGGGGGCGAACCCCCTCATGTACGTAATGATTTCAGCTTGTTTTAAATTTTAATGTTGATCCTTATTTTCAGTTGAAAAAAATTGTTGTTTTTTTTTATTTAATTTCTGAGCGTTTTTTTAAATAATGCTGGGAAATCTGGCGCGCCCTTCATGGAAAATTCCCTTCCCCTATGAAATATTCCTTGAACGTTTTCCTATGAACGTGAAATATTCCTATGAACGTTTGTATACTTTCCAATAACCAATATTAGTCTATACATAAATTATGGGCAAAGTTCATAACTTGCAGCCCATCCCCCGGGGACTGTGGGGGATTAAGCCATCCTCAAAGACATAGCTATTAGAGTTTTTGACTAAGCTGAACAAAATGGCTATCTCCAAATTTTTATCGGGTGAATTTCGCAAAAAAATGAGCGTGGGAGTGGGCCTAGTTGCCCTCCAATATTTTGGTCACTTAAAAAGGGCACTAGAACTTTTAATTTCCGTTCGAATGAGCCCTCTTGTGATATTCTAGGACCACTAGGTCCATACGATCACCCTTGGGGAAAAAACAAAACAAAAAACAAACAAAAAACAAATAAACACGTATCCGGGATTTTTCTTCTGGCAAAAAATACAAAGTTCCACATTTTTGCAAATAGGAACTTGAAACCTCTACAGTAGGGTTCTCTGGATGTGAAGGTATGATTTTCATCGAGATTATATGACTTTTAAGGTATGTTCTCCCCTTTTTTCAAAAATAAGGTAATATTTTTCAGGCTCGTAACTTTAATGGGCAAACTAAACTTGATGAACTTATAGATTTGAAATCAACATAAAAATCCAATTCTTTTGATGTATCTATTGGTTTCAAAAAATTCCGTTTTATAGAGTTTCGGTTACTATTGAGCCGGGCCGCTCGTCACTTACAGTATGTTACCACTAACTGTTTGAAAATAGAGGGAGAATATTTGGTTCCTTGCTTTGTTCGAAATCTCTCCTTAAGAAAATTCCGCCATGTTCCTATACTTTTGCATTATTTGCGAAATACTTGCGATTTTTCGAATACGCCCCCCCCCTCCGGTCTACATAAATCTTACCGTTGTGCCTTCCTGTACCCCTTCTCATTTTGTGTACCCTTCGAAAAATGCGACCTTTTCAATGGAGGAGGGGGTGTGTGTTTTTATTATAAATTGGGCTGATTCAATATTTCTAAAACAATGAAAAAGCGTTACTGTCGTTTCTTCAAAATGAATTGAAGTCTCATTAGTCTCTAAAGTAGCAATCCTGTTTAAACATCCCTTTAAGTAGAAATCTAATTAAAATTTCTGTGCCCTTAAATAATTAAGCCAAGGCTGGGTCCAGGGCCGTATCCAGGATTTTGCTTCAGGGAGGGGTTGAGGGGCTACAGAAAAAACCTTAAAAACGCATGAAAAATTTGTTGATATTCAGTTTTGTTACGTTTTTACGAGTCAGACAAATATTTCAACGGGGAGGGGGGCTCAAACCCCATACCCATACCCTCTGGATTTGGCCTTGGCTTGGCCCCAATTCGTGAAAGTGTAAAGAAGGGTAAGGGTTAGGATTTATTTTCAACCTGTTTTTAATGAAGCTACAAAAAAGTATTTTTAAAACCTAGGGGTGGAAGCGAATTTTTGGTACTTGTGCACTAATTGATTGTCTTTTGGGGTTTAGGGGGAGAAATGGTACCTAGGTTAGGTTATGTATTTAATATGTTATGCTTTACCCCAACCCCCCTAATGTGCAAACATATAGCCCAAATTTGTTTTAAACTGTTATATATTCATCCTATTTTATTTTTTTTGATTAGCATTAACCAAACTTGACTTCTTTCGTGTATACCATTTGGTGCACAAGTACCGATTTTTTTTTTAATAAAATACCAAAAAACGTATTTTAAAACCCGGGGGATATTGAGGTGGAAATACCCCTTCCCTCCTTCATTGATGCCCGGAATAGAGGCTAGTACGGTGTTCCTCATTTTAGGATTTATCTTGTAAATAATTTAGAAATTATCAAACCAGAGAACTGAATAATTTAGTAATCTTGGTGCAAAATATTCTGCCTTTGTCCAGCTACAAGTATAAGGTGACTTCTTTATTCATGTAATTTAAGTTTAAGCTAATAATCGCTGATAAGAATGATAGTAATTAAACAACTTATCAAGGATGACATAAGCTAATTAAATGTAAATTTACGGCTTTACGTCTCGCGAATTTTCTTTAATTTTCAGCCGCTTTACAATATTGTAAAGCCTGGCAAATCTCTAAAGATTTAACGAGTTTTTACAGCGGTCATTTGCCGACGTTGGTGTAGCAGCCAGACAGGAAATTGTAGCGTGCTTGGTGTATGATTCTCAAGGAAAAGACCAATCATAGCGGGCAGGAGAATTTTAACCAATCATACTAAAGAATGAAAGAGTTGCGTGCGCCATGTGCTTTACTCCGAATATTTACAAAAAAATTGTTAGTCACATGTTATCGCTTATGTGGATGGGATAGGATATTGCACATTTTTCTTAATAAAACCTAAATATGGCAACTACTGCGTTCAGTGAAATCGAAAAGAACGGATTTGAAGATAGAAGAGCATTACATTTGGCTTTAGAACTGTCGTTACTAGGCCTAGATCAGAATCAGGATGATCCAGACTTTGGATTGTCTCCAGAAGAAAGGTTGAAAAGAAGTCAAAATATGACCGAGTGTGTACCTGTCCCAAGCTCTGAGCACGTTGCGGAAATTGTTGGAAGGCAAGGTAAGACTGCCTCTCCCCAAGGAAAAATAATTTGTTTTGTAGCCTAACAGAAATCAGATGGTATGTAAAAGGCTAGCCTATATACCACTCACTGTATATAAATATATATTTATACTGTAAATAAGATGCAGATTTATGCTGTATATATTAGATTTAAACTTTTTTACACTGTATATAAATTTAAATTCAGATAAATCTAAATCTATCAATGGTTCTATATAGCCTAGCTACAAAACTGTGGGTTTGGTTTGTTTGTAGGCTATTCTTTTTTCATATTAGCCTATTTTGGTGAATCGAAGATTAGTGGCTCCCCAGGAGGTATGCTAGAACGTAGAGGCATTTTTAGATTGCTGATTTTATGCTCTTTTTTATGGTTAAAGTCGGGTTATTGACAATTCAACCTGATGGTCCCATGTATTGCCCTAGGATATAGGCAATCAAGCATAAAACAATGAAAATTCTTGTTTTATAATATGCAGCATAGGCTAGTCTATATATATTAACTAGAATATCATGTCTCCTTTAGTTGTTACTATCATTATATTACACTTATTTAAAACATTTTGTTTTTTTATCCAGTATTCAGCATTTGGTATAAATTTAGAATTGGTAGGCCTACTGTTGACAAAGAGGACAAAAATTACAATAAATCTCCATGCTGACGAAATGCGTAAATTTTTTGAAATTGCCGCTATGAATTGCCAAATAAGTTGTTCTATAGAAAGCGTTCATTCATCCCGGTCTTTGTTAATTTAATTTTTTTTAATGAGCAGTGGCGAAAATACAAAATATTAATACAACCTAACCTAAACTAACTACAATTCAAAATCAACGGACTCGGCCGGGAACTTATCCGTAGAACTCAGCCGGAATGAAGGCTATCTATAAAAACAATTTATTATAGCAGCAATTTCAAAAGTTTTATGTATTGCATTTAAATTGAATTTTTTTTTTTAAGTTGGAAAAAGAAGGAATTTTAGAGGAAAGACTTGATGATAAAGGTTCTCATTTCGGCAGTTCGTATTATTGGCTTGCGAATAAAGTGAACATACTACTCAATGCCTTTTTTTATGCTCTTTACGAATATAATAATCATTTTTGTCGGAAATGAATTTCACCCCCCACCCCTGTATATACTACATCAGGGTATATATTTGCACCTTCGGGGGTGGGGGTAAAGTTTATTTCTGATGCAAATAAGAGGTAAGTTTAAGCTCTACCCCCACCCCTTCTAATGTGCAAATATATACCCTGAATTGGTATATACCGGGGGGGGGGTAAAATTCATTGTTCGACAAAAATGATTATTATATTCGTAAAGATCATAAAAAAGGCATTGAGTAGTGTGTTCACTTTATTCGTAAGTCAATAATATGAACTGCCGAAAATTTACCAATTTTCCTATATGACAAGTCACCTATTCAATTTTTGACAAAACATTTTACCTTAATTTTCAGCTATCAGTTTCAGTTATCAGTTTCTGCTAATGAAATTAAACAAAGTATGAGAAAAATATAATAGTTTAGAGACAAATTTGGGCTCTATTTGCACAATAGGGGGGTGGGGGGAGGGTGGGTGGTAGTAAAGCATAGCATATATTAAATACATAACCTAACCTAGATACCTTTTTTGCCCCTTTAACCCCCCAAAAAACTAAGTTTTAATATTTTTCACAGAGTGAGCAATACCTCACAAGGCAGCGGAAACCTGTTTTTGAAAAGGATCTTTGATATTCTATATGCGGCTCTTCTTGTGTGTTACGCGGCTACTAAATAAGTACCCTATTTCATGGCACTGACTATTATATTGAAAAGGGTATAAAATAAGGAATCTTATTGTTTAATTTTTATTTTATGTTAGTTTGTGTATAAACTACGGCTATATAGCCTAAGGAACCATCGGGGTGGCGGTGGTGGTGAATTGTCATAAACGTGACTTTAACCATAAAAAAGAACATAAAAGAGCAATCTATAAATACCTCATTTGTTCTAGCATTTCTCCTTCTGGAGAGCTGCTATTATATAATTTTGCCATTATTTCTCATCAAATGTGGTTCAAAATGGGTTGTTCAAAATTAAAATTCATCAGTTGTTCACATTGTTACGTAGTTATTAGGCTGTATTTGTAATGAACATTGAATCGGAGCCTATATATATATTTTTTTATCTGATTTCCGTCCTATAAGTCTTATCATTAATTCTACTCAAATTATTGAAAATGTTTTTCCAAAACCCAGAAAAGGAAGAAGTTTGTCTCAAACCAAAATTAAGAAATTTTTTTGGCGCTTGTTAATTAAAAGAAACACCCAAGAAGTCAAGTTAGGTTAATCCTAAGGAAATATAACTTAGTTTATACAATAATTTAATCTGGGCTATCTATTTGCACTTTAGTGGTGGGGGTAAAGTATTTGGACAGTACCCCTGACCTAACCTAAACTACCTCCCCCTCCGTAGTGTGCAAATATATGGCCCAAATTATACAAATTCAATGCATTCTATCACCCGTCACTTGTCTTTGTTGCTATGAAACCGCCGGTTTTCTGAGACCTAACCTAGATGTAAGTCTTCAGTGAGTTTCGTTTAATTAACAAAACACACTTATTTGGCTTTTTTCTTTTCTAAAGTTAACATCTAACCTATGATAACATTGAAGACAAAGTTGCAATTTGTCTTCTATAAAATATTCCAAGCTATGGTAATAGGCTATGGATAGGAGATTGAAAACATCTTCCCATAATATTGACCTACTTAAGGACTCTGGATCCATCAATGAAAATTCCACTCACTTCTCACAAGTCCTTCATCTAGATTATTACAAAATTTCGCGGTCTTGCCCGCCTTTGAACATTTATGAACGTTTCCTGTTTTTAAAATGTGTTTTAAGCAATGGTAGCTAAACCTGAGGAAACTTAATTAATAGTTAAAGCCTTACAAGTTTTTATTATAATGGAATAATTGGTCCTCCCTCCCCTTCCTCATTGGCTCCAATTACACGCCATCGTATTTTGTCCTTAATAACCTATTATATAAATTTTGCAATATTTTTTATATTATATATTTAGATTCTTGATGTTAGTATAGAAAAAAGATACTTAAGTATTATTCGACTACACTCAAAAGAAGTGAAGTTAGATTAATCATAATGAAATATACCAAAATATGATGAAAATATAATCAATTTAGTAACAAAATTTATGGAAATTACAACTGAGAATTATGGAAAGCAGGCCTCCCAGAACGCATTATTCTAGACTAGCCTTAAATAACAGTTTGAATAGGAATAAAACATTTTATTAGACAGTGACAAAAAAACAACAAAAGAATTAAGAAATATACTGGATATATCGATCACATGTACAATATTCTTTTATTGTTTTTTTTTACTGTCTAATAAAAGGATTTATCACTGTTCGAACTGTTATTTATCGTCATGGAAAGGCAGTGTGGTCTTCGATATTACCTAATCCAACCAACTCTATATATTAATCAGATATACCTGTATAGTAATTACCTCACTCAGGCTAAGCTAATTATCTCCAAATGCACACAGAAAAACCGGTTTTACAACAGATCGGAGCAACAGTGTGGTCAATGTAATACGTAAATATCAAAAACTGACATAAATAGGGCTGAAGACAAGGATATATCCAGGTGTTGGGGGGGGGGGGCTACCCGGTTCTCACCACTCCCCGAAATTTTTTCTGACTCACGAAAATAGCAAAATACAAAGCAATAAAATTTTGTTGCGTTTTCTAGCTTTTTAGTCCCCCTCCCCCCAAAAATGCCCCCTCTCCTCCAGAGAAAATGCTGGATATTGATGTTTTATGATCTCTCATTCGACGATATATGCCTTTAATCATAGTTTCATTTTTGCATGAAGAGGTATCCCCATGCTACCATGGAGATACTACAGCATTGATAAGATCTGTATGAAGACGTCGGAGGAACTTTATAGGATTCCTTGTGCGTTCATCAGATCTCTCGCCACTAAGCTTTTTCCCTACGACGACACTTAAAAAATATAGTTTCCTATAGAAATAGCACCAATCGTTAATTTGTCAATGATTGTGCTGACTCACAGCAATTGAAAGACAATGTACACACATACATCAAATGACACCTTTTGTGATGTTTGCTTCTGCTGCTTCATGTTATCAAAAGTGATGTCAGTTGGGGGGGGGGGGTACACCCCCCAGATTATTTTGTTTAACTGTTCGATAATTCCAAATAAGGCTTAAGCCTGCTATAATAATAGTGGACAGTGATGCAGCTCCTATAGTGGATCATTGTATGACCTCTCTAAGGCTAATAACTAACAAAATTCATGTAAAAAGTTCGAAATTTACATTCGGTTTTCTTTAGCCTTATTCCAATAAAAAAAAATCCTTGGCCTTCTATTTCTTAGCTCATTCGAAAATTTTTCTTAAGGTCATGTGACCAATTTTGGAGTAATTCCCCTTGTCTTTAGCATAGAATATAAATATCCCAACATTGCTGTTCAGTAATTTGTATCATTCTAGTTGTGCATCTTGGAAGTCAATTTAGGGTATAACTGTCTAATATAAGGGTATAAACCGTCTTGTTTTCCAATTTCCTTGTATATGTAATTCTTAGTAATTTACAGGGTTATCTTTAGTTATTCATCATAACATAAATTATGCTGCAGTGGGTGTGGTATGGGAATCCTCATACGAGTTCGTAAATTTTTTTTTGAATGGAAGCAGTTGGAGAGCCTGAAAGTAATAGGCAAGTTCGGTACTTGTTAAACATCCCGAAAAAGCAAGAAGTGAAGTTAGGTTAATCATAATGATTAGTTAGGTTAATTATAATGAAATATACCAAAATTTGATGAAAATATAATACTTTAATTAACATTTATGGAAACTATAGAAGAAAATTATGGAAAGCAGGCCAAACTGAACGCATTATGTTAAATACCTGACCAGCTCTATATATTAAATATTTAATCAAAATATACCTGAATCGTAGTTTTTCTCACTGTGACTAAGCTAATTATAACCGAATGCGAAAGACAAACCGGTTTTTCTCAGATTACACAAATCAAACTTCTTGAGTGTTTTCGGATATTTAACAAGTATCGCAAGTTCTATGTTCTTGGGAAAATCGTATATGCCTTGACATTTAGGGGCACTGTCCGATAGCCCCCTCGACTTGATAATATATTTCATATATGCACCTCTATTTCCAATTTCTAGTAAATTTTAATATCTGTGTGGTTGGGTGGACGAGATCTTCCTCTGTAAGAAAGGTTCCTGGAACCTGCTCTCCGGCAATATGTGTCTAGCGAGTTATCCCTAGACAGTTTTGAGTAAACTATGTTTGAAATATGGATATTTATAGAAAAAATGTAATATAAAATTGGGTACTTGTGTATTATAGCGACCACACTGAAGAAGTGAAGTTAGGTTAATCACAATGAATTATACGAAAATATGATGAAAATATAATACTTTAATGACAAATTGTGGACACTACATGAGAGAATTATGGAAAGCAGACTGCTACCTGCATAGTAGTTTATCTCACTCAGGCTAAGCTAATTATCTCCAAGTACACACAGAGAAACCGGTTAACAACAGTGTGGTCGCTATAATTCACAAGTACCTAAAATTACTGTGACCAAAATAGTAAAAAATTCAGAGGGGGTCAAAGCATTTTTCTAGGGGTTTTAGATGCTTAAGACGCGTGATTCGGCCTGAATATTAACTTACTCATTCTAATGATTTCCATGATAATTGTCTTAAGATTGCGTTCTCGAATGTCCGGGGTGGGGTTCATTTTATCACTGAGTTTGCAGAATAGAAAAGAAGATAGTTTCTCAAAAGCTCTGGTCTTGTAATTTCAAACAAATACCCGTTTTGCAACCCGAATCTTTAGAAGTTGTTGTCATATAAAAATGCTTCGCTTTTATGCGAGGTCAGACAACAGACATTGGCTCAAATAAACACTTGCCATTTCTTCGAAATGAAACCCTCTTGCTGTTTAGCTGTATGACGGGAGATCTATTTTTGGTTTAGTGAACCCCAAGGAAGTTTGAAACGTAGATTCCGACCAGGTGGTGTCTTGTTTTGGCAGATATATTCCCCCCTAATGATGATTCTATGGGAACATTTCATAATATCGCTCATCTGCGTTCAAATCAATATTAGAAAAAAAAACATGACAATAATAACTTCCAGTGAGCCAGAAGAATTTTTTTAATGTTTTTATATTGTTTACTAATGGGTAATTGTTTCCTTAATGTTTATTTTGCCGCTGTTTTCTTTCCTTCACTGCTGGTTCAATCGTGATTATTTTTTTTATAGCGGTTGTTAATTCTAAAAACTCATAGGTAGACATTTTCTTAGTGTAAATGAATTCAAATTTTGTTAAAATAGTATATAATTTAGGGCAGTGGCGGGGGACTCCGGGTCCCCCAAGTTTGTTGGCGCCCTCATTCCTTGTTTTTTTCTTGTTTTTTACTCTTTTTTGGAATAAATTTGTCAATTTGCTCAATTATTGGCATCTTTGTCACATTTCAAGATTTTGCTAATTGGCGCCCTTGTCACATTGGACCTCCCCTGAGATTTTGCTAATTGGTGCCCTTGTCACATTGGCTCCCCCAAGATTTTGCTAATTGGCACCCTTGTCACATTGGACGTCCCCCAAGATTTTGCTCTAGATCCACTCCTGGTTTAGGGCACATAAATCTGATTTTTTAAATTAATTTTATCCTTTTTGTATTTATTTTTTATTTTTAAATTAATTCGGAAAACTAATAGGTAGAAATTCTCTTAATCTAAATGAATTCAAATTTTGTTAAAGTACTATATATAGTTTAGGGCACATAAATTGGATTTTTTCAAAATTGATTATAATTTTTAACAAAATGAAAACCTGACATTATTAACTACTGTTATTTTCTAAAGAACTTTCGTTGTGGAACTTTTATGGGGGTTGAATTGACAAAGGAAGTTTTTTTTCGGTTCATTTACTCCCAAGAGAAGAATTAAACCTCCAAGCTTGGTTTAATGTATCCCATTAGGAGAATCGAAAGTTTATCAAAATGAGGACATTTATTTGTGGGATAGACCCTTCTCGTCAAACAAATAAATGCTGATACTCTCCCTAGGGCTCTGGTCTGTAATTACCAACATATCCGTATCACAGAACAAATCTGATATGTAATAAACACATTTATTCTGGAGGAGGGGATGGTCAGTGACCCCCACGCCTTCACCCCGGAGCCAGAGGCGTCGTCTGGGAGGGGCAGTTGCCCCTCCCAATAATGTGGGGAAAAATTATTTTATACCCCATGCCCCTTGACTATCCGGATATGGACCCCTCTTGCCCCCCCACCCACCCACAATAAAAATGGCGGAGATTCGCCCCTGCCCGGAGCTGATCCAAGGAACCCGTCTTGTACTGTATTCCCAGAAGAAAAGCTTTTGAAAAGACCCTTAAAATATTTTGGGTCAAATCTAATGTTTCTTTAAAGGACCAGGAAACCCCTCCCCTATTGGACAAATTATGTGATCTGTAGTGTTTGCTGTCTATGTATAATGCCATAATGTCAACGGTTATGCGGTGACCAGAAGTCTTGACCAAGTGGCTCCTCGTAGATTCGCAAGAGGTGAAATGTCGTTAAAATCCTGCGACATTCATAAAACTTTTAGCTGATGGCCAGTTTCTTAAGAAACTTGGCGACGCAGCTTTATTATATGTAAACACTAAGCCATAACAAAAAAGATGGAAGGTGGCCAAATATAAATTATTTTTGCAATCAGTTGATTGTCCAAGAGTTCATTAGTCAGTCTTCTTGTAAATTTTTATGGCCATTCCCGAAAGGGATTTAAAAAGGGAGCCAAATGCTACAATAATCAATAATGTCTACGTTCTTCAATGGCGGTTCCGGACTTGCTTGCGCCCAGGGCAAAATCCTGATTAGCGCCCTCCCCTTCTCCCACAGAATTTTCAGGTCAAATTAATTTTTTTTAATATAATTTCAATTTATTGATTAATAATTGTTTCAGTTATTTTTTAATTTAATTATTATTATTTAATTCTTTTTAATTTATTTTATTAATTAACTAATAATTTTCATTTGTATATGCGTCCTCTACTTTATTTAAATAAAATAAATTTTCAAACATGACAAAATGATTATAACCGTTAGATTATTAACCTTAAATTTTGCGCCCATAGAATTGCCGTGCCCGGGGCAAGTGCCCCTCTGTCCCCCACAAAACCGTCCCTGAATTGCTTTCTCACTTCTTAGTATTATAAAGTTATTCAGCGTCGGCTCACTGTCACAGACTGAGAAATTTGACTGAAAAGAGTAAAATTTTATAGCTTGTCAATTAAAGTGAGTGACCCCACACAATTCCCTAAAGGGGCAAATTGCTTAAATGATAACTCCTTTGAGCTGAATTTTAGCGTTTTCCTAGCAGATATGCTAGAACATTCTTAGTCTGCTCTTTCAAAAATATTTTGCTCCATTTAATCGAAAAAACGCTTTTTGGTGTTTCATTAAAATTGAATATATCTTATCTCCGACACAAAACGGGAGAAGTTAAATGGTTTTTCTAGGATATTGCTGATTAAGGCGTCGGCTTTCAGTTTTCTGTCGTTTGTTCGGATCTCCTATCCAAGCTCAGCAGAAATTGTGCATATCATAGGCAGCGCGCCAGCGCTGCCTAATTAAAGAACGATGTGGGACAATGTGTTTTTTTTTCTCTCCATACCCGGGCACTTTGTATCGAAGGAGTTGCAGAAACTTCGAAAAGGGCTCATTCAATTGGAAATTGGAGTGGCTAGTGCTCTTTTTAGTAGTCGAAAGTGATTGGAGGGCAACCCCCCCTTCCATGCCCTTCGTTCTCCCAAACACATCCAATCAAAATTTTGAGATAGCCATTTTGTTCAGCGTAGTTGATTTCCAGATAGAAAATATGTTTTTGAGGAGGACGCTCCTCCACAACCCTCGGGGTAAGGGTTTTAAGTTATGCCCTGGGGGCATATAAGATTTTTATTGAAGGCGTTGTCGTATAAACTTAAAAAAAGACTCATTCGATTGGAAATTCAAAAGGCTATTGCCCTTTTTAATAGTCGAATGTGATTGGAGGGCAACTAGCCCCCCCCCACGCGCATCATTACCCCAAACACATACAATCAAAATTTTGAGATAGCCATATTGTTCAGCGTAGTTGATTTCCAGTTAGAAAATATGTTTTTGAGGAGGAAAGTCCGCCACAACCCTCGGGGCAAGGGTTTTAAGTTATGCTCTGGGCGCATATAAGGTTTTTATAGAAGACGTTGTCGTAGAAACTTCAAAAAAGGCTCGTTCGGTTGGAAATTCAAAGGGCTAGTGCCCTTTTTAATAGTCGAGAGTGATGGGAGAGCAACTAGCCCCCCCCCCACCCCCAAGCCCATCATTCCCCAAACACATCCAGTCGAAATTTCGAAATAGCCATTTTGGTCAGCGTAGTTGATTTCCAGATAGAAAATATGTTTTTGAGGAGGACACCCCACAACCCTCGGGGCAAGGGTTTTAAGTTATGTCCTGAGGGCATACATGTACGATATTGGCACAATGTACTATTTATTATTTTTTTCCTTTAGAGCAGGGCACTTCGTATCGAAAAAGTTGTCGTAGAAACTTAGAAAAGGGCTCATTCAATTGAAAATTGAAGTGGCTTGTGCTCTTTTTAATAGTCGAAAGTGATTGGAAGGCAACTAAGTGATTGGAAGGCAACTAACACCCATTCCACGCCCACAATTTCCCGAAACACATCCAATCAAAATTTTGAGATAGCCATTTCGTTCAGCGTAGTTGATTTCCAGATAGAAATTATGTTTTTGAGGAGGACACTTCCCTACAACCTTCTGGGCAAGGGTTGTAAGTTATGCCCTGGGGGCATATAAGGTTTTTATAGAAGGCGTTGTCATAGAAACTGAAAAAAGGCTCATATAATTATAATTTCAAAGGAATAGAATTCCTTCAAAAGTGCGTATGTTACTGGTGGACAAATCGCCCCCCCCCCAACGCCCATCATTGCCCCAAACAAATCCAATCAAAAGTTTGAGATAGCCATTTTGTTCAGCATAGTTGATTTCCAGGTAGAAAATATATTTTTGAGGAGGACACCCCCACAACCTCGCGGAAAGGGTTGTAAGTTATGCACTGAGGGCATATAAGGTTTTTTATAGAAGGCGTTGTCGTAGAAACTTCAAAAAGGGCTCATTCAATTGGAAATTGAAAAGGCTAGTGTTCTTTTTAATAGTCGAAAGTGATTGGAAGGCAACTAACACCCCTTCCACACCCACCATTTCCCCCAACACATCCAATAAAAATTTTGAGATAGCCAATTTGTCCCACGAAGTTCAAAGTTCAGGCAATTATACCTTTTGAGCAGGACACTCCCCCCCACAGTCTTCAGGGCAAGGGTTATAAGTTATGCCCTGGGGGCCTATAAGGTTTTTATTGAAATCTTTGTCGTAGAAACTTGAAAAAGGGCTCATTCGATTTGAAATTCAAAGGGATAGTACCCTTTTTAATAGTCAAAAGTGATTTGAGGGCAACTAACCCCCCTAAGTAAAGCACGATGTCGACCAATGTGTTTTTTTTCCCTCCATACCCGGACAATTTGTATCGAGGGAGTTGTCATAGAACTTCGAAAGGGGCTCATTTGATTGAGTATTGGAGTAGCTAATATCCTATTTCACAGTCGAAAATAAATCAAGGGCAAATCGCCCCCCACGCCCATCATTTCCCCAAATACATCAAATCAAAATTTTGAGATAGCTATTTTGTTCAGCTTAGTTGATTTTCACATAGAAAATATGTTTTTGAGGACACTCCCCCACAACCCACGGGGCGAGGGTTTTAAGTTATACCCTTAGGGCATATAAGAACGATGTTGGCACAACGTATTATTTATTATTTTTTTTCCTTTAGAGCAGGGCACTTCATATGGAAGTGCCCTGAAATGACTTTCTTTGGAATTGAGTCATATTGTACTTCTTGTCCCACTCCTTTTCCTTATGTTTTCATGCACTGCCGTTCCAGTTTTTATTGACATTTATTGCTTTATATTTGCTTTTACATTTATTTCATATTGCAAATCTTAACCTGAAAAGATCAACATTATGATACAGGTGAAAAAACCCATAATATATATATATATATATATATATATATATATATATATATATATATATATATATATATATATATATATATATATATATATATATATATATATATATATATATATATATATATATATATTTAAGAACTGCTTGATTTTTTATATGTGACTTTTAATAAACTAAAATCTTGAATACCTATGGATATTCCACAATTCTGGAAATGTAAGCTAATTCAGCAACAATTTTAACCGATTTAGCCACTTAATTCATTCCTTCTTGTTATTAGATAAAACAAAACAAGTATTTTTTCAACTGAAAGTAAGGAGCAACATTAAAATTTCCCTCCCCATATGGAAAATCCCCCGTGAAAAAAAAAATAAACCAGTAGAAAATTTGTCCCCCCGCCCAAAAATGTATGCCTACATCCCTATTACAAATACTATGCGCAAACAATGGGCAAATTTTTGAACTTAGACCTTTCCCCTGTGGATGTGGGGGGTAATCTTATACCCAAAGGCCTTTCAACTATGATGAACAAAATGACTAGCTCAAAATTTTGATTCGGACGATTTTGGGATAAAAAGGGGCGGGGGAGGAGGCGTAATTGCCCTCCAATTTTTTTGGTCACTTAAAAAGGGCACTAGAACTTTTAATTTTCGTTTGAATGAGCCCCTCTCCCGATTTTTAAGAAATACTGGGTCGATACGATCACCCCTGGAAAAAATAAAATAAACACGTATCCGTGATGTTTCTTCTGGCAAAAAAAACAACAAATTTCCCATTTTTGCAGATAGGAGCTTGAAACCTATACAGTAGGGTTCTCTGATACGCTGAATCTGATGCTGTGTTTTTCATTGAGATCCCTTGACTTTTAAGGGCTGTTTTCTCTTTTTTTGGAAAATCAGGAAAATTTTCTTAGGCTCGTTATCTGATGGGTAGGATTAAACTTAATAAGATTTATATATTTGAAATCAGCATAAAAAGCCAATTTTTTTATATATCCATTTGAAAATTCCGTTTTTAGAGTTTCGGTTACTATTGAGTTGGGCCGCTCCTTACTTACAGTTCGTTACCACGAACTGTTTGATGGATTGGGTTATGTTTCTCCAAATACTTGACAACTAATAACTTCAAATTAATAACGTAGGGTTCCATTGAAGGATCTGGTAAATTTTTGAAATTTTCTGGATTTTCACAAGATCACATTGGAATTAGGTTGGACATAGTGTTTTTGCCGCTTCTTCTAAAGATTAATTAAATTGTTTAACACAGCATTTTCCGTTAGTACTTCGAGGCCACATATTTGACCACACAAATAGTATGGTATTGATTTTGTTATCGATTTTTCGATCGTCGTTGATTCATCGGTTTTTTGGAGTCTTCTTCTCAAATTTGGAAAGCCTTTTTTCCACGGGGGCCACCCATTTTAGCAACTTCTTGGATTTACCCTATTCGAAGTCAAACGGGTACTTATTTGGAATCCAGAAAACACACGAGAAGTGAAGTTTCGTTAATGCTAGTGAAATAAAACAAAATAGGATGAAAATATAACAGTTTATGAACAAATTTTGGCTATATATTTGCACATTAGGGGAGGTGGGGGGTAAAGCATAGCATTTATTAAATATGTAACCTAACCTAGGTACCTTTTTAGCCCCTTCAACCCCAAAAAACTTTATTCATTCAAAGATGAATAAAATTCAATAAAATCTTTTATTGAATTTTACTCATCTTTTAATTTTTTGGTTTTTCTCAGTTTTTTTTCACGTTCACCTTGACTTTCCCCTGTTTATTTTGTTGGTTTTCTCTTCGGCACTCTCATTGATAATATATTTTTTCGCGCTGAAGAAGAGAGGCGTTTGTCCCCTCTAAATATTCGCTTTGTTGTGTTTTGTCAGTATATTTATTTGGCCTTAAAACCCCCATTTTTGCTCGTTTTTCTTTCTTTGTTATATCAGGCCAATGTGGTTTAAGAAATTATCTTTGAAGACATGAATATATGATTAGTGTTTTTTGCCATACATCTAGGGCTAAAATAAAAAAAAAGACGGGTCTCCAAATGTGGCGTGAAGAGGTTATATAATAAAAATAAATTGGAGGAAAGTTGAACTTCATTGGAGGGGTTTTAAAGCGTAACTCTTTGAATAGATTGGTTTTGAGGAGGTGCGTGCACAGTTGCGTCGGCTTCAGGCGGTCTGGTTGTGCAGGAAGTTCTTAGTAGTAGTAGTTGTAATTGTTGTTCTGTCGGGTGTATAAAAAGAACTTTTTTGAACCACAAATGGCATTAATGCTTCAAAAAGCACAAGGCCCATGCTCACTTTATCCCTAAATCTCTTCAATATTTGTCATGATTTTCTGTGCATTTCTTTTTTTTTTAATTCTGACCCTCCCCTCCCTGAAAATAATTCCAGTCTACATACCTGAGCACTATCCTTTCTTGAAAATAATCGTCTTGTAAACTTTGTAAGTCTTGGAACAGGATACACGAAACCTAATTTTAATGCAATTTGGGTCAATTTATCTTTGAAATTTATAGCCTATTGAACTCTAGAAATCCTAAGCAGAAGACAGGTTTATAGACTTTATAATGTTCTGTCCTTTGGAAATCGGAATCCGAAAAACTAGGTTTATAATACCAGAAAGTAGAACCTTGGAAATAATTATGTATACAGATTGCTGAAGCGTTACAAGTAGTTCCTCTCGTGAAGTAATTCTGTAAAGTTCTTTTCTTCAAACCATGTATATAGACTTCGTAGAATCAATGAATAGTTTAAAGTAAAGACACTCTTCTTCTATCTCCTCCCACGTGAACCCTTGTCTCTGAAAGATTAGCCTACCTGCTTACTGGTACCCGCATACCAATATCACATGATATCAATGTAAACCCAGTCATCATCAGAAAGGTGTAGTAAAGAAGGTGTACAAATTGGTGCCAGCGGATTTTGTGGGGGAGAATGCGTCTACATTGCAATTTGGCTACAACACTAGAACTTGGACTCTACCTGAGCTCTATATTTAGCAGCTTCAACTGGACTTAAAATATGGTTCGTTTTGCATTTCATGCCTGCACTTGCACCAATTACACCGTACCGTTCTTGAAGATATTAGCACAGCAAATTTTCGCGCTTATTTTTCATCTACAGTGCCTGAAAGCTAGGCCTGTTTCCTTATAGCGAAGAGACATTTCAGCTATCGGCGGTGCCAATTTCCGCTGAAAGCCATTTGGGCTTAAGTAACTTTTTTTAGCGAAGATAAAAGTTTATTTTCAATTCTTCACCAAGGATTTTGTCATTTGACGCCGTTTCTGCTTGCTGCTGTTAGTCTTCGTTATTCTGTTGCCTATAATCATCACAAGAAAAGTGATTAGGTAAGTAACGCTTTGAGTTCGCAACGCGATATAGGACACCTGTTAGGAGTGTTATTTATTTCAAAATTTAAATTTACTGATAAACTTTTCACCTTGTTATTATGTCCAACAAAACTTAAATTGCATAGGATCCCCGTATAATTGTAAAATTTCTAACGAAAATTGTACAACCCTTTAGATAAGCTAAAGTTTAGCGATGCCATTGGAAATGTAAACAAAGTTTGCATTTTTGTAATGAAAGTCGTAGTTTATTATATTTACGAGTGAGAATAACAGTTACATTTTTGAGGACAAGAATTTTTTTAAAAAATATAATAAGTTTAGACGAACTGGTAAAAATGTTGACAGAGGCATTTGAAGAAAGGGAATTGAGCAATCCAGAATCCTTTACTCTTTTTCAATTGCATTTGATGTTAGCTCATTGGATTTTTGTGCCTTGTTAATACATGGGTAATAAGGGAAGGTTTCAACTGGTTTTAATTTTCAGTAAAGTTTGTGAATTTTATTAAATGAGTAATATACTCCGAGGGTTTTACAGTGAAGTGGTGAAGAGTTTCGGGTTAAAACAATTGGGGTCGAGATTAACCTTCAAGAAGGAGGCAGAGTTCGTAGCGACTGATGCGGGAGTTGGAACAGATTATCTACGATTTGGATTACCAGATGTAGCTAGGTTTCGGAGAGGAAACCCTGAATTTGAGATTTATTGAGTATTTTGAGCCAAAAAATTGGGCGAGTAATTCTTTGAAGGGTATTCACGTCGGGATACGTGATTCTGAGACTGGTGAGAGGGTTGACGTTAGTCGACTTACAGGCCAGCTTCCAGGTTATAAGGAGGAACCTGGAAGGAATGTAGCAAGTGGTGCTGAGGCTGGTGAGAGGGTTGACGTTATTCGACTGAGGGACCAGCGGAGTATAGTTCAGAGGAACCTAGATCAGGAAGGCCTGAACTTGGCGCGGAAGGGGGTAGGCGGTGGATCACCGACCCCTAGAAACCCTGCAGGTAGCGCGCCTAGTGAGAGAATAATGTTAAGTGACAAAAATAATACTGACGAATTCGCAGAGGGAAAGTAATGCAAAGTTGAGTGACAAAAACAATACTTCAAATGTGACAAATAACCTTAAACATCATTAATTGAGATGCCAAGCGTCGTAGTGGATTATGTAATTTAGTTATTACAGGAATAGTTACTTTCGGTTGGATGTAGGTCTGATGTAAAGATAGTAAATTATTTGAGTTTTTTGATAAAATAAATTTAGAATCAAAAGATTGAGAATGTGTGTGCGTAGAACTTTTTTTTTTAATCAAATGATAAAACCAACCTATGGTCAAAGTCAAGGCCGTTTTCAGGAGAGGGATTTACTCAGATTTTTTTCCGGGGGGGGGGGGGTTACACAAAAAATCCTAAAAAACGCATATTTTTTTATATCCACTTTTTTTACGTTTTCACAAGTCAAATAAACATTGGGGGGGTCAAACCTCCCTAACCCTCCCCTCCTCTGTACGGCCTTGTCAAAGATAAGATATAAAGAACCCCTTTTCGTGTTTTTTCATTGGATTCGACCGGTTCGATGGAAAGTGCGTTTAGTGGGCCAACACGAAATAAAAATTTACATATTTTGTTGGTTTATCAAGCCTAGTCTTACTATAGAAGGGAGAAAAAGAGAAATCGGAGAGAAAGAGAAACTGTATAAGATCTAAGGATATGTGATGAATCAGTTATGATTAAATTTGAACTAGAACAGAAAGGTAGTTCTGAAATCAGGAAGCCAAAAGCCAAACACTGTAGAGCTTTCTAGACCTTCTATGCCTAGGAAGATAAGCAAGCCAATTGTGAGAGGTGTTTACAAAGAGTGTCAATAAATAAATTTTCTTTACATTTTCTTCAATTTGTAGTCAGTTGAAATCTCCGTTGTTTTATTTTATTTTAAGGGAAAAATTCAAAAGGTGGATTTTAAGATTGGTTAAAAGTTTGTTAAATGAAATTTAGAAAAATAAAAGAATTGAATTGGGAAATTAGTGACGAAAATGCCTTAATTTGATCATCGAAATATTTGAAAAATACTCATTGTTTCTATTGTTTATAAGAATGATTTTGTTTACAGATACATTTTTACTGTAATGAATATTTTGTTCTCTTTAATGTCTGTGAATTTTTTTTTAAAAAGAAGATCAGTGTATTTGTTACTTAGGTGTAGGGACTGTGAATTCTCTGCGAACTAGATTGCAAGCAAGACTAAGAAAGTGGTATTTCGATTATATTAATATATTGAAATTTCTATGAGTGATGAGTGAACAAACACTTCCATTGGGAACAATAAAAGAACCATAAGAAAATGTCTGAAGAAATCTATAATTTGCATCAATCCTGCAGGGCCCGTAAAGTGACCGATGATATAATATTGTGCGTGGATGTTTTTTTTGTCTTCCTTTAAGTGTCTACTCGTAACTCATTTTATGTGGGTATAAAGCGCCTTAAAAGAAAATTTTCTTGTGTTTGGACAATTATTTTTGGACAGTCTTGGAACATGAAATCTAATTTTAATGCAATGTGGGTCAATTTTATCTTTGAAATTTATAGCCTATTGGACTCTATAAACCCTAAGTAGAACACAGGCTTATAGAATCTATGATGCTCTGTCTTTTGGAAATTGGAATCAGAAAAACTAGGTTCATAGTGCCATAAAGTAGAACTCGGACAATTTTAATATAGTAGAACGTGTTTCTAAGAACCTTGGAAATAATTATGTATACAGATTGCTGAAGTGTTACAAGTAGTTCCTCTCGTGAAGTACTTCTGTTAAGTTCTTTTCTTGTGTTTGTTTCAAACCATGTATATAGACTTCGTAGAATCAATGAATAGTTTAAAGTTGACACTCTTCTTCTATCTCCTCCCACGTGAACCTTTATCTCTGAAAGATTAGCCTACATGCTTACCAGTACCCGCATACCAATATATCAATGTAAACCCAGACATCACCAGAAAGGTGTAGTAAAGAAGGTTTAAAATAAGATAAGATTTTATTCATAATCAATACACATACAATAATACACTGTACTAATTCCCCCAGAGGCTCTTTGGCCTGTAATTAGGGGAGTATATATGGATCACAAACTTGGAGAACAATAGCCAATTACTTACTGAGATGTATATATATATATATATATATATATATATATATATATATATATATATATATATATATATATATATATATATATATATATATATATATATATATATATAATACTCAGTCAGAGAAAGAAGAGAAAAGGTAAGAAGAAAAGAAAATGTAAATAAATACAAATTATAAAGTAAAGTTAATTCAGGAAAAATTAAAAATTTATTCAGGCAAAAGTAAAGAAAATTAATCACAAAACAAATATTTTTTACTATTGGGTTGAAGGTGCCAAACGAGTGGCATTCTCGAGCCGAATTGGGAAGGGTGTTCCATGTCAAATGACACGCTTTACAGTCTTCAGTTGTTTACAGTCTTATCCCTTATAAGTTGAGAATACGTACATGTAGGAGTAATAATATTAAACGTATTTGGTATTGGATGAGTGTTTGGAGTGAACGTTGGTTAATAGAGCGGATGTTTGAGAAGCAACACGCGTTCTTTTAAAACATTTGTGTAAGTTTCTTCGTATAGGGATTAGACCCTATAGGGAATTATATTTCGTATAGGGAATTATATTTGAAGTGATAGTTTGTTGATGTTTTTGGTACTTGAATTTTATTATGGTTGTTGTTTGTCGGTTAAAATGTTGACTTTCTTGTGTTTTGCTTTTTTCTTGGTTTGTATTATTTAAATTTGTATTATTTATATTATTTAAATTGTATTAATTAATTATTACTAAATTCCTTCCTCGAGCTTTGTTTGTTTGCTGTATTTTTATGTTGCTATGGCCTGCGGGCTTTTTGCAATAAATCCTGTCTTATTAAAGTCTAATCTAGTCTAATTTAATTTGAAAAAGTATTAACTCCCATATGGGCGGGGGGCCATGGCCCCCTTAGAAATTTGGGACTATAAAGCAATTATATGGAAACCAAAGGGAAAGAGAGCAGAATAGGGAAAAACCATGGAAAAAATGTTAATTGCCCCCTTGTTGCCTGCCTGCCAATAGATTTTGACCCATAATAAGGAAAATGTAAGTTCTAATTTGTGTCTGAGTAACCCTTAGCCAGTTTTCCACTGAAAATTTCACCCCATAGAAATCCTCTGCATTGAAAATTCTCCCAGCAGAAAATTATCCTCCCCTCCCTACCCAAAAAATGTATGCATACTTCCCAATAACAAATATTACAATTGGTGAATTTTATAACCTTTCTCCAGGGGTGTAGGGGTCACTTTATCTCCAAAGACATAGTTATTGGGCCTTTTAACTATGCTGAACAAAAAAGCTATCTCAAATTTTGATCGGACGATTTTGAGAAAAGTGGCATGGGAGGCCTAGTTGCCCTCCAATTTTGGTCACTTAAAAAGGGCACTAGAACCTTTAATGTCCGTTAGAATGAGACCTCTTCCGACGTTCTAGGACCACTGGGTCTATATGATCATCCCTAAGGGAAAAACACGAACTGTTTGATTACCCATATAAATCAAAACAGAGATAATTGAAATATTGATCGTTTCTTCTGCGTTACCAAAATTATTGTTTTCATAAAGCTTACAGTTTCAAGAAATGTAATTAGACAAATATAAAAGGGGGACTGCCTCCTTCTCGACACCTTGCTCATTAAAAAAGTTCTTAGTGCTTTGACATTTTTTTTCCAATGGCAAATTTTCTTTAAAAACTTGTATGGAGCTAGGAGGAGACAGCCCCCTTAATACAAAGAATAATCTGTTCAAATAGATTTCAAATCCTTTCCTTGCTTTCAGTTGAAAAACTTTTTTTATTTAATTTTTGAATGTTTTCCAAATCATACCCAGGCCTAACCCAGATATAATTTAAGGTACCGATCCCTTAAATTCCTGGTCAATTGATTTTAAAATGTGTAAATCACTAATTATACGTTGATTAGTACCGTTGATACGTTGATTAGTATTAAATTTGTAATTTCAATTTTGGATAAAATTTGAAATATACTTAAAAAATTGGCGATGAATAGTAATTTTGGTGAAAATTCCTTTTAATATTACTACTAAAGAATTTTGGTTGGATGAAAAGGAGTATTATTGTTTTTATGGATGGAAATTCTGTGAGAAATTTGATCTTCTACATAACTGAAGCCATCACAACTTGTACAATAGGATTTTCTTATCGATAAATATATTACACATATTTTTTTTTAAATACATGGAAGTACTTCGAATAAATAGAAAAAGAAAAATATTACCATTTAAAATTGCTGAAAACTAAGTTCCTAGCAGTATTTGCCACCCCAAGGAAATTTCATGGCGGTGCTGATGATGACCTGCCTCGCCTTTCCCACCTCTGTGCTGGTAGATATGGAATGTAACATATTAGCTGTATTGAGAAACATTCTAATTAATTCCTACTCCCCCTTCCTCTTTCAAAGTTTATCTAAAACCTCATGAAGAATAAGCAGTTTGTCCATTGAAATGTAGTTTTGTAGGAATTGACCCTACCACTACCTAAACAATGACTCACCCCCCCCCTCATTATAGCTGATACGCAATTACAGATCAGCAAACATAGTCTAATTTCATTGCAAATAAAGCGAATCAACTTGGTTCAATCCAGCACTACCACAATGTGGCATTACTTCTTTTGCAACTGGGAAGCGTAAAATATAGTTATTGATGCTTTTAAATAAATTAGATTCTCATTTTAAATTGATTGTAAATATCGTCCTCTTCGGGGTAAAGTCGTAGTTGTGTGCCCTAAACCGCCTAAACTGTCACCCAACTACCACTGCTATTTTGGCGTTTGACCCCCTCCTGGAAAATTTTCTGCTGGCGCCCTTGATGTAATATTGAATATTTAATTATGGAACGAGTTCAAGGAAATGGAATTTCCAACGCCTTGTCTAGTCTACAGTAATTCTCATTTTCTATTCAAGGGTAGATGTTAATAATAAAGTTTACGATACATCAAAGGATTTTGAACATTCGGAAACTAATTGCTAGACTTCCGTTTTGAATTGGTCCTACATAATATACCGCTGAGATGAGTGGGGGGCTAAGATATTATCATAAAAACAATTTTGTAAAATTATTGTTTTTTTTAAGGATTTTAAATTCCAAGTAAAAAATGACATGGATGGGTGTATGCTCGGGTCCCAAAATATGGAATCAGTTTAAGGATTTATTCAGGCGCTTAAATAGGTAGAGGCCTTTGGGATCGTGCTCCCTCCCCAAATCTCTTAATGTTTGTCCAGTAAATTCTTATTTTAATTTATCTTTTGCCCGCTTATTGAAGTTATTTTTTAGTGTGAATCCCATCTCCTTCAAAATCTCTCCCATTCCGAAATAAATTTTACGGCCGTGCCAGTTCAGGCTAGTCTGAGAGATGCAAGTTTCCATATTTGTTCGCCATCTCCTCCAATCTTCTTCCCTGTCCGAAATAAGCTTTTGTTTGCGTGTCAGTTCACGTTAATCATTTTATTTAGGAAATTCATGCTTTATTAGCCTAAGTAATTTAGCCTACTATGGTAATAAATATATCGATTGACAAGAAAAACTTAATGTTAACGTTTTTATGTAAGTTAATGTAATTGCATATTTTTCTCTCTTTTGAAGTTCTTTGGAAAATTATAGCCTTTTAGCCTAATGTTCGACTTCTTGCTCTTTTTTTATTTTTTATTTTTATCAGTTTCGTCTCGCCTTAGAATCATATTCAGCTCATTTTTTTGTGTACTTTCGTCGAACACGAGTCAATCCTGATGATTTTTTTTCCAATTGATTTTTTTTTAAACTGGAGAACTTTTTTGAATTATTGCCAAATCTCAGTAATTTAGTAAGTCTGTCGGAGACAATTCTCCTATTGTCCTGGATCATATCCTCGTATTTTTGCGTAAGCAAACACCCCCTTCATCTTAAAACCATAATGCACTGAAACCAAAAAACACAAATAAATAAATATCAAGACGACAAACGGGTGTAAATGAAATGGCCAGTAAACGAAAACGAAGAAAAAAACGATTATTTCGCCCGTATCTAAAAAGGCGTCTTCAGCGTAGAAAAAAAAACAACTAAAATAAAAAATATATATGAAACTAAAATAGACTAACCTAAAATACATAATATACAATTACTTAATATTTACAATTTGAAGCTACCTTCATGAAACCACCTCACGAAAGTAACTTTTTGTCATGGCTGACTAGTTCGGCTTTAAATCTTTTATACACTGAAACCATCATCGTAATCACCTTTTAAGTTTTGATTTTGTGAAAAAGCTGTTGCTGTAATCATTATACCAGGTGTTGCGAGGGGTGTACATATGAGTTTGTTTCGAGGGAGGCGACTTCTTCGAATTGGTAACAAAAATTTTTAGGCACTCTTTTAGTAGCCGGGCAACACGCGAGAAGTGAAGTTGGGTTAATACTAATGAAATAAAATAAAGTATGATAAAAATACAATAGCTTAGAAACAAATTTGGGCTATATATTTGCACATTAGGGGGGGGGGGCGGTGAAAAGCATAGCATATATTTAATACATAACCTAACCTAGGTACCTTTTTTTGCCCTTTTAACCCCAAAAAAATAAAGTTTAAATATTTTTCACAGTGAGCACTACCTCACTAGACAGCGTAAACCTGTTTTTCAGTGGTACCTTTGACATTCTATATGCGGTTCTTCTTGCGTGTTGCCCGGCTACTAAAAGAGTACCAATTTTTATAAATAAAAATATTTATTGAACGTAGGACCAAAATAAAAATCATTAATTTTCTGGGGATTGGCCTGCAGCGATCAAACTTCTGTGCATTGCCTGAGGGTGGCTGTAGTCCATGTACAGTCTTGATGATAGTCTGGTCTATGCTGAGGATTGCAAACAGGGATTTATCGCTGCGCTTACAATATTTAAACTTTTGTTTTTTGGAGTTTAGGGGCAAAAAAGGTATATAGGCTAGGTTAGGTCACGTATTTAATATATGCTGGGCTTTAAACCCCCCCCCCCCCCACCCCCATGATGTGTAAATATATAGCCGAAATTTGTTTCTGAACTATTATATTTTTATCCTATTTTGTTTTATTTCATTAGCATTAACCAAATTTTACTTCTCGCATGTGTTACAAATAATACAACAGTACCATTCCAACTCTAGAGCATTTCCTTTCTAACATCACTTGAACTTGATTTATCGTATAGGACCCTTATATTCAACGAGTTCGATCGCCGTTGGATGACATGGGACCAAGAGGACCTTTGGATCCTTGGATCCATTTCACTGTTTACATATTTTTCGGTAGTTTCATTTGTTGAATATTTTTTGATGTTTTGATGAATTAAACTCCCTTCCCCTCGAATAATTTTAGCTTTTGTGCCTTACATCTTGCTTTCCTATCATGGTGGTGAACGTGTTGATGGTAATTCCAACAATAAAGTTTTTTTCTGTTCGGATCAGACATAATTTTTTGGGGGCACGTTCTATAGCAAAATACGTCACCAAACTCGTCTTCAAGTAAAGACAAAAAAACTCGGCATAATTCACATATTTGCTTCTGTCTATGTATTTGTTTAGACTCCATCCCCTCCGTCTCTTGTAATACCCCCCCCCCTCCCTTCTTCTATGGCCCAGCAAATGTTTGATATATAAATCATAGTATGTGTTTAAATTACATTTCAACTAAAGTTCAAAGCCTAAATTTAATTCTTATTTTGTTATAAGATACAACCAAGAGACTGCTGGATTAATGCCAACATTAGGAAAAAATCGAAAATGCATTTTGTCGTTTCCAACTGTCTAGCTCTCTCCAAATCTGTGGTACTGCAGCATCTTGCACTAGTGTCGGAATCCTGTTTCCAAGCCCCTTGAATGCCAGAAGATATTAGCTATTTCTCCCACCAATAATCAATAGTGTCTCTCTAACTTTCTAGGGATCAATGTTCCTTTTCTAAGGGCTTGACTCCCTTCAGCTGTCAAATATTAAATAATGAGCTGTATATTTACTTAAGGATTTCGGTTAAAACGGGTTTGTTAAAATGATTTTTTTTTAAATTGCAATAATAAGTGACGAAGTAATTGTATTAAAGTTTCTAAGAGAATAGAAGTCGACTGATCACAGGCAAATTTTCTATAGTATAAAACTTAAAAAAGAAATAAACCTTTTTTAAGGAAAAGTAAACTTTAGACTGTAAATAAGTCAAACCTAATAAAAGATAATATAACTTGCTAATCTTGGGTATTAGCTAAGGTTCCGGACTCCTTGTTTATCGAAATAGGTAATCCATTTTTTTGTTATTTTTATCTTTCTTTATAGTCAAAAGATAGCTGAAATACTAGTAGTAGATTTTCAATGAAACGGATTTCTTGATTTCGGCTTAGCTAGGTAATACTGGATCTAAGGTTGAGTCTTATGAGTCTGAGCGGGTTATTTTTAGTACTAGGGTTAGGAGTCTAATCGGGAAGAATGTTATTTTTATTTATTTTGTATGTATTTATTTAGCATGTAAATTAATCGAACCTATTAAAAGATAACATAACTTTATAATCTGGGGTATTAGCTAAGGGTCCAGACACTTAGGCATTAATAATTTCTAATAGGAAATCTATTTTTTTGGTTATTTTTTATCTTTCTTTATAATGTCTTGGTTTTGGCTTAGCTGGGTAAGACTGGAACCAAGGTTTCTTAAACTTGTATATCAGGCCCTAAATGTTGGCTTGAGGCCTATATATAATCAGTGGCGAATCTAGTGTAAACCTTTCTTTTTGCTGATAAAGAGTTTACTTTGATAAGCGTTTTGGTAACGTAGCCAAATCATTCAGTTATGGGTTCTCGTGGAGGAGGTAAAATCTAATGTCAATGGGCCGTTAGTAGAACTACTTTTAGCATATTAAAAGTGACTAAAAGCGGACAAAAAACCACTATCTTGCAGTTTTTTAGGCGGCAGCATTTCTGTGAACACATTTTTTGTTTCTAGGTAGAAGTGCGTTATTTGTTCAGTCGCCCGGACGCAATCGGATGAAGCACCACCATTCAAATCATTAGATGACTAATTTAGGAACTTTTTTTCTTAGGCTTTCGTTGCATAATTCCTTGAAAATAACCCAAAACATTTTCCGATACAACGGCAATTTTAGAAGAAAAAAAACTGACATTGTAAATACAACAGCGTCAATTAACTAACGGAAATGTGTGGGGATAAAATTTATTTTCAAAATCTTGGGAGATTAAAAAAAAAATTCGCTAAAAAAGGCATTTTCAGTGAAAATACTCCCCGACATGTATTTTTCAAAATCTAGGGGGCAAATGCCATCCCCCTTTCCTATTTACGTCCTTGTCTAGCTAGATGTAATTCAATCCTTAAAGGGTCTATACATTGTTTTATGGTGGCCTGACTCTCTTTGGTCTGTACATCTTTGGTAATTTTTTCCATGACCACACTGCTTTTTTCTATGACGAGAGTTCCAAATAGGGATCCTTTTATTATCCTTTTATTAGATAATGAAACAAATAGGGATAGGTCCTGATGATGATGACTGCCTCTGTCATTGAAATATCTAGAGCTTTTGTATATATTTGTTTCTGTCCCATCTTTTTTTCTACCATGCGAACCCGTTTCCACTGAAGTTCAGAGCTTTTTCTCATAGATGTCAGTTTTCCATCTAAAACCATACATACACATTTTCATTAACTTTTGGACGACTCTTATCTATTACCCATGAAGCCCCCCCCCCCTCCCTCCCCTTTACATTAAAACATCGATTATTAACTAATATGGTTCCGAGTTCGGCCATTCAGTGTATGCTATTGTCAGTTTACAACTTCACAAAAAAGCAAAACTGGAATTTTTCGTCAATCTAAATTTGGCATTCGATTTCCGAGAGTTCAGTGTGAGTGAACTTCATGACGTGTCAATGTGTTTGGTGGCTTCGGTCCAACAGTTCTTTCTGGATCCTTTCAGCTGAATTGCTTTGAGTACTGTTTCAAGCAGATGAAGACATTGGCCATTGACTCTTCAATACCGATATAACAGTTGTAAAGTGCAAAAATTGTTGCGGTTTTGAAAAAGAAAATTATTGTTTTGCCTGTTACATAGTTGGTCGTAGCTTCGTGACAGCGTCATTAAAGATATGCGCAAAGATTCAGAAGACAGAAATTTAATTGTCGTAATTGCAGTTATTAAAAACCTGAAACTTCATGAAAGGTACATCAGTTCACAGGGTCGTGTTAAGGATTCTGGTTTGGGGGTGAGGAATATAAAAGCTCTTTGGGAGGGATTTGGTTCAGATAGGTATGGATGGGGGGGAAGGGTCTGCCAAGCGCTTCCGAAATTGAATGTCGTGGGATTCAGGCATGAAGAGCGTCTCGTTTCTCCATTATGTGTCTGAGATATATAAACCTTAGATGTTTATACCTTTTCATTATCTTCGCATACCTCTGGTGTATATCCGCTGCTGCATGCCGTCTGAATTTGGATTTTCTCTCATGATTCCCACGCACTTTCCAAATTTTTACTTTTTGCAGTATTGTCAATTGGGGCGAGGGTGGGGGACTTGGGGCATTAGCTTTTCCAGTGAAAAAAAAAGATGGTAGTTACAGTGACGATGTAAAGAATAGTCAAGGTCCAGGTTATGTTTTCATCGTTTAAACAAGTTTAGAAGAATTGGAAGATAAGTCTGCGAACTAAAATTAGAATACTGTATGGAAGCAAGGATAATGTTTGTGGTATGGTTCTGAAACGTGGGCGCTTCGGCAAGCTGAGGAAGATTTGTTGAATGTTTCCAAAAGGTTTGTCTAAGGTCCCCGTTTGACTGACCTTATATAGAACAATTAGCTGTACTAAAAATGATATTCGATCCCGTTTTCTGGGCTATGATGAAAGAAAGGTTAAGATAGCTAAGCCACGTTGTAAGGATGTAGGATGATATATTTCAAAAGATTCTGGGTTTTGAGCATCCATCTGAAGTCAAAGAAAACTGGAATCCCATGGGAGGAGGTAAAGAGTCAAGCTTAGAATCTACTGGGATTGAGGAGGAGCCTGTGTGGCTGTTGGTCCCAGGTGGCCTTGATGCTATAGTGAGTTGTTTATAGTAGTAGTAGTTAGAGATTACTTTCAAAATGCAATCAAAATGGGACAAAAGTCTATAGCTGCGAAAGTCTCATTTCTCTTCTAAACTCTAAGAGTCTAAAATTTAGAAGGTATACATTTGCACCTGCGTGTACATTTTTAGACCAATGGCATCGAAGGCATGAGCCACCGGCTAAGATTCGTCCGAAGAACATCTAGATTTGGCCTTTTGTATGAACATAACAACGGCTGAATTAAAATCACTCAAAATCAAACAAATTCCGACAGGCACGTGCGCAGGAATTTGTTTCGGGGGGGGGCAGTTTGTTTCGGGGGGGGGGCAAATCCTTCAAACCCATTATTCTGTGAGAAAAATCAGAAAATTATGGGAAAATTAAAAAAATCGTGAGATTTTGGGGGGGCCGGGGCCCGGAGGCCCCCCCCCCCCTGCGTACGTCCCTGAATTCCAACTAGTTAACATAACAGGAGAAATGATTGCAATCTTATTCTAAGTATATCAGGTGCTTAAAATCAAAGCTAATAGCATTGTTTTCGGTGCAGTGTATCTGTACTGTTTCAAGCGTTTACAATTCTATACACAAAGGCGCTTGTGGGGGAAGTAATTGGAAAATTAAATTAAATTACCTGTCATTCGGCTAAATTGTGTCGAATCATTGCTGACCTAAAGGAAGAATACCTTCTTTTTGCCACTTAGATTCTTGCAGTATGGTGGCTTTTACTTCATTTAAGGTATTAAATAAAAAAAAACAAGTTTTTTAAACTGAAAGTAAGGAGCGACATTAAAACTTAAAACGAACAGAAATTATTCCGTATATGAAAGGGACTGTCCTCTCCTCAACGCCTCGCTCTTTACGCTAAAGTTTTTTATTGTTTTAAAAAATAAAGTTGTGAGACAGAGTCAAACTTTAGCGTAAAGAGCGCGGCGTTGAGGAGAAGGCAGTCCCTTTCATATACGGAATAGTTTCTGTTCGTTTTAAGTTTTAATGTCGCTCCTTACTTTCAGTTTAAAAAACTTGTTTTTTTTATTTAATTTTTGAACGTTTTTGAATAAATGCAGGTTTTGATCTTGGCTCACCGTACATGAATAATTAAAAAAAAAAATTCATATTAATTTACTTTTATTTAGTTAAATGGCTTTCTCGAAACTTGTTTAATTTTATTTACGAACGTTTTTATTAGTAATAAATATACGTATATGAAAGAGACTGTCCCCTCTTCAACGCCTCGCTCTTTACGCTAAAGTTTTTATTGTTTTAATAAATAAAGTTGTGAGACAGAGTCAAACTTTAGCGTAAAGAGCGAGGCGTTGAGGAGGGGACAGTCCCTTTCATATACGGAATAATTTCTGTTCGTTTTAAGTTTTAATGTCGCTCCTTAATTTCAGTTTAAAAAACTTGTTTTTTTTAATTAAATTTTTGAAAGTTTTGAATAAATGCATGTTTTGATCTTGGCTCACCGTACATGAATAATTAAAACAAAATTTGCATATTTATTTACTTTTATTTAATTAAATGGCTTGCTCGAAACTTGTTTAATTTTGTATACGAACATTTTTATTAGTAATAAATATACGTATCTTACGAATTAACTTACGTAACGAACTTCTATATTCATATATTTTTAATTTGTTTATTAGGGGGTTCGCCCCCTAGTCAATACCTTGCTCTTTAATCGAAAGTTTGAATTTTGTTCCAATTCTTTAAAAATGACCGCTAAATCACAAAGGCCGTTAATTAGAATAAATAGCTCTTATGAAAGTACTAAAAAATCTTTGGCTTAAAGAGCGAGGTATTGACTACGGGGTGAACCCAATAATATATATAATATTTTCTGTTCGTTTGAAGTTTCGATGTTGCTGCTATTGCAGTTGAAATACTTGTTTTTTTTATATTAAATTTCTGATCTTTTTTTAAATAATGCTGGGAAGTCCGGCGTCCCCTTCATAGCAATGTCCCTTCCCCCATTAAAAATACCTTCATGGAAAGATCCTCCCACATAACCTTTGACCCACCCCTCTCCCCCCCTACCAGGAAAAATCTCCCCTGAAAACGTCTGTATACTTCCAAATAACCAATACTATATGTTAACATTGGGTAAAATTCATAAGTTTCAGCCCTCCGCCCGGGAATTTAGGGGGATTAAGTCATCCTAAAAGACATACTTATAATATTTTCGAACGTGCTGAACAAAATCTCAAAATTTTGATCAGGCGACTTTGGGAAAACAATGAGCGTGGGAGGGGCCCTTGTTGCCCCCCATTTTTTTTTGGTCACTTAAAAAGGGCACTAGAACTTTTAATTTCCATTCCAATGAGCCCTCCCACGATATTCTAGGACCACTAGGTCGATACGATCACCCCTGGGAAAAAAAAAACAAAAAACAAACAAATAAACACGCATCCGTGATCTTTCTTCTGGCAAAAAATGCAAAAGTCCACATTTTTGCAGATGGGAGGTTGAAACTTCTATAGTAGGGCTCTCTGATACGCTGAATCTGATGGTGTGATTTTCATTAAGGTTCTATAACTTTAGGGGGTCTTTCCTCCTTTTTCCGAAAATCAGCTAAATTTTCTTAGGCGCCTAACTTTTGATGAGTAGAATTAAACTTAATGAAACTTATATATTTGAAATCAGCATTAAAATCTGATTCTTTTAATGTATCTATTTGTATAAAAATACCTTTTTTTAGAGTTTCGGTTACCATTGAGCCGGGTCGCTCCTTACTTACAGTTCGTTACCACGAACTGTTTGATAGATTTTTATTTAGCATTACCGTATGTTGTTAATGAAAAACTGTCCAGATTTTCCATTCCAGTTCATACATTTTTTGGGGGGGGGGGGGGGTGCAGAATATAAAAAATAATACACAAACGTATGAAGCTAAGAGAGGAAAGGAAATAGTAAATGAAAAATATAACCAAAAAAGGGTGAGAAAACGAGGATTTTTGTCAGCCAGTGGTAAAATATGAAAACGAAAAACAAGCATATATTTCGACAAGGATTCTTAGCTTACTTAGCTTAGCTTAACAAGGACTGCTTTCCTCTCTTAGCTTCATACGTCATGTATAGCCAGTGTGGTCTTAGAAAGTATAATACACAATTTTTTACATCAATGAACAGAATAGCGGCTACATGGCTATTTTGTTATTTATGGCTGTATAATTTTGCAGTATATAGGCTATATATAATTGTTGCAGTACATTCAAGTTGCTAGGGCAACTTATTGTTGCATCAACCTTTTGTGGAGTTCGCTAACAAAAATATTGTGGGAGCAACAGTTTGATGTTGTTTTTTCGCCATCGACCGATTCCCGTAGTTTCCAATCCCTCAAAACAGAAAAAATGTTGTTTTTCATTCATAATCTTTTATTTAACAAAACCCAGATGATGACATGTTTCTTACACCCGTATTCTCTCAATCCATTTGATTCTACATTTCCTGACAAACAATCAATATTGGTTTTAAAAAGCTAGTGTTTCATTACTTTGCCTGAAAACATAAGATCTAACACAATCTAAGTTGTTATTTCTGAAATTGCCGGATGAACTGGTTATTGCTACATTACTTTGCCGCAAAACAAAACACCTAACTGTTTAATATATATTTTAAGGGAGAAATAATATGATACCATGTCTATCACTGACTGATTGACGCATAAACACTTTATTAATAATTGCTGAACTATCATTGTTTTGCTTACTGTTTATAATCGCTGCATAATCACTCGCACGAAGGCAAATTTTCTTCCCCTAAATCGTATCATAATTGAATAGAGGAATTATCACAAATATATAGCCCCTCGTCCCTGATGAGGAAATGGCTTCGCTATTCTTGCTTACAAGTCACTTTATGATAGAAGAGAAATTCTCGGCTAATGAAAATTTAAAGCCTGATAGTGCCTTGGCTCTAAGGTTCAACTCTAAAATTTCTTGATTAATCTCTCATTGACTGTACGTACCCTTCCACTCAATTTACCGTTTTTTTTTTTAAATTATTTGTCTTTTTTCGGTATTTTGAAATCCTAAGTACGTGCCTATCATGTTCTCCTTATAAAAACGGCATCCATGCTTATGCCTGCGACACCCAGAACTGAAATGTCTGAGTGTTGATGGCTCCACATGTGTTTATTTAGGAGGGAGCATTTGTGCCTGTCCCATCCCTAAATGTCAAATTTTATTATCACCTTTTTAGGGGGTCCCCTGAAGTATTTTCCTGAATACATGCCTGCATGTTGTTTTAGTGCACTTTCTATTTACGGTTTGAGTCTGTTCCCTGAAAAATTCTTGAAAAAGATTGGTCATGAAAGTTAGCTCAGTATTATAGTGTGCTCTTATTAATCATAACAAAGTAATCATTTCTTATCAGTCATATGAAACAGATTAGAATCATGTCGTATCTCTGTTTACAGGCTGTAAAATCAAAGCTCTACGAGCCAAAACAAATACCTACATCAAGACACCTGTCAGAGGTGAAGAACCCGTTTTTGTTGTTACTGGAAGAAAAGAAGATGTTGCTGCAGCTAAAAAGGAGATCTTGTCAGCCGCTGAACATTTCTCACAAATCAGAGCATCCAGAAGAAATAGTGCTGTTGCAGCATTAACGCAACAGCTGAGTCCCGGTGTTAGCACAACCTCACTTGTACCTCCTGCTCCACCCACCCCGGTACCTGGACATGTAACCATTCAGGTATGTTTTGTTTCTCTGTAAATTGATCAGTTTTGTAAAGGATGTAATATTGTTATTTCTCCTTGACTAGGTCTTGAAATCTCCAGCTTGTTTTACCCTTGGCTACTAAAACAGCATTGTTTTTCTACTCTCATTAGTTCTAAAAGACTATTCCTCCCCTGGCCTTATTATTTCGGTCGCTACTCTTGCATCATGCGGGACTTTCTAAAAAGTCAGGTTTGGTTAATGTCAATGAAATAAAATGGAATGAATATATAATAGTTTAGAAACAAATTTGGGCTATATATTTGCACATTAGGGATGGGGGTGTGTGTAAAGCATAGCATATTTTAAATACGTAACCTAACTTAACCTAGGTACCTTCCCCCCTAAACCCCCCAAAAACACAGTTTAATATCGTATACGCAATGAAAACCACGCTATCATTGCCTACTCTATAGCGGTTAACCAGAAAGGTCCACATAATGCAAGAGTATACCTTTCGGTCATCCCCATCTTTATCAAGATTTATACATTTTATAATTCCTGCTCGGTTTACGCCTGTCCAATTTTGATTCCCAATTTTCGGTAGGCTACTTATGTTTTATAGCGCTGCCATTCAAGAAGTTAAGTTAGGTTAATCCTAATGAATATACATGAATATGATGAGAATAAATACTTTAGTAACAAAATTATTGAAAACTACAGCAAAAAACTACGTAAAGCAGACTGCCCAGAACGCCTTTTATCGAACACCTAACCAAAATACCAACTACATATTAAATATTTAACTAAAATATACCTATATAGTAGTTTATCTTACTGTGCCCAAGTCAATTGTCTCCGAATACAGGCAGATAAACTGGTTTTACGCAGACATATCAAATCAAAATTTTTGGGTGGGGTCGCTATAATACGCTAAGTACCCAATTTTCTTTAACGTTCGATTTTTAGACAACTTGGATAAATATAGATTAATATTTTTTTTCTTGATATGTTTCAAATCGCATAAAGGTCACAACCTTGGGACACTGGAATGCAGGCATACCTTGGCATACTCCCCCCTTTTGGCCCAGAAATCAAATCAGGCATTTATACCGTTCAATTTCTTGGTATGTATTAGCCACAGTTTATAGACAGTAAGCTTATCGCAGATAATTTCTGGTCTTCGGTCTCGGTGCGAACAAAAAGCTCCTCCCACTTGTTTCTGCCTTAGCGGATTAGTCTGTTATCGTCAATCACTGAGAAATGGTTACCAAGTGCATTATTCGTAATAGCGGGTCTCCACTTGTTTCGTGTCCAAGAGAAATCTGACTTGTCTACCCGCGAAAAGATCTGATAACGCCTATGTTTCTATCTGCAAAAACGTTCTCCGGAGCACTCGCACCCCTGTCCGGGTTTTTATAATGGGAGAGATAGAGAATGATCATACTGCTAATTCTATAAACTGTGGTATTAGCTTACGATAATTCAATCCTTCAATACCTTTATACCGACGATGACAGCCAAAAATTAACGTGATTAACATGATAACTAAATTAAATTAACGTGATAATTAAATGAAATTAACATGATAATTAAATTAAATTAACGTGATAATTAAATCCTTCAATAACTTTTTACCGACGATGACAGCCAAAGATTAACGTGATTATTGAATCCTTTTATCGTGTGTCTTTGTCTCTTTTTAACATTGATGTTCGTTAGTAAGATTTACAACAATAATATCCGCCAATAACGTAATATAGAGAAATGATTGAACTTAATGAGCAGAATGACCCACCTCTGACTCGTGGGTAAGGGAGGGAGACTGCTCCAAGAAGCTTTACCCTTGGGGTAGACCAGACATGAAGGCTTTGTCACTTGATGAATGTTGGAATTTCGGTGACTCTTGATTCTTGGAGTTGGGAGGGGGGAAAGGAGAGTTTAATGCTGTTCATTACAGTCCATTTCACGTCAAGTATCTTGTGTTCCAGCATTCAAGAATATTGGTGAAGCTGTTTCCCTTTCTGGAGGTGTACAGACAAATTGTCTAATGGCGGGGGGGGTTGAATTTTGAAAAACAACTTTTTAAGAGGTATTTCCATTAGAAAATGCCTTTTTCGGTATTTTTTTATGGAACAAATTAAAAGACGACAAATTTGCGCCCCACCCCTCCCTTTAGATTTTGAAATACACATGCCCCCTGCAATTTTCATAAATTTACGCCACTTACATGTGTTCATCTTTAGTTTCTAAATGCCAACAAACATAAATCAAAACTTTACAAAAGCTGCTATCTTACAATAGCAATAGTTTCATTTTCCTCGGGTCCGAGAAGCCATTGAACTTCGTTCGAGAAACTTGTTATGCGGTTTCCTTATTAATTGCATAATCTCAGGCTCAATATGTCAATACAAGTTTAGGATTGTCAGGAATGAAAGATGAAAAAAAGTAAAAACTTAATAGAGTATTTATTAAAGTTAAATGATAGCAGATTTATTTTAAATTAAAATGCGATGAAAGTGACTAAAGATGCAATTGGAAGTGAGCACATTGGAAATGTTTAAGGGGTTCGATTTTTACCTAAAAGAGTCTACTTGCCATTTCCCCTTTTTAATAAAATTAGTCCTTGTTTGGTATGAAAATGTGCTACTTACAAGGACTATGGCTTTTTTTGAAAAAAAATCTAACATTTCTTGCACTGTGGACCCATTTTATGTCTAATTGCCAGAGAATTGCGATTTTTCAAGTTTTTCTTCGGTTGTTTCAAAATCACGGAGTTTTCAGGGCAATACTACATTTCCTTCAGCGTTGCCACGTTGAAACGTGAAAATAAATAGGTAAGAGTAATCAGTTCAATATGTCAACGTGTTTCATGAAATTCAAACACTAACATTCTCTTGATTGCCAAAGAAAACTACACCTTCAAAAATAAGTTATGTTTTCTTGGCCTGTTTAGCACCATATTTTTTTTTTCCTTTTTTGGGCTGATTTTTCACCCACGTTTTTTTCTTTCTTTTATGTAACGCCCACTAGTAAAATCTGGAAAACTGCATATGGGGGTCTTTTTCGTTAAGAATTGAATTTCTGATTTCTTCATAATTTTTGTCCTTACCTACTTTTCCCAGTATGTGCAGAAGAACTAGGCGTTTTTTCCCTCACCTGGCATCTGAAATAGTTTCGTTGGAAATATTTTCACTTTCCTTGGTGTAATTGAAGACAGAACTCGAATCTCGCCCTTGAAAAAATCACGCACCCATGACATTCTATCATTACCCAACAATATTGTAAGTTGTGAAAATCTAAATTGAAATATTAGTTTTATTAATTTGTTTTCTTGTTTTTACTTCTAATTTACAATGGTCCGAATATAAAAAGAAACCACTTGCCCATGGGCATAGGGAGGGGAGGCAGGGGGGGGGGGTGGCAGCTGCCCCCCCTAGACCTTCAAATTAACATTAGATATGGCTGAAAAAGCAGATGGTTAGAAAAGCAGTTGATAAAAGGCCCTCCATCACACTATCGACTCCCCCCCCCCCCTAGACAATATGCTGCCTACGCCCATGCACTTGCCTAAAGGGTGTAATAGGTACATTTGTGTGCACTTTTTTCTAGCATATGTTCGTTCTTTGTACTAGCCTAGCCCTAACCATTTGACATAGACATAAATTAGTTTGAATATTAATAGCCTACATTTATAATAGTTCATATTCAATGAAGATGTCTCGAAGCAAAAAAATCCGGCTACTTTTTAAAATTTTCTGACTTGATCTAAATAACCTTCAATTATGATTCAAGTTTTCTAGTATTCACTTGATTGTGTTTCAATTATAACTAAAACCCGAATTTAAACCAACAAAAATATTTTAAATTTGTCTAGTTGTGCTAATTACCGCTACCATTGGTTTAATTTCAGCGTTTTAATTGGGGGAGGAGCAAGAGAGGGTCCACATCTTTGGGACAATTTTTGAAAAATATCCCGAAAAGCTTGGGAAAAATATACAAGTTTAAATGTGTTTTTAAACTGTCAGAAAACTTTTTTTGGGAAATTATTTGATAATGGATACAAACAGTAAAACAGTAAAGGTGGCGTAGGTCTGCCCTAAGTCTTCAATAACATTTTTCTTCAAGCGGTAACGAAGAAAATTACTATTTAGCAAAGAAGCTACTCGGTTAATAATATGAAAATTCAAGCAAAACTAATGCTATCGTAATTTTTGCCGTATAAATGTGAATGTAGTAAAATGTTAATTTAAAATTGTACCACTTAATCTAGTCCAATTTTGTTTGGACAAAAAATGAACTGGCAACACTAAACAGTTTCTTGCCAATTGTCATTTTTATACTTACTTAATAAATTATAAAAACTTCAAAATATTATGGGGGGAAGGCAAACTGGCCCTCTTGTCCCTCCCAAATGAGGCATATGACCATTGCACTGTCAGTGGCGCTGTTAGTTTTAAATCCCATAAAATCCGCGTTAGTGTTCTATTTTCTTTGATGCATGTAACTAGCTGATCTGAACTTCTATGCAGCTTTTAAACCGGATATCCTGTAAACAATACTACGCCGATGTTCGAAGGGAAGGGGTTTCAAGGTGTCACTGTCCAAACAATACTTAGAACTCACAAAAGCTAGTTGATACTTGTTAACAGTGTAGACTTATAGGGGGGGGGATAGGGCTAGGACCGCTAGCTATTTGACCAATGGTGCCATTTCATGGAAATGTAGCGGGAAAGGGGGGCGTATTGACCCCTCCCCTGTATTTTTTCAATGAAAATACCAAAAAGCCACTTTCAATAAAAATACGAAAAATTCATTTCTAAGTCCTCCATGATACGATACGAATTAAAATCAAGTAGTTGCGGGCATGAGGCCAAAACAAATAATCCAAGTGAGTGAGAGGCAAATCTGGCATAAGCCCTTTTTAGGATTGTATAAAAATGATGTCATTCCATTTGTTGATAGATAGGTCTATCATCCGTACATACGTCATTCCTAGGGCAAAACTAAGGTAGATAGTCATAGAATTAAGGGATGAAAGATTGGATTGATTTTTGGTTGACACGTAACGGACAATGTCCATTGGACTTGTATGCAAAATCTGGGACTGAATTTGCTTGGACTCACAGGCTAACAAGTGAAACCTAAGTCTAATAGGCTTGGGGGCTTGTAGTCTAAAGGTTGAACACCGTGTCAGGACACATTGATACCACTGGTTTTGACGCTTCTATATTTTCGTACCTGTACATAAAATAAGCGGTTCCAAATTATGGTTACATTATTTACAAATATCATGAATTAAATTGAGGTTTAAGATTGAAAAAATTAAAAATAAAGGTTTCCGTTCGTATCGAGGAAAATTATTACTTATTTCCTTGTGAGGGAAGTTTTTTGGGACCTCTTACTTGAAAGGATTTCCGTTGCGGGAAATGAATAACCAATCCCCCTTTTCAGGCATTTTTCCAAACTTTTCCGCATAGTTCTCTAGATTCCTTGTTTCCCGTATTGATCTAGCTAGAGAACTTGTCGTTTGGAAGTGACTGTCATTCCTGTTTCTTTGCCTCCCTTGAGTTTTTTTTAGATCATGGATCTTGCCGTAATTATTTGTTTCCATATGCATATTTTTATGCAGACATTTGTTTTTGAGCAGCAGACTCGTGTCTGATTCTAATAAAGAAATAGTTCAGCAAGTTAATTCAAATATTAAAAAGAAACGCTGTTTTCGAATTGGTGGAAAGACAAATTTTTGGAGACATCAGATAATTGAGGGACAGGGATCTGACACCCCGGTAAAATGGCTAAGCCCCAAAATGTTTGTCTCTTAGAAAGGCTGTATCCAGGGGGAGGGGCTATGGGGTTTGAGCCCCCCCCCCTTAAATATTTGTCTGACTCGTTAAAACGCAACAAAAATGGGTACTTGTGCATTATATGGTACCCACCGCTATAGACTGTATAATGAACTACTAATGGAAACCCGTCAAACGGGTATTTGCAAGAGATAATTGATCTCAAGGCGGGGTTTAAAATTGCGTTTACAATATTTCAACTGTTGTTTTTCGGGGTTTAGGGGGAGGGGTACCTAGGTTAGGTTACGTATTTAATATGCTATGCTTTACCAACCACCCCACCCCTAATGTGCAAATATATAGCCCAAATATATTTCTAAACTATTATATTCCATCCTATTTTATTTTATTTCAATAGTATTAACCAAACTTGACTTCTTTCGTGGGTACCTTATAATGCACAAGTACCCAAAAATGCATATGAAGACCTTTTTTGTGTTTTGAAGTTTGTATTTACCCCCCCCCCCCCCCTCCGAATAAAGTCGAGGATGCGCCCTTGCCTCCTAGGATTCCTTCGGATTTATTTAGATGTAAAAACACCCACCTCTACCCCCTCCTGTTTTCTAGGTAAAATTATTCATGCTACTCTAGGGAGGAGGAATCAAGCAATCCATTCAGTTGTTGTTCATTTTCCTGTTCTTTCAGTCTATGTCAATAATTTTATTCGTAAAGGTGCATACATGTTTGTAAAAACGGCAAGTATGTTGGGGCCCTACGAAAATCAAATTCACCTCACTAAAAGTTCTTTTCAAAAATCTACGGATTAACCTGGTAACGAACATGGGTCTTTTTAAGGAAGAACCCAAATTCTGAAAAAAAACGTAATACTAGGTAATTATTGGACCTCGAGGGCCGGAAGGGGCTTCTGGGCCTTGTACTCCCTGTACTTGCCTTGGTTAAACTGCCAAGCCTTTGTCAAATAGGCCACACCTAAGTGCAGGCGGAACAATCTTGTATCAGCAACTGTAATTAATAAGTTGTTAATCTTAAGGAATATGAAGGGTCAGCAACCCGTTTGTTTCCATGGAGATTCTTGCTCTTCTTTTTTTCTTTTTCCGCACTTTCATTTTCAAAGTGTTGGTTTGTTCAGCTTGCAAGGCATGACAATTGATTCGAGACACGCAAAAAAAAAAAAAAAAACTGACCCCGTAAGTTCTTCCCTGTGTTTAGCCACTCACTTATTAGCTACAGTATCATCCAGGACTGTATCAAGAATTTTGTCGTGGGAGGGGGGTACAAAAACAACTTAAAAACACATAAAAATTTGTTTATATTCATTTTTGTTACGTTTTTTTACAAGTCGGACAAACAATTTTTTTTGGATACGGCCTTGGTATCAGTGTTAGTAGAGTGACACTGGCGAGCATTCTTCCATTTCACCTTGTTTAAAGTTTTCTCCAACCCTAAAATAATATAGAGATGGTGTTCTTTTTATAATTCAATACCGCCCAAACCTGGAGCGTAGATTAACACCGTTCTATCAGAGGCAACGCTGTAGCGTTGCCTATAGTAAAGGCCATACGGCTCCAATGTTTATTATTATTTTTTTTTCCTAGAGGCACTTCATATGGAAGGGGTCGTTGTAGAAGCTTCAAAGTGGGCTCATTCGATTGGAAATCAAGAGTTCTAGTGCCCTTTTTAATAGTCAAAAATGATTGGAGGGCAACTAGCCCTCCAACCCTAAAATAATCTAGAGATGATGTTCTTTTTATAATTCAATACCTCCCAAACCTGGAGCGTCGATAACACCGTTCTATAAAAAGAAAAGGTTTCTTTTCTCTACATCTGGACTTATTTACACTTAAGTCGGATTAATTTTTGGTTATAAACAAAAAAAGGATCTATTAATTCAGCCTAAAAAGCGTCTAAACAATTGATTATTGTACAAACAAATAGAACTGAAAAAGGTTGCCACAAAAAATCTAGACTTTCAAATTCAACTTTGGCATCCTTAAATATACAGGATAAATATGAAAAAAAAACTAAAGGAGAATTAATATTATCTACTCTCAATCCCAATATTCCAGGGTCGTACGGATGATGGGGGTCTTTAGACCCATGTCTTTTTGAATTCGCCACATTGCCTCCACAATCTCGTATATTTTTGATCATTAGCCCATTTCTGGTGTTTTTTTTTAATTCGTAACATTGTGCTTCCTTAATTAAGTGCTACGTACGCGCCTGTTCAATTTTCACATGGGATTGAGCCAAGACCGTATTCAGGGGAGTGGTTGGGGGTTTTTTGACCCTCCTGGAATGTTTTTTCGGCTTGTAAAAACCTAATAAAAATGCGTTTTTAAGTTTTTTGTACTCCTCTCCCTGAACAAAAATCCCCCCTCGAACAAAAAACCTGGATATATCCCTGGATCAAGCGAATGATTACAGTTTCATGATAACCACGTAGTTGTTACACTTCTTGACACCATTCAAAATCCTTGCCACAGTTTCGCCGTGAAATGTAGGTTTCGATACTTGTACCTAAACAATTATTAAGAACAACAAGGTCTATGAACTCAAGATCGGACAGATTTAGTAAGTGATTAAAAGCAAAGGGGTGTGTTTTTGTTTAGGGTTGGTTTCGTTGACTCTTTCTCGGTATTGGGAACGATAACCTGATTTGTATATTGCGAAATCTCTTACTCACCTGTCTATTGGTCAGCTGTGCCCATTAAACACTGGGGGATGAGGAATAAAGTAGAGAAGCTCATGAGCCACTAGAAAATTGAAAATTGTGGCCAAAAAACGCAAATTTTCTTATTTATTTTGACACTCCGTGGAAAAAATATCCCGATTGAACATTAAGTTATGTTGATCTGCGTGCACGTTCTAAGGATGGGCCTTGAGATCGCCTCACTCAAATATTTCAACATTTTTATGATTTCCCTCCTCTAAATCCTTAAATTTGCCATATAATTTGTTTCGCTAGTCTAGACAATTATCCTGAGCCGAAAAAAAAGGAAAAGTATGATCAATAATGGGCCTGATCAGTGGATGGCAATTTAAGGCCTGATCAGTGGAAGGATCGATGATCCAATGATGTACGTATGCGTTCCTCGGGGCCACGATCCTGCTCTCCGCCCGAAATATTATGTTTTTCTTATTTTCCGGGTACTTCTTATTTGAATCATTTTTTGCTCCTGTCCCCCTCCCCCCCCCCCCATGGAAAAATTTCCTGTTTACGAGCCTGGTTTGGTCTGGGATAATTTTTGCATCAAAGGATAACTCATAAATCTTTGAAAAAGGATGAGCTCAATTTCAAACGAACGTAACGAAATGTAAGTAAGGAGCGACCCGGCTCAATGGTAACCAAAACTCTAAAAAACGGAATTTTGATACCAATAGATACATCAAAAGAATCAGATTTTAATGCTGTTTTCAAATATATAAGTTTCATCAAGTTTAGTCTTACTTATCAAAAGTTACGCGCCTGAGAAAATTTGGCTGATTTTAGAAAAAAGGAGGAAAGACCAGCTAAAAGTTATAGAACCTTAATGAAAATCACACCATCATATTCAGCGTATCAGAGAACCCTACTGTAGAGGTTTGAAGCTCCTATCTACAAAAATATGGAATTTTCCATTTTTTGCAAGAAGAAAGATCACGGATGCGTGTTTATTTTTTTTTTTTCCAGGGGTGATCGTATTGACCCAGTGGTCCTAGAATATCGTGTAAGAGTTCTAATGCCCTTTTTAAGTGACCAAAAAATGGAGGGCAACTAGGCCCCCTCCCACGCTCATTTTTTTCCCAAAGTCACCCGATCAAAATTTTTAGATAGCCATTTTGTTCAGCATGGTCGAAAATATGATAACTATGTCTTTTAGGATGATTTAATCCCCCGAAGTCCGCGGGGGGAGGGCTGAAAGCTATGAACTTTACGAAATGTTAACATATAGTATTGGTTATTGAGAAGTATACAGACGTTTTTAGGGGGGAATTTTTCTGGTAGGTGGGGGTGGGTCGGGAGTTATATGGGAGGATCTGTCCATTAATGAATTTTTCATGGGGGACGGGATATTGCTAGGCAGGGGGCGCCAGATTTCCCATCATTATTAAAGAAAAAGGTCAGAAATTAAATAAATAAAAAACAAGTTTTTCAACTGAAAGTGAGGAGCAGCATCAAAACTTAAAACAAACAGAATTTATTACGCATATGATCTGGGTTCGCCCCCTAGTCAATACGTTGCTCTTTACGCCGTAGATTTTTTAGTACTTTCATAAGAGCTATTTATTCTAATTAACGGTTTTTGTGATTAAGGGGTCATTTTTAAAGAATTGGGACACAATTCGAACTTCAGCTTAAAGAGCAAGGTATTGACTAGGGGCGAACCCCCTAATATACGTATTAAAAATCTATGAATATAGAAGTTCGTTACGTAAGTTAATTCGTAAGTTACGTATATTTATTACTTATAAAAACGTTCGTAAATAAAATTAAACAAGTTTCGAGAAAGCCATTTAACCAAATAAAAGTATAATTAATATGCAATTTTTTTAAAATTATTCATATATGGTGAGCCAAAATCAAAACCTGCATTAATTCAAAAAGGTTCAAAAATTAAATAAAAAAACAAGTTTTTTTAACTGAAAGTAAGTAAAGACGTTAAAACTTAAAACGAACAGAAATTATCCGATATATGAAAGGGGCTGTCCCCTCCTCAACGCTTCACTCTTTACGCTAATGTTTGACTTTCTCACAACTCTTTTTTTTAACCATAAAAAACTTAGCGTAAAGAGCGAGGCGTTGAGGAGGGGACAGCCCCTTTCATATATCGGATAATTTCTGTTCGTTTTAAGTTTTAACGTCGTTCCTTACTTTCAGTTAAAAAAACTTGTTTTTTTTTATTTAATAATTCTAAAGACGAAGATCATTGACTGATTATTGACCTCTCTTTAAAGGTGAAGTCTGGATAATGTTTCATAGCTCTTGCTCTGAAAATCAGCATCTCTTTAGTTTTGGATGAATTGAAATCTGCGTTTCAATCCCTGTATAAAGATAATATAATACTGTGGTTTCTGTCTATTATTTATATACTGTGGTTTCAATTAACTACCGACTCTTCAATCCCAGGTCAGCCTGAAGCTTCAAATGATACCTATTTGCATGGCCGTTCTTTGGGATTGCATTTTTAATCATACAAACATCAAAACGATGAGAATTATTCACAAGATTTCCCTTGATTTAAATAATTGGTAAACACCAGGAAGAGAGCCAGACATAAAATGCCCCCTTGATGTATTGTGGCTAGTACTGAGTATTGATGCCAAGTAAAACTTCAAGAACTACACCTTAATGACCGCTGGGGATGGAAATCCGAAACATCAATTCTATAACCCTGGAATTTGCAAGAAAAGACAAGAATGTCAAATACGATCAAAAGCTAAAACATTATCGAAGAATAGAAGGCGAGTATCATATGCCTGACAAAAGAAAATTCAATACAATCCTGGATACGTGCAATCAGACAATCTTAAGATCAGACAATTAACAATCAAAAATCAGACAATTTTCTTCTAAAACCTCATAGAGTCTAAACTAGCAACGTGTTTTCCTACTCAGGAAAGCAGGATGATTAGTCGGTCGGTCCTAGATTAGTCAGACCTGTATCCTTTTTAGAGACTGGCACAATATGAGCTAGACCCCGGCGCCGCGCCGATAAGTGAAGATCGGCGGCGGCGGGGCCAGAAATAGCAGCGGCGGCGCGCCGCCGGCGCGATCAATGCTGACCGCAAACATTAATGTTTTCATCAGTCTTTCTCAAATCCCACCTTGAACTTACAAAAGATTCGGGCCTATTCATGAGTTGAAAACTTCGCAAGTCGCTGGCTGGACGCTGGTCTTCTTCTTTGTTATTCATCAAGATAAGTAGAAATCTGGTAGAAGCAAAATGGCTGTGGCGTTTCAGGACCCTTGCATAATAGTTGTAATAATAAATAATAGATTCGCCGTGGCATTCAATAAGATCCAAGGAGCCTAATTAAAAGGGAGTACACATAAATTGGATCGGATTTTTATGTTTATTTCAAATATATAAATTTCATCAAGTTTTGTATTACCCATCAAACGTTACGAGCCTGAGAATATTTGCCTTATTTTCGAAAAAAGGGGGGAAACACACCCTAAAGTCATAGAATCTTAATGAAAAGCACATCTTCGGATTAAGCGTATCAGACAACACTATTATAGAGATTTAAAGCTCCTATATCCAAAAATGTGTAGTTCTGTATTTTTTTTTTCTGCCAGAATAAAGATCACGGGTGCGTTTTTATTTGTTTTTTTTTTTTTTATTTGTTTGTTGTCGCCTCTTCCCAGGGGTGATCGTATCGACGCAGTGGTCCTAAAATATCGTGAGAGGGTTCATTCGAACGAAAATTAAAAGTTCTAGTGCCCTTTTTAAGTGATTTAAAAAAATTGGAGGGCAACTAGGCCCCCTCCCATGCTCATTTTTTCCCAAAGCCACCGGATCAAAATTTTGAGATAGCCATTTTGTTCAGCATAGTCGAAAAATCTAATAACTATGTCTTTAGGTGTAAAACGACCCGCCACAGTCCCCGGGGGAAGGGCTGCAAGTTATGAACTTTGCCTATTATTTACTTATAGTATTGATTATTGCGAAGTATACAGCCATTTTTGTGGGGGGGATGTGCTTGGGGCAGATTTCTAAGGGGAGAATCTTCCTTTGGGGGGAAAATTTCTAATGAGTGAATATTCTAGGGGGAATGTTACACTTGGGGGTTTTGACAGAATTACTATACGAAATTGTTTTTAATTGTCATACATTAATTATCTTTGCCAAATTTTTATATGGAGATGTTCCGGAGGGATTATTCGGGTTTTTTTCCTCGTTTTGTTTTCTGGGAAATAATTTCCACGGAAGGGGGCATTTCTGGAGTGACCTAGAAACCGATTATCGATTGAAGTCTTATTCCAATTAAAAATGCTGAGGAGAATTTTCACGGTGAATTGTCCACAAGCAATTTTACAGAGATGGGGGGATTCTCAGCGAGGAAGGAACTGTCTGAAGGGAGTTTGACCGGGGGGGATGTACCTTACGTTGGATGAAATTTCCACAGAGGAGTTCCGTGAGGGGGAGGGGTATATTTCATACAGGGTGAGCCAGATTTACCGGCATTATTTGAAAAAAAAACGCACAGAAATTATGTCGTATATGAAGGGTTGCCCCCCTCCTCAATACCTTATTCTTTACGCTAAAGTTTGACTGTTTACTAAAATTGAAACACAGGGGTTGTTTAATTAGATATGAAGACTTTTTTAAAGTGCTATCACCTTTAGCGTAATGAGCAAGTATTGAGGAGGGGCGATCCTTCATATCCGGAATAAATCTGCCAAAACTAATATGCAAATTGTGTTTTAGTTTTTCATGCATGGTGAGCCAAAGTTGAACCTGCATTGGTTGAAAAACGTTTAGAAATTAAACGAAAAAAAGTTTTTTTTTAACTGAAAGTAAGGAGCGACATTAAAACTTAAAACTAACAGAAATTATTCTGTATATGAAAGAGGCCGTCCCCTCCTTAACGTCTCGCTCTTGACTCTGAAGTTTGACTCTTTGTCACCACTAACTTTCAAAACAATAAATAAACTTTAGCGTAAAGAGCGAGGCGTTGAGGAGGGGACAGCCCCTTACATATACGGAGTAATTGCTGTTCGTTTTAAGTTTTAGTGTCGCTCCTTACTTTCAGTTGAAAAAACTTGTTTTTTTTATTCAATTTCATAAAGACGATACTTACGTCAACATATGAAGACCCGTCTATATTGCAATTGTATCTGTCTGGTTTATATGCGGAGTAGCACAAGATACGAAAATTAACGAACAAGATAGTAGTGAAGAATTATGGTATACAAATTAATATTTAGCAGGGATAGTTACTAGTGATAAATCACTAGGGGTGGCACCCTGATTGGGTGATTTCCGGGGATTCGGGGAAGCAAATTTTTTTTCGGGGTGACACAGATTTTCAGAGAAATCCCCGAATTCGAGGATAGTGCAAGCCCTGCTTGATTTTAAATCAGGAAAATCGAAACACTTAACCACACGAGAAAAGATAAGCTCCTACTTTGAGGTTGCCGCAATATAGAATTGCCGCAAAATTAATTCAAAGTCATCCGAACTCCTCTGCCGGCGGCGGCGGCCAACCGCGCCTCTCGTTGGCGGCATTCGGTCGACGCACCGGCGTGGCGCCGGGGTCTAATATGAACGCTCTTCGAAGGTTTTGGAGAAGGTCCGTCAACAAAACCCTTTCTAAAAAGAGAAGCTAGCGGACTAGCCGGTGTAGAGACGCATGTTCCGAGGGCAGTATCAGCAATCACTGTTGCCATATTGGCTTATTTCCCGCCAAACTGGCGTATTTTGAGCGGGTCTGGTGGGACAATTTTAAGTCACCCTGCCAGGCGTAGATCTTGTCGTATTTTAATTGAACTGGCGTTTTGTTTGGCGTGAAATGCCTTATCTGAAAAGAATTATTTTCCTCATTTGGATCCAATTGCTTTTTGTCATTTAACGAAGCTGTAATATCCAACAGTATCAGCATATTCTTTCCTTTCATAGTAATTTTATTACTATTTATTTCGAAAACCAACCATCGAAAACCAGACAAAGGAATTTAACATATACCAATATCATTTTCCCCTCATAAGACTATAAGAGCAACATTTATTGATTTTTAACAAACTTGTATTGAGTCTAGATAACACAATGTCATTTTTTTTTACTTTCGAAGGATGGACCGTAGCTAGCCTAATATACAGTAGGCTAGTGCAGATTTTATTACGGGGCTGAGAATATCCCTACTTTGCTGTGAAAGGTAATAAGACCCATAAAATCATTTACGACAACTATATAAATAAGCTTCTATGCCGGAGATTTCGGGCTTTGATATATAAAGGATAAAGGTGCAGATTAGTGACTCCACTATTAAGTATTTCCACCCTGTTTCTCCTCAAATGGCACTTACCTTTGATGATCTTAGAAATTCTTCATGGTATTAAACTGAACCATTCAAAATTGATCTGCAGTTCATATGGGGCAGAAGGAAAGTGTTTCGAGCCTCACGCCTTTTCTAATCCGGATTTTTACTGTTTTAAAGACTTTTAAATTCTGTTTCTTAAATGGGAAAAACATTTCTGGTGTGGCTATGGCTTAAATTTCTGCTGAGATCATATGGATTATTGTATCAAAAAAATTTTGCTAACTAAAGATAAGATTTTATTCATTATTAATACGCATACAATAATATACTGTTCTAGTTCCCCAAAACGCTCCTTGGCGTTCCCCAAAACGCTCCTAAACTTATTATTTTCATTCTACATTTTATTCCCCACGTCCAGAAGGAATTGTTCAGCTGTGTCATCCATTTTTTCCAATTACGTTGAAATCTCTGAGGATAAGCCGTCTTTTTCACGCCAACAGCATTCCTGTTTTCTCCACGCGTAATGACTGAATCTTGGAGCAGATTAAGAAAAGAATATCTCCCTCTTTCCTATATTATTGTTGTAAAAAAGAAGAAAATGGATATCTATTAGTATACTTTAATTCATTTATCCCAAAAATTCAGAACATATCAACCATTTCCAAGAAAGAGATACATTAAACCTAAGAAGAGTAGAAATAAAGTAGTAGAAGACAAAGTCGCAAGTAGTCTCGTAGTCGCAGTTGTAATCGCAAGAAGTCCCAATTACAGTAAGAAGTAGTTGCAGTCGCAAGTTGTCACAATCGCAAGCATTTGCAGTTACGAGTGGTCAGTCACAAGTACTCCCAATCGCAAGTAGTTGCAGTCTCAACCAGTCGCTTTAAATGGGTTACCAACCACGTAATTGAGAATATTTAATTTATTAATTTTATGGCCTAAAATTTTGGTAATTTATCTTTATATCATAAATTAATACTCTTAGGGCATTTGTAATACCAGGTGTGATTAGGCAACATCTGATCAGAGTTGCCAACTATACCCTGATTGTGTCTGTGCACCCTTGAAATGTATCATTTCTGAGAAAATAGTATTTTTGTTTCGACGTCAGTTTAAAAATGGTGTCTCTGACGTTAGAAATGAGTTACTGAAGATTATGAATATGATTTTTGGAGAAGGGGAACTACCTAGAGATTGAAAAAAAACTTGATTAAACACACAGTATAAGAAAGGTGATAAGAGTGAGTGTGGTAATTAACGTGGCATTAGTCTGGTCTCTGTAGGTAGCAAATTACTTAGTAATGTTATACTTTTTAGACTGAGAGACGCTGTAGACGAAGTTATAAGAGAAGAACAGTGCGGTTTTAGAAAAGGTAGATGATGTGTCGACCAAAATTTTTACTATTAGGTTAATAATTTGAGAAGTGCCTGAGTTATCAAACATCTTTGTCCTCAGTTTTATATACATTGTGAGTAAGCGTCCGATTCTGTTTATAGAAGTGCTTTAGTGAAGATCTTTTCCTTGTATGGTATACCAGACAAATACATTAAAGTGATTAGTGCTTTGCACGAGAATAACACTGCTGCGGTCGAGGTAGGAAATGAGGTTAGCAGCTGGTTTCATATCAAATCAGGAGTTAAGCAGGGATGTGTTCTATCCCTCTTTATATGGATCATTTTGATGGATTTTGTCTTAAGGAACACAGGAAAGGCAATGGAAGACCACGGAATCAAATGGGGAGGAAAAAATCTCATGGACTTGGCTTATTCTGATGTTTAAGCATCCTAAATGGAAGTGTGAGCAAAATGAATGCACTTTCAGAGGTTTTGTGAGATTCAGGGACCTAGAATAGGATTAAAAGTTAATGTTAAGAAGACTAAGTCACTAAGGATAGGAATAAGTGAAGATAAAAGTTAACGTTGAATAACGACAAGATTGATCAGGTGGACAGCTTCACTTTACCTTGGTAGCATTAGTAGTAGACGGTGGGAGCAGTGAAGATGTTAAAAACGGAATAGCCGAGGCTCAGGGTGTTTTTTCAGTTAAAAAAAAAGTTTGGAAGATAAGTCTGCAAACCAAGTTTAGAGTTTTTGAAGCTACAGTGATGGCAGTGGTCAGGTATGGTTAAGAAGCATGGGCGCTCCGAAAAGCGGATGAAGATTAACTAGCTGTTTTCCAAAGAAATTGCCTACGGATTGTTCTGGGTACCCGGCTGACTGACCGTTCAAACACTAGCCTGTACGAAGTGTGGTTCAATCCCGCTTCCTTGGGCTATAATGAGAGAAATGTTGAGATGGCTAGGGTACGTTTTGCGGAGGAAGGACGACAGATTTCCGAAAATTGTTCTTTTCCGCCAACCGTCTAGGCTAAACGGAAAGCAGGTCGTCCGCGGTTGGGGTGGAAGGATGTCATAAAGAACTATTTAAAGGAAATGGGAACTTCCTGGGAGGATGCAAAGAGGGAAACTTTGAATAGATTGGGATGGAGGAGGAGCGTGCATAGCTGTGTTGGCCTGAGGTGGCTTGGTGTTGCGGTGAGCTGTTAGTAGTAGTAGTTTAATGGCAAAAACTACAACTGCCAGTAAAATGTGTTAAACGGCTTATACTTTCTTATGAGTTTTAAAAGTAAAATTGCAGTGCTTAGTCTAAAATTAGTACTTGCTTGTACTATCTGTGGCATCTATACGCTATTCAAATCTTGTTCATTTTTATCCGCTTTCGTAAAGCTTCTCGTACGCTCAAAGTTTCTTCGCCAAACGTTTCGTAGACCTTACTTAAATGCTGCTGCGAAAAATATTAATGTACTCTTGACTTAATCAGGGTTTAGCAGCACATAATTTATGTGCAAAACCTTGAGTACGTACTAGAAAAGAAACCGAAGGAACTGCCACCCTCAAGTGTGATAAACCATGTCTGGGGAAGGGGATACTCCGATGAGATTTGATCGGGAAACTTCTATTGTTTTTGCAATTGAAAGATGGCAAGGACTAATATTATTCAGTGGAAGATTAAAACGATCTTTCCATAGTTGCACAAATACGACGGTCGTCTGAGCAGTATGGAAGGGGATTAGGGAATCTTTTCAAGGGTTGTGCAATTGAAGTCATATGCTTTTTTACACACAAATTTTGCGTGAAGAATAGAGGCCAATCGAACTGAATATTAGTACCCCCCCCCCTCCTCGTGTGCATGTATGGCTACGCCCTAAAATATGACTGAGAGCTAAAAAAAATTCAGTGTTGAAAATAATGCCTAATATTTTAACGGGATAAAAACATGACTTTTTAAAGCTTAGGGCATTTCTTCCTTTGCCAAAATGCACAGACTGAACCGCTTAGTCCATTGCCTTTTTGATTACGTAGTCGTGGTTTTGGGAGTGTCAAGAAATACCTCTCGATGAATTTAAATAGTGCAACGCTCGGTAGATTAGGCAAGCAATCTGAACCTTAGAAAAGCCTGCCAACAATCCATTATTTCATATCCTGGCGTGAGTTGGCTGTATTAATCCGCTTTCACTGTTTTATTTTTGTCACAATTGTCTAAATTTCAACCACCAGACCAACACTGGATGAACAGAGGCTTAACAAGAGAGAGGTTCAACCTCTACGAAAAGAGAGGTTTAACAAGAGGAACTTTAGTTCTTTTACGTGATTATATAAAAAACATTAAATAAAAATCAAACAAATTAAAAAAAATATTTTATGTGATTAAATAATTAAAATTTGCGTGATTAAATAAAAAAAGTTTTTTCAACTGAAAATAAGGGGCAATATTAAGATTTAAGACGAGCAGAAATTTTTACGTATGTGAGGGAGTTTGCCCCTTCGTCAATACCTCCCTCTTTATGCAGAAGTTCGAATTTTGTTCCAATTCCTTAAGAATGACCCCTGAATCACAAAGGCCGTTTAATTAGAATAAATATCTCTTTTGAAAGTAGTAAAAGAACTAGCGTAAAGAGCGAGGTATTGACGAGGTTCGAATCCCCTCATATACGTAATAATTTCTGGTCGTTTTAAGTTGCTTCTTTGTTCGTAATATTGCTCCTTACTTTTAGTTAAATAATGCTGGGAAATCCAGCTCACCCTTCATGGAAAATTCCCTTCCCCCATGAAAATTCCTCCGTGGAAATATCTCCCTCGTAACCCCCGTCCCCCACCAAAAAAAATCCCCCCTGAAAACCTGCAGCCCTTCCCCCGGTGACTGTGGGGATTAAGTCATCCTCAAAGACATAGTTATTAGATTGTTCGATTATGGTGAACAAAATGGCTATCTCAAAATTTTAATCGGGTGACTGGGAAAAATGAGCGTGGGAGGGGGCCTAGTTTCCCTCCAATTTTTTTTGTCACTTAAAAAGGCACTAGAACTTTTAATTTCCATTCAAATTAGCCCTCTCACGATGTTGTAGGACCACTGGGTCGATGCTCACTCCTGAAAGAAAAAAAAAAATAAAAAAACACGCATCCATGATCTTTCTTCTGGCAAAAAATACAAAATGCCACATTTTTGCAGACAGGGGCTTGAAACCTCTTTAGTAGGGCTCTCTGATACGCTGAATCTGATGGTGTGGTTTTCATGAAGATTATATAACTTTTAGGGGATGTTTCCCCTTTTTTTGAAATTAAGAATCGAAAAAGAATCTTTTCGAAAAAAATCGGATTTCGAAAATCCGATTCTATTGATGTCTCTATTGGTATTTATTGATACAATTTCGTCTTGTTTCTAGTATGAATTTCCATGTGTAAATGGCACAGACAGTGCCTTATCCAGGGGGCTAGAGGGTTTAACCCTCCCCCCCCCCCCGAAATGTTTGTCCGATTCGTAATAACGTAAAAATATGAATATAAACAAGTTTTTCATGTTTTTTTTAGTTTTTTGTACACCCCCCCCCCCCGCCGAAAAAAACTGGAAACTACCCAGGGCACCGATCCTGAAATACTGAGGGGAAACTCCAAAGATTTCTTGTTTACTTTCCTGACCTCATACACACTCGCTAATGATTAATTATTTTATTTCTCTTTTATTTTGAAATAATATAGAAATCCGAAGACGTAACCGCCTTCGGATTTTTTATTTCGTAACCCGGGGTGACTTGCCTTTTTAGAAGGATTTTCAGGTTTTTTTATTTGTTTGTTTTGTTTTTGTTTTTTTGTCGTAAATTTATCAAAATTCAAAGTATGTTTCCCGTCTATGGATGAAAGAGTGACTTGTACAAAAATAAGTGCCAGAATCGTGATAACTAAGCTACATAGCGAATTGGTTGCTTTTGTTCAAGTTATTTTATCAACAACAAAGAATAACGGGTTAACTATTATTTCTCATTTCAATCAGTCACGATTGTTATGATGTTTATTTATTCACATCTTCTTAGTGAAAATTCCCACTGTTAAACATTCGAACCACTCACCCTCCCTTTATTAGGGAAAAAATGTAAAACTGAGTCAGAATTGATATGAGTAGGACTAAAACAGTTCATGAAAAACTGAATCCTCTCACTATTTAATAATGGAAACTGATTGCAGAGTTCATTGGCACGGGATCAGCAAATTGGCGAATAATCCTCGTCCATTCCATTTTGTTTCAAAGCTTCTGCTTTTACCGCCATCTCCCAAAACCTAAAAAAATTCAACCCTTTTTGGTTTTATATCATCATCCTAGGAAACCTAAGGTTACAAGCCTTTCTCTCGCCATCTTGCGAGCTATTTAGTAGATAATTCAAATTAGACGATCTTTGGCCATCCAAAGGGCATGTCCAAGGCACAAGACATAATGCACCAAGGCACAAGGCACCTAAGATCATAAAATATGTTCGTTCGTTCTATTATTCGCTATTTAACGTTACCTATCTAACGTTATGTCAGGTGAAAAGAGCTCTACAATGATCGATATTGATTTCCTGACGTATCGAAAGATCCAGATACCGCCCAACACTTGGCTGAGATGCATTCTAAAAATTGACATGGGAGCTGGAACAGAATTCGTAAATTTTTGTAGTTAGTGTACCGGGGTTCGCTCAAATCTAAATGATGGGTCGTATTCGTTTTCGGGAATAAGGAGAATAGGGGCTTCTTGCCTACCATATGGAGTACTTCGTCTCGTACACACCCCTTTCCACCGTTTTCTTCCTGTTTTAGTTGTGCGGTTCTCCATGCGCAGTTATTTAACTGTCACACCGAATGGTGCCGTCCAACAAATTTCGGTATTTTATTAGAAAAATTTAAAAACCTATATTTCCCATTTCTTTAAAATGCTAAAAATATGTGTGTTTTTGTCATTTGATTTTTTGAATAATTTATTTGGTTTTTATTTCCGTGGCTATTTTTTATGGGCGTTTTTTTATGTATGAGCTGTCAAGCATGTGTGAATAATTTATTTCAGTGGAGGGGAGGGAGTCAAAGCAGGAAAAAACGGGCGAACTTGTTGGAAATTTTATGATATTGAGGAGTCAATCGTGATAGATATTATATCATGCACATCCAAGGTCGTATCCAGAGGAGGGGGGTTGACCACCCTCCCCAAAAAATGTTGGTCCGACTCGTAAAAATATAACAAGAATAAATATAAACAAATTTTTTATGCGTTTCTTAAAGGTTTTTTTATAACCCTTCTCCCAAAAAAATCCTGGATACGACTATGTACATCCCCTGTGAGGTATTTATGAAGGAAAGCATATTTTATACTTGAGCTTTTTATCCGAGAAATTACTGATGAGCGGAAAAGTTTCTCCCGTTTTGAAAGAGCTTCTGAAATGGAAAATCTTTATTGGCAAGGCAGCTCAAGGAATAGGCTTATGGGTTTTTTTGGCTCTTGGAAACTTGTGATTAGAAAGTTTTGGAGAAGTTGGGTCATATATTTACTTTGAGGTTGATAATTTGATAGGGGATACGAGACGCTTTTGTAAACGCAATAAAGATAAAACGTGAAAACAACTTTTCCGGGTTAAAATTAAATTCTAAAAGCGAACTCTTTAGGGGAGTATTAGAGTTTCTCCTGAAGAACCTCAATATTGCATATTTTGAGGCCCACTTTTAAGTTTCTGCTGAAGGTCCATTCAAATCAATTTTAGCTTCCCCTTCCCGCCTTCTCCACTTTCATTATGTACAGAGGCTATCAAGGATAGTTCCTTTGTCTTTTTTGAAATTAATTAAAAAAAACTTTCCACAAAATAAGTTTTTCAAAGAAAAGTAAAGAACTTTATTAAACCAAAAAAGAGCAAAAATTAAATCAAATGATCTACCAAGCATGAAACTACCACAAATCAGCATCGATAAATAAATGAAACCCAAAACGAACATAAATTACAATAAATAACCGGGTCAAACTCAAAACGAGCAGAAATCAAAATGAGTTGGGCTCAAAGCCCCTATGCCTTCCCAAGGCCAGAACATGTCGTAGAAACTTCAAAAAAGGCTTATTCGATTGGGAATTCAAAGGCCTAGTGCCCTTTTTAATAGTCGAAAGTGATTGGAGGGCAACTAACCCCTCTTTCACGCCCACCTTTTCCCTAAACACATCTAATCAAAATTTTGAAATAGCCATTTTGTTCACGTAGTAGAAAGTTCTGGAAACTAGGTCTTTGAGGATGACAGCCCTCCCCCCCCCCCCCAAAGCCCTTAGGACAAGGGTTGTAAGGTAAGCCTTGGGGGCATTTAAGGTTTTTTATAGAAAGCGTTGTCGTAGAAACTTCAAAAGGGGCTCATTCGATTGGAAATTGAAATGGCTAGTGCCCTTTCTATTAGGAGAAAGTGATTGGAGGGCAACTAACACCCCTTCCACGCCCACCATTTCCCCAAACACATCCTGTCAAAATTTTGAGATAGCCATTTTGTTCAACGGAGTTGGAAGGTCCAGAAATTATATCTGTGAGCTGGACACTCCCCCCCCCCCCTTTCTTCAGAGCAAGGGTTGTAAGTTATGCCCTGGGGCCATATAGTTTTTTTTTATAGAAAGCGTTGTCGTAAAAACTTGAAAAGGGCTCATTCGATTGGAAATTTAGAAGGCTAGTGCCCCTTTTAATAGTCGAAAGTAATTGGAAGGCAACTAACACCCCCCTCTCACGCCCACTAGTCCCCCAAACATTTTGGGAGACTTCGGATCGAATTATTTTGTTTCCATACCTGGACACTTCATATCAAAGGAGTTGTCGTATAAACTACAAAAGGGCTCATGCAATTGGATATGGGAATGGACAGTGCCATTTTCAATAGTCGAAAGTGATTGGAAGGCAACTTGCCCCCCACGCCCATCATTTCCCCAAACACATCCAATCAAAATTGTTAGATTTTGTAACTATTTAGAATTGTAACTATTTTGTTTAACGTAGTTGAAAGTTCTGGAAATTCTCTCTTAGAGGATGACAAAAGGGCTAGTGCCCTTTTTAATAGTCGAAAGTGATTGGAGGGCAACTAATCCCCCTCTCACGCCCATCTTTTCCCCACATACATCGAAGCAAAATTTTGAGATAGCCATTTTGTTCAACGTAGTTGAAAGTTCTGGAACTTCTGTCTTTGAGGATGACACCCCCCCCCACAGCTTTCAGAGCAAAGGTTGTAAGTTATGCCCTGGGGGCATATAAGGTTTTTATAGAAAGCGTTGTCGTAGAAACTTGAAAAAGGGCTCATTTGATTGGAAATTGAAATGGTTTTAATAGTCTGAAATTGAATGGTTTGGTACCCTTTTTAATAGTCGAAAGTCATTGGAAGGGAACTAACACCCCTTCCACGCCTCTCATTTATCGAGACACATCCAATCAAAATTTTGAGAGTGTCCTCCTCAAAAACATAATTTATATCTGGAAATCAACTACGCTAAACAAAATGGCTATCTCAAAATGTTGATTGGATGTCTGGGGAAATGGTGGGCGCGGAAAGGGGGGTTAGTTGCCTTCCAATCACTTTCGACTATTAAAAAGGGCACTAGTCATTCCAATTTCCAATCAAATGATCCCTCTTCGAGGTTTCTACAACTCCTTCGATACGAACTGCCCTAGTATGGAAAAAAAATAACACATTGTGCCAACATCGTTCTTTACTTCCTATGATTCCTTCGTTTGTTATTTTGAAAGATAAATGGGTGGAAAATGAATTTTTGATTGGTCGGGAAAGGTTTTCCACATCGAAATGTCATCTTGAAAATGTCATCGAAATGATCTGGCATTCTAATTAGTTCTTGGCAAACAGCTTTTTTTATCGTTAAAGAATTTGTATTTTAAGAAATTTGATTTTTTTTTAATCTTAGCAATATTTTATCACCTCCACCAGGGCCGTATCCAGGATTTTTGTTCAGGGGGGGTTTTACTAATTTTTGACTTTTTTTTTGGGGGGGGGGGGTTACTAATTTTTGACTCAGTTTCCGACTAATTTTACTGATTTTTACCTAGGTTTTACTAATTTTCGACTTATTTTCGACTCGGTCAAAAATTTCGGGGGGGGGGGGGTTCAAACCGGGTAACCCCCCCCCCCCTGGATACGGCCTTGATCTCCACCATCTTCGTAGGAAAATAATCTTTGTAATTTCTTGTCAACGGACAAAAAAAAAGTATGAAACTGTCGTGCCCAAAGTGAATATTTTATTAGTTTTACAGGATAGCAAAAATAAGTTTTTAGACTTCTTATGGGAGGTTGTGTTGGAGGTTAAAACTTAAGGTTTATGCTCCTTGTGAAACCTGCAATTTTTCGACAAGCTTACATTTCAGTTTTAGAACGTATTTAAAAGAATTTTACCTATTCTTGAAAATGTGGTAGACGCTTTAGTTTTGGGCACAAAGGTATTTGACTCATACACCTTTCAAAAAGTTGAACAAATGTATATTTTTGACCAACAAAAAAAGGGGTAAAATCTTACAATTGATATTTAAAAAAACAATTCAGAATGCTACTGCACAATAACGGTTACACACACGGAGGATTTTTTAGGGGGGGGGGCTCTAGAAGGGTACCAACAGTTGGTGAAGTATATTAAATTATTCGAAAAATCTCAGATTTATGGGAGAGGTTAGGATCTCAAGGCAACACCTCCCTATGTGCTTATTCCTATTTGAAAAGAAAAAAACGAAATATTGCGAAAAATCCGCGGAACAGTTCTTGAGATAAAGCAATTAAATTTATTTATTCCGTAAAATCTCACCTTAGGAATATCATCCAAGGGATCCATCATTGGCAGCCTGCATCATGGGCCAAAGATCTTTAAAAACAAAAGAATGTTTACCATATTTTTTTATATTATTTTTACCATATTTCCCAAAATTTGAATTTATAAGTGTGTAGTGTGTATCCTTCTCCACTCCTCTTCATCCTCCTCTAAAGGAAGCTTAGTAAAATAAATGGGAGATTCAAATAGACAGACATATGAAAATATAAATATAGAAAGACTGAAATATGCAAAGCCAAAATTGCTGGAAGAGGAGTTTTTTCAGAAGATTTTGAGAAAATTTCAGAGGTTTCCTTCCGGCTGATATATGCCAGAAGAGTGTATTTTCAGAAAACTAAAATCCATTTTTGGAAAGTGGGCTCCTTTGAACTAAAAGGGTAATTGGCATTAGTGATCAATGAAACAGGTTCATAAAGTTCATAAAGTTACATAAAGCATAAGCTTAAAGCTACATATACATATGCTACATATACATATGCTACAGTTACATAAAGCTACATAAAGTTCGTATAGTCCTTAAAATCGTCCGATGCCGAAAAGTTGTATTTTCTGGCCGCTCTATTCTTTTTATTGATTGGTCTCACAAAATTTTGGCCTCACATATGCGGATGTTGAAAGAGCTAGATTGCTCATCCTTCCCTATAATATGAAGTCTTAAAAAAACATCTTAAAAATATGATAATTGTAACAACTTTCCTTGGAGGTCCTTCTGGCAGTTTTCTAAGTAGGCTACAGTGGATCCTTCTGGAGGTTTCTAAGTAGGCTATAGTGGGTGGTAAAAGGGTACTTGTATAATATAGCCCCGACCACTCAAGTTGCTCATCCATTGATGCATTTTAGAACCGATTTTTTTTCGATTTTTATATATATATATATATATATATATATATATATATATATATATATATATATATATATATATATATATATATATATATATATATATATATATATATATATATATATATATATATATATATATATATATATATATATATATATATATATGGGTAATATATTTGCACATTAGGGGGGAGGGGATAAAGTATTTCGACAGTGAAATTAGAAAACGATTCTTACTTCATAATATGCGTAATAATTGTACCTAACAGATCAAGCATGCAGACCCGCTATCCTCCACCCCCCCCCCCCTAATGTGCAAATATATAGATAATAAGGTATTATCTTTTTATCATACTTAGGTAAATTTCATTAGGATTGAGTGTCAGGGAAACAGGTTACGTGGGAAGATTTTTCCATGGAGGAATTTTCCATAAAAGGGGTACCGAATTCCCAGCATTATTAAAAAAAAACGATCAGAAATTAAATGAAAAAATACGTTTTTCAACTGAAAGTAAGGAGCAACATTAAAAATTAAAACGAACAGAAATAATTACGTATATGAGGGGGTTCGCCCCCCCTCCCGTCAGTACCTCGCTCTTTACGCTAAAGTATTTTTCGTACTTTCAAAAGACCCAATTATTCTAATTAAACGGCCTTTGTGATTCAGGGGTCATTCTTAAAGAATTGTAACAAAAGTCGAACTTTAGCGTAAAGAGCGAGGTATTGACGAGGGGCGAACCCCCTCATATGCGTAAAAATTTCTGTCCGTCTAAAATAAGTTGCTCCTTACTTTCAGTTGAAAATCCTGGATACAATTGTGCGCATCACGTGTTTTTTTTTTTTTTTTTTTTTTTTTTTTTTTTTTTTTTCATTTAATCTTACACTAAATCAAATTTGTATAATAAAGATTTATCTGGGAATACCCATTTTTGAAGATATTTTCTGAGGCAAGTGGATTTGCATTGATGACGGTGTGTGTAATTAAAGCAATATTTCCAGAATTAATTAAAACATTTCATCTTTTCTCACTAATTAAAATGTATACTTTTTTTTATGGAAATCCATAATTCTGAATGATTATAAATTTCTAAGCTTTATTAAATTTGGGCTTCCCATATGAACGAGTTGACGGGAATCGCTCTCTTCAAAGATGTTTTCTGGGGCAAATGGTTTCGTATCGTAGCTTCGAAGTTAATTAATTTCAAAACAAAGTTTTTGTTCTGGAAGTGAAGAGCAACGTTGAAATTTAAGACAATGAAAATTATTGCTTCGCAGATTATGCAATATATATCTACAAAACTAGCTTAAATAAACTGACTCGTGATAGGATTCCCAAAACTAGCGCTTTAGTGAAAACACAAAACCGATTTAAAAAGTCGTCTTTCACTTGCCATGATGTCGGTAATTTTTAATGAGGTTGGTAAATAGGAAGTGTCCAAATTTTGGGACAATTTAAGATTCAGAGGGGAGATGGCCATAAGGCCTCCTAGTGCTTCTCTGCTATATACAATTCTCCAAAAACTCAAGCAAGCTCAGTTTTCAGTAATAGCTTGCAAGCTGCAGGTGCGTAGGCATGAGCAGTTGTATTTAAATGAGTTATTAAACATCTACGATCTTGTGGTTGCTTCGCGGGCTTGATAAAAATTAGAAATAGATAGCTAGATGCATGCTACCAATGGCAAAAAAGCAATTTTACTTGTTTTCCAAAATGGGGTCTCAAAATCTCCAGTTCAGGGTTTTAGACCATGATATATTGATCGGTTTTGTCATAATTCGCATTCACAGGCATTTTGACCCGCTTTGGGCAAAAATGGGCGTTTTCTGGCACAAAATAACAGAAAACGCCATTTTGTAGTGGCACGAACTCTTTTGTTACTTTAAAACGAATTTCCCACGATGGGTTTCAGGTTGCATTTCTATTTATTTTAATTAGTGAGATATCCTATTTCTCTGCTGACTGTCTATAGAGCTTCAATGTCAGTGTTATCAGCACTGTATATAGATAAGGTTAAATAAAAAAACAAGTTTTTTTAAACTGAAAGTAAGGAACGACATTAAAACTTAAACGAACAGAAATTATTCCGTATATGAAAGGGGCTGTCCCCTCCTCAACGCCTCGCTCTTTACGCTAAACTTTTTCGTTGTTAAAAAAAATAGATTTGTGAGAAAGTCAAACTTTAGCGTAAAGAGCGAGGCGTTGAGGAGGGGACAGCCCCTTTCATATACGGAATAATTTCTGTTCGTTTTAAGTTTTAACGTCGTTCCTTACTTTCAGTTAAAAAAACTTGTTTTTGAATTAATGCAGGTTTTGATTTTGGCTCACCGTACATGAATAATTAAAACAAATTTTGAATATTAATTTTACTTTTATTTGGTTGAATGGCTTTCTCGAAGCCTGTTTAATTTTATTTACGAACGTTTTTATTAGTAATAAATATACGTAACTTACGAATTAACTTACGTAACGAACATCTATATTCATATATTATTAATACGTATATTAGAGGGTTCGCCCCCTAGTCAATACCTTGCTCTTTAAGCTAAAATTTGAATTTTGTTCCAATTCTTTAAAAATGACCTATTAATCACAAATGCCGTTAATTATAATAAATAGCTCTTATGGAAGTACTAAAGAATCTTTGGCTTAAAGAGTGAGGTATTGACTAGGGGGTGAACCCAATCATATGCGTAATGTTTTCTGTCGTTTTAAGTTTTGATGTTGCTCCTTACTTTTAGTTGAAAAACTTGTTTTTTTATATATAATTTCTGATCTTTCTTTAAATAATGCTGGGACATCCGACGCCCCCTTCATAGCATTGTCCCTTCCCCCATGAAAACTTCCTTCATGGAAATATCCTCCCACATAACCCACGACCCACTCCCCACCCCCCACTACCAGAAAAAATCCCCCCTGAAAACGTCTGTATATTTCCCAATAACCAATACTATATTTTAACTTTGGGTAAAGTTCATAACTTTCAGCCCCCCCCGGTAGCTTCGGGGGATTAAGTCATCCTAAAAGACATAGTTATCATATTTTTGACCATGCTGAACAAAATGGCTATCTCAAAATTTTGATTGAGTGACCTTGAGAAAAAAATGAGCGTGGGAGGGGCCCTAGTTGCCCTCCATTTTTTTTTGGTCACATAAAAATGCCACTATAACTTTTAATTTCCGATCGAATGCGCCGTCCCTCGATATTCTAGGACCACTGGGTCGATACAATCACCCCTGGAAAAAAAAAACAACAAACAAATAAACAGGCATCCGTGATCTTTCTTCTGGCAAAAAATGCAAAATTCCACTTTTTTGTAGATAGGAGCTTGAAACCTCTGCAGTAGGGTTCTTTGATACGCTGATATGATGGTGTGATTTTTATTAAGGTTCTATAACTTTTAAGGGGTCTTTCCCCCTTTTTTCAAAAATCAGCCAAATTTTCTCAGGCGCGTACCTTTTGATAGGTAAGACTGAACTTGATGAATATTTGAAATCAGCATTAAAATCTGATTCTTTTGATGTATCTATTGGTATCAAAATTTCGTTTTCTACAGTTTCGGTTACCATTGATTCGGGTCGCTCCTTACTTACAGTTCGTTACCACGAACTGTTTGATAATCTATTATTTATATACCGTGGTTATCAGTTAAGAAAAAATTTGTGTTAGAAAATATCTTTATAAAAGGGGGACTCTCCAACAAATCTTTCTTTTAAATTCATTTTGAGTGGTAAGTCTAAAACTTCAATTGTTTATTCTCGAGGGAACACCCACTTTTATAAATATAAACTACGTTCGCAGATGGCGCTCGCCAAGCCTGGTGGAAGGAAAAAAAACTCAAGTCTTAATTCAGATTAGTCAGTCATACGTTATATGCTTGAAATTTAACTTTGTTCAACTCTTAAAAGGACAAACGCAATTGGCGCTATAATCGTACTTAACTTTACCTATAAGTCTGACTGGTAGTGTGGTAGGACAGTACACCACAGATTCACTCGCTACTAATCTTTGTAAAAGTAACTTGTATTTTCTCTTTGTGGACTGATTGATGTTGCTGAGCTGCTCTTCTTGTGAACTAAGGTTTCTATGTTTGTTGGAAAATCATAAGCCAATCATTATCCAAGCACGCAAAAATCCGCTTATGACGGGAGTAGTTTCTAACACTAGAAATTAAAATAAAATATATCTTTCCCTCTATACAGTCTTCCAAAATATGTTTAATTGTTTAGCCATGTACGAAATAAATTCTTTTAATTAAGTCGGAATCAAACCGCAATTCCGTATTCATTTGCGCAGAATGTGTTGGAGGAGGGCAGATTCAGGAAAAAAAGAGGAAAGGATTGTGAAAACTGATAACTAGCACCCCTGAAGTTTAGGCTAAACACGATTCTCATACAGTCTCACAACACAATTCAGGTTTTTCAAAAATTGTTTAATTCCTAACCAGTAAAATTTCGCCACTTTTTTTAGCGCTCTCTTTTGAAAAGTTGTCAACTGTAATAGAATTCAATAGTCTCAGCTGCTGTGGTAGGGGAGCAAGAGTGGCTCAATAGACTAGGAACCTGAAATCTGTAACACTTAAATGAAGGAAAAATATCAGCTTTTCCTTTTTAAGAAACATTTTTTCTCCCTCTAGAATCTACAAAAAAAAATTGCAGCAAGACATCAAAACATCTGTTCTAAGAAAAACTTGTCTTGTTCTTTGGGAATTTTATTTTTTTTAGCTTTGACTAATCGGTAAAATTCGACGAAATTTCTTGGAACAGATACTCTAAATAATGGGATAATGGAAAACATGGAATAATGGAATCTAAAAAGAAAAATAAATAGTTGTTTCGTTTCAAACGTTTGAAACAAAAACAAAAAACCAAGAATCAACGCATACTTTGATTATTACTAGTGGAGAATTACTACTAGTCGTGGAAAAACAACGGGAAAAATTTTGTGACTTTTCTTCACTAAAAAAAGACAGGCCTTTCAAAATGGTTTACTTGAGATCAGTAATAATATATACTTGATTCTGATTGGTATATTATTTTTAGCTGACTAATCATAGGCCACTTTGCACTCATTGCCTCAAATAGCTTACGTTACGGAACCACGATGTTAAACAGCTCAAAGCATCTTAATGATTAGCCAATAATCATATTATTTCTGATCGTTATTGGCATACAGCCTATAGGTTACTGAACCGGAGGAATTGATTATACAAATCATTCACGTATTAATATCTACTATCAAAAGGCTTATTTATATGATTGATGACTTTTACAGCTGTCTGGAGTTTCTCAGGACAGTTTCTTGCTACGGTATATGTCCATATTTAATGCGATCTATATTAAGAATATATATATATATATATATATATATATATATATATATATATATATATATATATATATATATATATATATATATATATATATATATATTTTATATATATATATATATGCCGGAAATTCCCTTTTCTCTGCTTTAATTCAATTAGCTTTACGAGTTAGCTTTTTCAGTCTTACACAAACTATGGTGTTTAAGGTTAGGTTAGGTTAAATACCTCAAACCTTGCATTAAATTGAAAAAGTTGACTGACAACGCCGACTAAGAAAAAAAGTTATTTCGGACATTCAGAGTGGAATGTCGACATACACGAATTTTGGACATTCGCGGTAACATATATAATATATATATGTATATATATATATATATATATATATATATATATATATATATATATATATATATATATATATATATATATATATATATATATATATATATATATATATATATATATATATATATATATATATATATATATATATATGGGGGGGGGGCATCCTTTGCTTTCGCACACCCTTACTGTTCAACTTCCCCAGATTTCTCTAGATGCCCCTTTAGAGCTGGACTGACTGTGGCTCAGCTTTCAGTCACGCCACTGACCCCCGCTCGAAACGAAATAACCAGCAACTCAAGGATTCGAACCCCTATTATCATGGAAAAAGGATTCCAGGCTCTGTGTGCTAACCACTCGGCTTGGTCCCGGTCTGCAAATACGGCGTTGAATTGACGCTTCAGTTGCTGGATCTTGTTTACAGATTAATTAAAAAAAAACTTTTTCAAAGAAAAGTAAAGAACTCCATTAAACAAAAAATGAGCAAAAATAAAATCAAATAATCTACCAAGCGTGAAACTACCACAAATCAGCATCGATAAATAAATGGAACCCAAAACGAGCAGAAATTACAATAAATAACCGAGTCAAACTCAAAACGAGCAGAAATTAACATAAGATGGGCTCAAAACCCCTATAACTTCCCAAGGCCAGAACAAAATTCGCACTTCACTGAAAAAAAATATAAATGTTTTTACTTCAATCAAATAATATTAACATTTTGATTACTAAATATCAGTATATGTATATTAAACTGACATACATTCATTTATGTCAATGAGAAAATGAGTCATTTAGACAACCAACTACCTTGACTAGTAAAGTTTAAATGGCCCAAAATCTGTGAATATCAATATTTTTACAACAAATTACAAAAAAGTTTCTCTATTCTTGATTAATTCAAATGTATTTATCAAAAATAAACTTTTTTACTAAACAAATATATTTACTAGAAACAAATAGAATTACTAAAAAACTGAAGTGGTAGCACACATAGTAGTAGTGGTGGTATTTAGGATGAAGCACACAAGCACACTGCCCAAAAAAAGGAAAGATTATCAAGGCCTAAAGAAGCAACACCCTTAATAACAGGAAACCTCATTATGTTTCAAAATCAACACTTGTGCACAAACTAACATGCTATCTTACTCACTTTCTAGACCCCTAACCCCATAACTCTTCTGACAGACCTACATCATATTACACATACAACTTGAAAATACAAAACCAAAAATTCTGTGTTGTTGAAACAACAAAACATCCAATACTCTGTGGAACTTGAGACAATCTCACATTGAATCTGAGATGAGCTAGGTATGGTGCCCTGTATATAGCCATACTTTTTGTAGAAGTTTGGTATATTTAATCGTTTAATATGACCCAAGCACCTTTAAACATAATATAATAAATAAGTAAGCAAGCAAAGCAAACAAACAAATTTAAGTAAATAATAAGCAAAGCAATAAAAGCATTCATTTATGGGTTTCTTTTCGTTTTTTTTTTTAAGACTTTATAGTTTGGCCTGCTATTTGTATGCTGGAGAAAAGTTTTCAGCAATTTTTAACAACATACACCCTTTTAAAAATCTTGACAGAAATAGTGGTGTTTACTTTAGTTTCATACCTCCTCTAGTTGACCTGAAATGGAAAACTTGATACCATTCGCAAAAAAAATATGTTTACTTTCTTTGATAGCTTGGATACACTTACGCTATTTTGATTTAGTTAAATTTTAAGAGCAGAAGTAGCACCGAAAGTTTGAACATAATACCCTCAGTCGTTCTTGGGATATTGCCGAGATGCCTTATTGGGAATTAGCATTAACACAGTGCATTTGATGTAATCTTAAGGCAACATTTTGTTTTTAAACATAATGGGCAAATAGGAGGGTGGAAGTGGAAAGGGAATTAATTGCACTCCAATCACTTTCGACCATTAAAAAGGGCATCAACCCTTTCTACTTTCAATCGAATGAATCCTTTTCGAAGTTCCTACGACAACTCCTTCGATAGAAAGTGCCCTGGTCTAAATAACAACAACAACAAAAAATAATACGTTAGGCTCACATCGATCTTTACTTGAAAAACGTGAAGCTTTCCAATTACTTTCGACTATTAAAAAGGGCACTTGGCCTTTTGATTTCCAATCGAATGAGCCCTTTTTGAAAGGACAACGCTTTCTAGAAACACCTTGTATGCCCCAGGGCATAAATTACAACCCTTACCCTAAGGGCTGTTAGTGTGGTTGTCATCCTCTACGACCTAATTTCCAGAACTTTCAAGTACATTAAACAAAATGACTATCATAAAATTTTGATTGGATGTGTTTGGGCAAGTGGAGGGCGTGAGAGGGGCGATAGTCGCTCTCCAATCACTTTCAACTATTAAAAATGGCACTAGCCCTTTCAATTTCCAATCAAATGGGTTCTTTTGAAGTTTCTACGACAAAACTTTAAATACAAATCTTATATGCTCCCAGGGCATAACTTACTACCTTTGCCCGGAGTGCTGGGGGGGGGTGACCTAATTTCCAGAACTTTCTACTACGTTGAACAAAATGGCTATTTGAAAATTTTGATTGACTGTGTTTGGAGGAATGGTGGGCGTGAGAGGGGGGTTAGTTACCCTCCAATCTCTTTCGCCTATTAAAAAGGGCACTAGCCCTCTCAATTTCCAATTGAATGAACTCCTTTTGAAGTTTTACGACAACTCTATCTATAAAAACCTTATATGCCCCTAGGGCAGAAATTACAGCCATTGCCCTTGAGTCTCTGGGGGGTTTGTCATCCTTAAATACATAATTGCCAGAACTTTCAACTACGTTGAACAAAATGGTTATCTCTGAACTTTGATTGAATTGTTTTGGAGAAATGGTGGGCGTAAGAGGGGGGGGGGGGGTTAATTACTCTCCACTCACTTTCGACTATTAAAAAGGGCAATTCTAATTTCCAATCAAATGAGCCCTTTTTTAAAATTTCTACAACAACTTTCTATATAAACTTTATATGCCCCCAGGGCATAACTTACAACCCTTGCACTGAGGGCTCTGAGGGGTTTATCATCCTAAAAGACTTAATTTCAAGAACTTTCAACTACGTTGAACAAAATGGATATCTCAAATTTTGATTGGATGTGTTTGGGAAAATGGTAGGCGTGAGAGGGGCGTTAGTCACTCCAATAACTTTCAATTAATAAAACAGGCACTATCCCTTTCAATATCAAATTGAATGAGACCTTTTGAAGTTTCAATAACACTACTTTCTATAAAAACTTTATAGGCCCCAAGGACATAATTTTAACCCCTTGCCCTGAGGGCTCTGGGGGGAGGGGTTGTAATCCTCAAAGACCTAATTTCCAAAACTTTCAAGTACGTTGAATAAAATGGCTGTCTAAAAATTTTGATTGGATGTGTTTGGGGAAAAGGTGGGCTTGAGAGGGGAGATAGTTGCCCTCAAATAACTTTTGACTATTAAAAAGGGCACTAGCCCTTTGAATTTCCAATCTATAGTCCTTTTTCAAGTTTCTATAACAAAGATTTCAATAAGGACCTTATGTGCCCCCAGGGCATAACTTATAACCCTTGCCCTGAAAACTCTGGGGAGTGTCCTGCTCAAAGGTATAATTTCCTGAACTTTGAACTCCGTGGAACAAAATGGCTATTGGATGTGTTTGGGGAAATGGTGGGCGTGGAAGGGGTGTTAGTTGCGTTCGAATTAATTTCGACTATTAAAAAGGGCTCTAGCCGTTTAGATTTCCAATCGAATGAACCCTTTTTGATGTTTTTACTGCAGCACTTTATATAAAAAACCTTATATGCCCCCAGGGCATAACCTACAACCCTTGCCTTGAGGGCTGTGGGGGGTTGTCATTCTCAAAGACCTAATTTCCAGAAATTTCTACTACGTTGAACAAAATGCTATCTGAAAATGTTGATTGGATGTGTTTGGAGGAATGGTGGGCTTGAGTGGCGGATTAGTTACCCTCTAATCACTTTCGACTATTACAAAGGGTACTAGCCCTCTCAATTTACAATGGAATGAGCCACTTTTCAAGTTTTACGACAACTCTATCTATAAAAACCTTAAATGCACCCTGGGCAGAACTTACAATCTTTGCCCTTGGGGCTCTGGGGGGTTTGTCATCGTTAAATACATAATTTCCAGAACTTTCAACTACGTTAACAAAATGGTTATCTCTAAACTTTGAATGTTTTTGGAGAAATGGTGGGCATAAGAGGGGGGTTAATTACTCTCCACTCACTTTCGGGTATTAAAAAGGGCAATTTCAATTTCCAATCAAATGAGCCCTTTTTGAAATTTCTACAGCGAATTTCTATATAAATTTTATATGCCCCCAGGGCATAACTTACAACCCTTGCACTGAGGGCTCTGAGGGGGTTATCATCCTAAAAGACCTAATTTCAAGAACTTTCACCTACGTTGAACAAAATGGATATCTCAAAATTTTGATTGGATGTGGTTGGGAAAATGGTGGGTGTGAGACAGGCGTTAGTCACTCTCCGATCACTTTCAACTATTGAAAAAGGCACTAGCCCTTTCAATTTCCAGTTGAATGAGCCGTTTTTCAAGTTTCTACGACAAAGAGTTCAATAAAAAACCTATATGCCCCAAGGGCATAACTTATAACCCTTGTCCTGAAGACTGTGGGGGGGATGTCCTGCTCAAAGGTATAATTTCCTGAACTTTGAACTGCATGGAACAAAATGGCTATCTCAAAATTTTTATTGGATGTGTTTGGGGAAATGGTGGGCGTGGAAGGCGTGTTAGCTGCCTTCCAATCACTTTCGACTATTAAAAAGGGCACTAGCCATTTCAATTTCCAATCGAATGAGTCCTTTTTGAAGTTTCTACGACAATGCGTCCTATAAAAACCTTTTATGCCCCCAGGGCATAACTTACAACCCTTGCCCTGAGAGCTTTGGGGGTTTTTCATCCTCAGAGACCTATTTTTCAGAACTTAAAACTACGTTGATTAAAATGGCTGTCTCAAAATTTTGATCAGATGTGTTTGGATGCATTTAGCTGCCCTCCAATTACTTTCGACTAATGAAAAGGGCACTAGCCCTTTGAATTTCCAATCGATTGAGTCTTTTTTGAAGTTTCTACGACAATGCCTTCTATATAAACCTCATATTCCCCCAGGGCATAACTTACAACCCTTACCCTGAGGGCTGTGGCGGAGTGTCCTCCTCAAAAACATAATTCCTATGTGGAAATCAACTACGCTGAACAAATCGCTATCTCAAAATTTTGATTGGATGTTTCGGCAAATGGTGGGCGTGGGGTGTTAGTCGCCTTCCAATAACTTTTGACTTTTGAAAAGGGCACAAGCCACTCCAATTTCCAATTGAATGAGCACTTTTCGAAGTTTCTACGACAACTCCTTCGATACGAAGTGCCCTGCTCTAAAGGAAACAATTAATAAATAATACATTGTGCCAACATCGTTATTATATACCCCCCAGGGCATAACTTAAAACCCTTGCCTTGAGGGTTGTGGGGGAGTGTCCTCCTCAAAAACATATTTTCTATCTGGAAATTAACTACGCTGAACAAAATGGCTATCTCAATATTTTGATTGGATGTATTTGGGGGAATGATGGGCGTGCGGTGAGGGGGGATAGTTGCCCTCCAATCACTTTCGACTATTAAAAAGGACACTAGCCATTCCAATTTCCAATCGAATGAGCCCTTTTCGAAGTTTCTAGGACAACTCCTTCTATTCGAAGTGCCCTGGTATTGAAAAAGAACAAAAAAAAAACCAAAATTATACATTTTGCTAACATCGTTCTTTACTTAGGCAGCGCGAACGTACTGCCTATGATATATGTGTTAGTGCAGTTGTTGTTCAGAAGAGGGGATGAACTGCACCTGCTACTGAAGCATGGTAGCTCGAATTGGTTGGTTAAAATTAATACATCAATCAGAAACCAGTTTACGTTTTTGAGCTCCGTAACATACGGCCTTAAGCAGCAATGTGAAAGAGGCATTGGTACTTTCGCATTATCCGGGCCTCGGCTTAATCACTGTAGAGAAGGCAATGATAAAACCCGTTTTTGACATGATAACCGCTGTAGATTAGGCAATGATAGCGTGGTTTGCATTGCGTATTAGATATTAAACCGGTTTTTGGGATTTTAGGGGGGGAAGGTACCTAAGTTAGGTTACATATTTAATATATGCAATGCTTTACTCCCCCCCCCCCCCAAATGTGCAAATATATAGCCCAAATTTGTTTCTAAACTATTATATATTCATCCTATTTCATTTTATTTCATTAGCATTAACCAAACTTTAGAGAGGCCCGGATAATGCGAAAGTACCGAGCCATTGTACGGATTTTTACGGTTTTTGTGTAATGATCTAATATTAGTATTAGACTCGCCTGATTTTTATGCTTTAATACGTAATAAATTCCCAGGGACTCTTCACTTTCCGGAACGTGGTGTACATCTCAGAACGTCAGGTGTGCCGTACAGTTCTACTACACTTGACAGGCGCCACCTGGTGTATATGATTTCTGAAAGTGGGCGCCCACTTGATACATTTTTGAAATAATCAAAATTAGGAGTTTCTCAACTCCCACCCGCCCAGGGAACGTTTGGTAGTCTCAAAAGGCAATAGGATCTTTAATAAGCATTAATAGATCTTCTGATTATCTCTATCATAGAATATGTTTCTACAACTCGGATATATTAGAGACCTCTGGTTTGCAAGGATGCAGCAGATAAGCTTAACCAAGAATTTGTGTGCTCTGTAACCAAGGATAACAAGAATATATGCCTAAGTCACGTTAAGGCCCATTCACAATGATATTTTACTAATGCCGAGATTTAACTGGTGCTAGCTTGAATCGATGAGAATTTCAATAGAAATTAAATCTGAATTTTCAATAGAAATCTTCAGCCAATCAGAAAATTCTATGAAATATCTGATTGGCTCAAATTAACGCTAGGTAAATCTTGGTGTATGTGAAATCTCACTGTGAATAGGTCATAGCAATAACGATTTTACGCATTTGCGGATTTCAGGCCATATGAAGAAAAAAAAAATAAGGACCCCTTCACGACACAAAGGGGCTTATGGATATTCCTTAGACTTTCTCATGGGGAAGGTAAATCCTGCTGACGTAAAATATGATTGTACATTAAATAAGAAGAAATTAGTTCGGATTCTGAAACAGCTGCTAAAAGAGTAGGCTAATATAGAAATTTCACAGCCTACTTCACCAAACTTTAATAAAGTATTTTTCTCTCTTTTCTCTTCCCCCTTCCATTTTTCTCGAGGGATCTTGATCAAGAATCTCGTTTGTTCTAAAGTTATTACTTTTCTCTCATATATTCTTGAAAAATACTCAGGGAATGATTCCTGCTTTGAGAGGGGAGTTTAGGTGATCATTTATTCTGATTGGCGTCCTGGGGTTGGTTCCAATGGCAAAGTTTCGTCAAAATCCTGGGATGAGGGGGTAAAGTTGGAGCCAATTTTCCCAAATAAAGTAAAAATGATAGTGAGAACTGATATTTTTTTTTTTTACCATAAAGGTAAAGATATACTAAAGAAAATTAGCCCATTTCTGAGGGTGCTTGAATTATGCTGGCTTATCGTAATTTTGAAAAGATTTTGAAGAAACTAAATTTTAGATGGGGGGAGGGAACCGAGGTCTGTAAGGGGAAGTTGTCACACGTTCCCCATAACAAATTACGCCCCTGTTGGCTTCCCTGTTGCAAGGTGATATTGGCTAGATGCTAAGGTTTTTTTTTTTTTTTTTTTTTTTTTTTTTTTTTTTTTTTTTTTTTTACAAAAAAATATCAACAAGCTGGGTTTTGGGGTAAATATTTGCTGGATTTATTGAACAGTATTCATCTTTCCCTACCGTAAAATGCTTGTATGGCTATTTTTCTGAATTAAATGAAATCTTCGTGAATGAGGTTGTGATCCTACTGGATTGATGGATCACGTTTGCCAGAACATAGTTTGACCGTGGTGGCGTTTTCCATTTCGAAACATGTCATCTATTTGCATAGCTGCGCAACGCAAAACTCGAAGGGGGTGGGGGATCGATGAGGTATGGTCTGAAACTGCTAAAGATTCTATTTTTAGCTAGCATTTCTAGGAGACGGTTCAAGAAAAAAGAATGGTACTTAGAAAGATGAGTTTTGTGTCTTTCCACAATTAATGGTACATTTTTTGTTGATGTAAAAAATATATAAAAAATTTTTGTTGATGTAAAAAACTGAGCCCCCAGAATGAATTCCTGTATTCGTTCCTGATAGATATGACGGATCAAATACGCATTTAAGAGCAGCAGTTTTGATAAAATTTGAGGGCAACAAGGCAGGATGTTTTTATGCAGTAGACAAATCGGTTAAAATACGAATTATAGTCTTGTGCTTCATGATCTGAGACTAGAGGGCCCCTGGATTCTAATGATTCTCTAACGGTCAATATTTAATTTTTGTCGAATGAAATTATACCTAGTGACGTACTGTTAGATATTTGTGAACTAGGTATGACTCTTCTCGGCAGAAAGGCAGTTTGGCGTTCAGGGGTCCGGCTCCCCTCGAAATCTGTATTGTATAATTTATTGAATTCTCACCCAAATTCACACATACTTTAAAATTGAACATAGTCGTAGCTAATTTAGACGTGGACTCTTGCAAAAAGATTAGGGGATTTTGTATGGTGGAGGGGGAGGGGTGTTGCCGCGAAAATTTATTACTTCAGAGCCTATCTAACATATATAAAAAAAACTAGTACAAATAAACGAACTAATTATGTTTCCCTATGTTTCTAGGATTATAGAAAGCTAGCGTATAATTTGATGTAGAAACAAAACCGCCATGATCTTTTTTTATTTATACGGACTAATTTCTTTTCTTTTCAATTTTAATGTCACTCCTTAGTTTCAGTTGAAAACATAATTTTTAGTATAATTTTTTATCATCACCGATCCAGGGGAGATAAGAAACCTCTAGAAAATACTGCAGAAAGGACGAATCTTTTACTTTTAAGATGAGTTGGTGATTTATGAAACTTACAAAGAGGGTTTTGAGGGGAAGTATCCGTGAGGGGTTCTTATAAACCTCCAGTTAAGGGCTTTGGACCATAATTATTGCAATGGTACCGTTTTATGCATCCAAACTCTTCCACTTAAGAAGTGGCACCAAAAGTGCTGTTTTTAGTCCTATATGACACTTATGGATAGTAAAATCTTTAAAAAGCACGTAAATATGAGTAATAGGTTTTAAATGAACCTTCCCGGGAAATACTTTAAGAAATGAGTGCATCACATTTGCAAAAATATTGGATTATCTGAAAAGTAATCATAAGAAGGGACAAACCATGATTGAAAACAAAAATTCAAGCAGGAATCGAACGCATGAAAATCTAATTTGAAATCCAGCGCTGTACTGACAGAACCACGCCTCTAATAATGTAATTTAATATATTAGTGTTTGTAGGACTTTAATTGCGTAGCTTATTAAGGAGGCTTGGAGGAGGAACAACCGGGGGGGGGGGTGCTCTTGTAAACGTCCAGTTAAGGGTTTTGGTCTATAATTATTACAATGATACCGTTTTATACTTTCATGATTTTTAACTTAAGAAGTAGCACCTAAAGTGTTGTTGCCACTGCTTTATCTCACTTACGAATAGTATAATTGATAAAAAGCACGTAGATGTGAGGAAAAGTAATCAAATGAGCTGTTAAACATGACTCTAAAAAGTTCTGGTAGCCTACTAGACCCAGCTTTTCCACTTGAGACATGGCACCAAAATTGACGTGTTTAATGACATTTGAAACTTGCAGATGGTGGAATTTATAGGAAGAACGTAGATATGAGCAATATTTTTTTAATATGAGTTAACAAAAATCTATTTACGATGTTCTGGCAGCCTGTTAGCACCACCCCTTGAAAAATGGCATAAGAAGTGTTTTTTCGTGCCCTATGGCGCTTGCAGATGGCGGAATTTATATAAACCACGTACATATGAAAAACAACTTTTGAATGAGCTCTTAAGCATCTCTCTATGATGTTATAGTAATTCGCTAGGCCTGGAAAAAAGAAGAAAAGAAGACCGTTTTAACATTTTTTAACTTATAGTTAATATGCGCTGTGGTTCGCTCTTTACTAGGTTGCAGCTAATGCTTCAACCATGACAAAGAGTGCATTGCAAATTCTCCCCAGAAACTAGTTAACATTGACATGCGTGAAATCTAATAAATGGTAAACTATTTATGAGACTTACTAAGGGGACTGGGAGGGGGAGTGTACGGGAGGGGTTCTTGTAAACATCCAGTTAAAAGTTCTGGAACATAGCTATTACAACAGTACTTGTTTTGTACTTCAGAGCCTTTCCACTTAAGAAGGGGCACTAAAAAGGTTGTTTTCAGTGCTATTCGCACTTACGAAAGGTAGCATTAATAAAAATCATTTAGATATGAGCAATAGCTTTCAAATGAACCATTAAACATAACTCTTAAAAGTTCTGCTTTCCCAATAGCCCCAGCGTTTCCACTTGAGACATTATACCAGCACTGCCCTTGCTATTGTAATTTGGTAATTAAAGATAGTGGAATTCATAAGAAGAGCGTAGGTATTAGCAACATATTTTATATTACCAATTAAAAATCTGTCTACGATATTCTGGTAGCCTGCTAACGCCATTTTAGTGCCATGTGGCACTTGCAGATGGCGAAATTTATTAAAAAGCACGTATATATAAGAAATATCTTTGGAATGAGCCATTAAGCATCTCTATGATGTTCTGGTAACCCGCTAGGCCTGCTGAAAAAAAAAGAAAAAAAGGGAGACAGATCAGTGCTACCAAAAAAAAGTGATTTTCCTTGTTGTTCAACGAGAGGGACTGTAATTTTCCTGAGCAAGGTTTTCGACCTTGCTGATTGCAACGGTACAGTTTTCATTTTGATCTGACGTCATTTTAAAGGGGTTTCAGGCTTTTTTCGAAATCGCCATAAATTTCGTTTCGCACTAAACTAAGACGAACCGAAATAATAGTTACCATTCCTGAGTCAGTGTCAGATGACATTTTTTATTTCACTAGGCAGTTTCTTTCATACTAGGCAGTATTTAACTAGGCAGTTTCACTAGGCGTTTGTTGGCTTTTAGTTGCTATGGGCTGTTGTTCGCTCTTTACTAGGTTGCAGTTACCGCTGCAACCATGATTACCAGAAAGTGAAGTGAAAATACCGAAAGAAAAAGTATTCAAAATATTAAGGGGGGCGAGATTATTGTTATTATGTTTAAAGCCAGTTTATTTTTGTTTTTAGGTGAGAGTCCCCTATCGCGTTGTTGGACTTGTAGTCGGACCGAAAGGTGCTACCATCAAGCGGATCCAACAGACTACTCATACATATATTGTAACCCCATCAAGAGACAAAGAACCGGTTTTTGAAGTTACTGGTCTACCTGAAAACGTGGAAACAGCCAAGAAAGAAATAGAATCCCATATTGCTGTCAGAACTGGAGGAATATTTGGCAACGGGTTGCCAGATTTGACTAACATTAAAAGTAGGCTGTATTATTATATCTTCAACAGGGTTATAACGTTTGTCAAGATTGAAAAAAAAAAAATCATTTAGCGAAATACGCTATTGAAAAGAATACGGACAATTGTTGTCTTATTATGAGTAAAAGTATAAAACTGTCAACATGACTGAAAATGTCAACATATCAGTAAGCGGATATAAACTCTTTAGAAGAATAAGAAAAACATCAAAGAATAACGTTGGGAGATTGGGAGAAACCCCTAAAAATTAGCAGCTTCAAGGTTCTTCCAAGGTTATTTTTACGCCCCAAAAATTGTAAATTTAGACAGCTGGGCCTCTCGTGCATTTATTTTTCTTAAGCAGAAGAATAAATTCTGTTTAAAATGGACCCCCCCTAAGTGGCTCTGCAAACCTATGCATACCATTTTCTTTCAGCTAAGGGGATTCCTTTGCGCAGTTTCCTCCTCCATCTAGTTCTGTCTGAATTTTTACCAAAGATTTCATTAGATAATATATACTTACCCAAATCAGTTGTTCTTAACTGGAGGTGTAAACACGTCTGGGGTCTGAAAGAAAGGATTTTTTGTTTGAGGGGGGGGGGTTGAAAGGATTTTTTAAAAAGCAACCACCTAATAAGTTACTTATATTAAACAATGTTTTAGAAAAAATGCTGTAACAATCCTTCTATATAGTGTACAATATCGTGAAATAAGATTCAAAGGGGCTGCGAGCTTTGAAAAGAGCTGAAAATGCGAAATAATTTTCCTACCTTATTATAAGTCTCGGAACAGATGCGTTTCAGTTCAGTTCAGAAATTTTCATAAAATATTGTTAGATGAAATCTTCGTCAGACAAAACTAGATGTCGCAGAGGACTGCGCAAGGGAAATCTCCTTAGCCGAAAGGAAATGGTGTGACCCATAAATTTTATTAATTAAAAAAAAAAAAAAAGTTTTTCCGATGGAAGTAAAGAGCGAAGTTGAAACTTAAAACGGACAAAAATTATTAAATTCACAGCCTATTTAATATATATATATATATATATATTAATATAACTAGTATAAATAAACCGACTAATTATGTTTCCCTATGCTTTTAGGATTATACAAAACTAGCGCTTTACTGAAAACACAAAAGTAAAGTATAAAAAACAGGATTATTGATTTAGAGTCAAAAATGAGTATCCTGACAACACTAAACAAATCTATAAAGATTTCCATAGTCTTACACCAGTTTCGACATTAGTAACTTTCAGTATACAATTAAAATTATCTTAAAAACATAAGCGTAAAACTAAATATTTTTAATAACCGCGAAGTAATTGAACAGCATGCAGAAATATTGGATTGATTTATCAAGCAGCATTTTGCTCTCACCAGCTATAATACCAATAGAGATTGTAAGAAATATGCTTTAGTATCCCTTGAAATGAAGATCAAATAAGACATAATATGAACTCTGGAAATCCGATTATTTCTCTCTATACAAGAGTGAACTTCAAGCTATGATACAAATTCTAAAGCTAGTCTATTGTCCTAATACTATCAAGATGGCCTTAATTCGAACTTGTGTACAAACTAATCATGACATGTCCTTTTTGAGAACCAAAACGAGAGCCAGTCATCGGACTAAGCCATTGTGCAGAAGTGACACCAAATTAAACGTATAACAATAAAGAAAATCCTAAAATGGATTGTTGCTTTATCTTAAAAGGGATTGATAATATTTTGATTCTATAAAGTGTTCTTAGTATATATTAAATGGGCTGTGAAGTAATAATTTTTGTCCGTTTTAAGTTTCAAATTCGCTCTTTGCAGTCCTCAAAAAAACTTAGTTTTTTTAAATTAATCGTTTCATATTTATGACTAAAAATTAAGACAAAATTAAGGCCGTCATGATCTTTTTTATTTATACGCAATAATGCATGCTCGTTTTAAGTTTTAATGCCACTTCTTAATTTCGGTTGAAAATATTAACAAATATATACTATGATTCAAGTGAAGGTACCACTCGATGCCTATTTCTTAGGTTTCTTCCGAATATAATAATTATTTTTGGCGCGAATTCAATTTTAAACCTTTATGAAGAGAAGTTGTAACCTTTTTGCATCCTATGTACCATCCTACCTTTTTTATTGTTTTTTTTTATATAAATAGTTTTTCCATTTTTCTTTCCCTACTCAGCTTATCAAAAACTTGCATTTCTCCCTTATATCTAAGAACAGTATACTTCCGCTATTCGCCGAAACAATTGATAAATAGCAGAAAACACTCCCTAGAGAATATGGAGAAAGTAGGTCACATTTAGACGTTTAGCAATTAGCACTGAAAATACTTTTTCTCACTAGACAGTTTTTTTTTCTCACTAGACAGTTTTTTTGAAAACACGTTTTTCAACTTTTGATTACTATGGGCTGTGGTTCGCTCTTTACTAGGTTGCAGCTGCCACTGCAACCATGATATTTATAAGTTTCGAAACTGAATTTGTAATTCCATCTAGAAGAATATAAAACATTGATTTGAAACATAAGAAATATTAACAAAAAAAAGTACATTAACATTTAAAACTTTAAACTTAGAATATAAAATATTGATTTGCTAATATGATTGAATACTTCTGTTTTCCAATCTAACCCGCATAACCTACAGTGAAAAAAGCAAATAAAAGGGAATTCAAGTATTCCTAGGAATAGAAGTTGGAAAAGACAAAATCCGCACAATTTAGACAAAATTCAGAACATTTTTCTCTATATTCATTATTTAGGCCCGAATTGAGTAAAAAAATTCCAACAAGTATCGGATGTTGGGTAGCATGAAATCACTAAAGGTATTTAATCAATCAACTCCTGATTGATTAATAAGTTAGCATAAACAGACTTGTAAATCGCACTTTTTTTTTTTTTTCTTTTTTTTTTTTTTTTAGGCTGCACTTATATTCTGTTGTTGTTTTGCTAGTGAGAATGGCCGAGTTTTCCAACAAGTTAAACTAACTAAATTAATTTAACCCCTCCCCATCTCGTCTTTAATATCTCAGCAGTATTTAAGGTTTATTGTTTAATATGTATTGTCTCCTTTTCTATATTGATGTTTATATTCAACCATCTACAACAACTTGTGAATTTTTGTTGCATTATTCGTACTTATTCGCATTATTAACCACCAGCTGGTGACATGGTGTTGGAGTTATTTCTTTTTTTATCCTTTTGAAAAGTGCACTTTTTCAACATATGGGTTGTGAATAACGAACGCTCGCAACTCGATAGCTGTTACAAGCTAAAATGTCGGATTATCTTCTTCGTTTTGTTAGATAAAAAAAAATCGTTCGATTTGCTAATATTGTTAATATGTATTTGAATGAAAAAAAAATATTTTTTCGTTTCAAGGTTAAACCCCTTTTAGAAGTTGAAGTATGGAAGTGCCTTACATCTGAATACGTGACTTATTCACCTAAACGCATTACATATTACATCTAAACAACTTTGACATATTCAACCCTAATGAAAAAAAAAAAACGAGAAAAATCTTCACGACTTTCGACTTTTTGAATTTTTCTATTCCATTAGTATTCCATTTTCTCCATTGTATTTGGAAATTTCAAAACGGGCAACACAGTTTTCTTTAGTTAATGTAGGCGCCCACAGTAGTACTTACAGTGAGGTTAAGGAGCTCCCCGCAAGGTTTATCAGAACGCACTCCCTCTCCCTATAGCTTCAGTCTCCCCATATTCCGTAAATATGGCCCCCTCTTACCCAAATTTAGCCCCGTGGATGCTTATGCAAAAGAGGGTGGCATACTAACCAAACTTGCTTGAAAATGGCGGTAAAGGAGGGAGCTCAGTATGGACAAAAAATACTTTTTCTTCTGGGGGGGGGCTGGAACCCCTCTGTGGCATCCCATGTTGGTGTCCTTGTTACATACTATCATGACATTAAGAATATTTGAATTGGAAGACTGAACAATGTAATAATAAATAGGGGGAAGGCCCCGTACTTGGGACACCTCCATACTTGGGACGGGCTTAACATACAGTGAAGCCATCTAGCAAAAAATCCCCAAATAATTGTAGGGAAGTACGTATCTGTCTATCAGATAGCATCTGCTGAAGTTTGAATTTGACAGTAGCCATTTTGTTCTTTTGTGGAAGGATCAAAAATTTCAGGTTATACATCAAACATTTTTTGTGGAGTTCCATGAACTGTCTTGGGAAATATTAGGTTTACAGTAATCATTTACTGGCTCCGGTTTGTCGTTTAGGATCTTTATAAACTAGAATCGGTGTTTTTCATGTGTTTTTGTCATAATTGTTGAAAACATTACATGATTGCAGTGACATATAAGGTTCCGTACTTGACTGTCCCAAGTATTGGTACTTGGGACATGATGCATGCATGTGCGTAGGCACGGAGGGGACATTTGCCCCCTCCCCCTCTTTGATTCTGAACTTTTCTGTAAAATTTTGCATTATGTACTCTCTCTCTCTCTCTCTCTCTCTTTCTCTTTCTCTCTCTCTCTCTCTCTCTCTCTCGCTACAATGTTGGGATCTTCTTTTCCATGCTTCGTGATGTCATGACCAGGTATGCCTTCCCCCTCTCTTTCTCTCTCTCTTCATCAGACAAGAGTCCATCAAGTTGGAAGGGTGACTTCTGCTGAGAGGGACCAGACCACGACCATGCTTGCTTGTGTTTCAGCAGCTGGCAACTCAAATCCATCGATACTTGTCTTCCCGAGGAAAAAGACAACACCAAGGATGACTCTAGGAGCTCCGCCTGGTACTGTTGCACGTGTTAGCGACAGTGGCTGGACTACTGCTTCTCTATTCAACGAGTTTCTGCTTCACTTCATTGCCACTGTCCGGCCAAACAAAGACAAGCCACAGTTAATTATTATGGATAATCATGAGTCCCATTTATCAGTTGAAGCTATCCAGGCCTCCAAAGATAATCATGTAATCCTTTTTACCTTGCCTCCACACATGTTGCAACAACTGCAACCACTTGATCTTGGAGTGTTCTACTCTCTCAAATCCCATTACAACAAAGCGATTTCAAACTGGATGGTCAACAATCCAGGTATTCTAGTTTCTTTGTACAAAATTCCGCAGTTTCTTGGTGTCACTTATCCACTTTCATCTACCCCAAACAACATCACTGCAGGGTTTTGAGTAACAGGTTCTTGCCCAATGATGACATTTTTGTTGACGACGAATTTTCACCGTCAGCTGTCAACGATAGACCACTGAGTAAGCCTGCGTCAGAGCCCAGAGATGAAGACTTGCTATCCTCAGAATCAGAAGAGTAGGGTGGAGCCCCTCATGACTTAGGAATCCCCTGCACTTCAAACCAGAGTGTTTTGCCTGCCACAATAAGACCACATCCTAAAGCTTGTCCCAGAAAGGCCACAACAAGAGGCCGACCAAAAGGGGTCTGTCGAATATTGACAGATACTCCCGAAAAGAAGAAGATTGAGGAGGAGGCTGTGCTTCGTCAAACTAGGAAATCTAAGGGAGCTCTCAGAAACCCTCGTAGAAAAAAAAAAAGCCTAGGCAGTCCTTTTTCGCTGAAAGCAAAAGTAGCTCGGAAGATATTACGGACTTGACTGAACCAATCGAAACAGATGCTCAGGAAGGACCTTCAGTTGAGAGAAACCCTCAGTTTGGTGCTATGAACACTAGAGACTTTGTCTTAGTACTTGAAAAGGACACCAAAAAAGGAAAGTGCCACAGTGTTGGTGAAATTGTTTCAAAAGTGGCAGAGGAAAAAGAAGTAATGGTTCGGTATTTCAAGAGGATTGCTCCATCTTTATTCATCCCCACTGATGCTTCATGCTGGTATAGTTCTACCGAAATCGTGATGATCTTGCCAAAGCCTCAGCCTTCTCAACAGACCAAAAGACAGGCTGGACATTTTGTCTTTCATCCTTGATTTATCACCAATTAACGTGTTGCGAACAAGTGAACGACTTCTGGGTTTAAGTTTGTTTTATACAGCTGAGTTTTGTATCGAATAAATGTTTTTATTGTCTGTCCCAAGTATTGTTTCCACTAGTCCCATCTATGGTGTCTGGTTCCATACTTGGGACAAAATGGGTAGTTGTCAAAAGAACATATTTTCTTGAAAACAAATTAATTGCACAACTTTAAAACTTGACAACATATTCCTTGATTAATGCAGATGATGCTGAGAAATCTTCGTTTCTGCACTGGAAAGTGTCAAGGAGTAAGAAGCAAATCAAAAAAATTGTCTTAAGTAGGGAGGCTTCCCCCTAATTCTTAGTTTCGTTAGCGTTGCTTCAATTTGCGGGCATTAAGTTGGAACGAAAGAGTGATGTATGTGCAAAACCCATGGGAAATATATAATTTTGGCTATATATTTCCACATTAGAGGGGGTAAAATAAAATGAAGCACTTAAGGAATGATTAACTACAAATTTTCTGCATATTACGAAGTTAAAAATTGTTTTTTAACATTTTTCCTTCCCAACAGGCCTAATTGTTGACTGATACCTAAGATAGTAATTATAAACTTGTATTTAAAGCACTGTTAGTGATCAGCTCTGATCCCGTGACTCTATAAATTATATAGTTGTCCTAAAATTCTTATTATTTAGGTTCATATAATGATGACATCGCTGCATTTTTTGGTAATGGCTTCGAAACAAGTCCTACAAGTGTCAAGAGTCGCAACCCTTTGGATGTAGGTTTTCTCAATTCATTGAACAAGAAGCTAAACGCTGAAGTAGAGACTTCTCCCTCAGGATTGCTTGGACTCGCATCATCAAAAGTCTCTGATGTATGTACTAAATTAATGGCTTCAATATTTTCTTCATCTATTTTTCTCTTTTAATGCATATACAGGGTATGAGACTCCCAAGTTAGATCGTTGACCCCTAGTTTTTTTTTTACTTGTAGTGGTATTCTTGATATTCTCGAGGGAGAGACCAGTGTCGTAATTTTGTCAGAATCCTGCGGGGGGGGGGGGGCAAAGTTGGAGCCAATTTTCCCAAATCACTTGAAAATGACAGTGAAAACTGACCTGTTTCTCTAGATACTTGAATTGTGCAGGCTTGTCTTAATGTTGACAAGATTTTTTGCGCAAACTAAATTTCAGTTGGGGGGGGCGAACTGAGGTTGTTTTTTGGGGGGAGGAGACTTGGGTCTGGAGGGGGCAGTTGCCCCCTGCCCCATGTCAAATCACGCCCCTGGGAGAGACATACCTATTTTGATGGAGGAAGGGGGGGGGGTTGTGCAAAAACGATCACCTTAATAAAACAAATTGCCTAAGATGGATAGTACTGATACATAATGTGGGTATAGTTCTCAGGAAATTTCTCGAAAGTTTATGTCCTACAATTCTTTGTATCTTTTATAATTGGATTTTTCCCAATAATTGGTTTTTAATTTCTCTTCTCGCCTCCCCCCCCCCTCCCTGGCCCCAAGTATGTCCCTTTGAAATAAATGATTGTGTTCGTGCCTAGTTTCAAGCCGTATACCAACTTTATATGAGCTGATGGGTCCTCCATTAAGGTTTGCATAGCGGTATATAGATATAGTAAACGTAAGCATGAGATTTCGGTACCTACCGAGTTAGTTAGAGCTCTGGCCCAGTGAATTTGACACGTTTTTATTTTTGGCTATGTGCTCAATGTCTCTATGATGAAGCAGAACTTGGTAAAGTTTTTCTGAAACTAAACTCAAATGTACTTGTGACATGAAGGTTAAAAAAAGTGTTGACTTAGTAAGTATACCAAGTAGAATATGAGGTATAGGTTATTATAATTAAAATTTTCATTCAAAGTTCAAGGAACGTGAGTGAAGGAGATTTTTTTTTTTTCTTTTATATATATGTATATATATACATATAAAAAATTACATGAAATCGTTGTTGAATTTGAAACTTGGTCGAAACAAAGTCGAAATTTCGACGATAACACTTAACAAGTATATTTGTTTAGACGATTTTATAAGTCAAAACTTCAAGTGACCTAAGAGCATTTTGAACTCTGAAATGGAATTCTGGCAACACTGCTAAATTAGCATATGAATAAATTTCTGAATAACGCAATGAGAGCTCCGAGTGGGAGTGAGTTTTTACTGCCTATCCTATAGTCATCAGAGTTTAAACTTAAGCTTCAAGTACATAGGGCGAGTTTACAAGTCAATAAGCCGGCTAATAAAAAGCCGACAAGTCAATGAGTACTCTAGTAGCCGTGGAGTCCGCACAAGATTCTCCACTGGCTCAGTAACCGACTACTTGGCCTGCAGAAGTTGCGTGTTGTCATCTGCTGTTAAAACTGATGTCCCTAGGTCCAGCTTAATATTTTCCTATATTATGAAAATGGATCCTGCTCTCAAATCTGACATTTCAGCAGTTTATTTTTGTTTTTTTAGCAAGTGGTTTTTGAGAAGTGGTCTAAAAAGCAGCCGACAGTTTTTCTGATTTTTTTTCTATGAAATTAAAAAAAAAGGTGTAAAGTGGAAGTTGTCTTTTCTAAATATAGATTTTAAAACATAAAATTTAAGTAAATAATTGAAACTAAAAAACTGTAAACATAAATACATTGGAGACCGTCATAATATAATTAAAATGAAAACAGAGCTACGACCATAATTTCGTCAATAGTCTGTTAAATATCATATATTTTCTTTTACATTAAAACCAACTCGTTCGACATCTTCAAGATCAACGCTACTAGCAACTTGTGCACAAGCTGATGTGAGCACTAGTTTGGAAGCTAGGTCATTCAAAAGCCGGTGTGTAGTGTGCAAAATCACCGGCAGTTCAAAATTTTCTGGAGCGAGTGTATCAAACACTGGACTAGTTTACGAGCAGCTTGTTCCTCCATTGGCAATTTTTTTTTTTTTAATTCATCCTATTTGATTTTATTTTTATTGGCATTTACCAAACTTGACTTCTTTCGTGTGTACCATTAAGTGCAACAGTACCGAATTATATATTGCTATTTGAAATATACTGATTTTGTTTTTAGGAGTGATCATGGCCGTATCCAGGATTTTGTCAGGGGGGGGTAAAAAACTTGATATGTCTTTTCTGATCAAAGGGCAGCTAGAACCCCCCCCCCTCCCACGCCCTACCCCCTCCCTATCGTCTATCGGTAGTACACCAAATGTGTCGCTTGCGAGGGTGTGCTGCTAACAAAAAAAGTAAAATAATAACAAATAATGCTATTAGAAGTTGGAAGGTGAAATCGTGTACCGATAAATCAATTAAATAAATATTTCAGACACAATAATACTACATAATATCATGATCCTAAAGCAAAAATACTTGTAGATTTAATAAGAATTATAAAGAACCCAAATAATGAATATATATATATATATCTTTTGCCAATACATTTATTATCATTTTTAGTGCCATCAATCATTGATAAAAGAATTCATAGATCTTGATCTGAAAAAGCACTTAAATACTTAACGTTGCGTTCCTCTTGGGAAGTGGTGTCATCTCTGTAAAACTGCTATTTGTTGTATGTGCTACCCATCTTCTATATAGACGGTACCTATGTTGAAGTATAATTTGAAAAAGTAGTGGCAAGTACCTGATGACGCTGCAAGCTTACAATTACGTTAAAGGTCATTGACGTGACTTGACGCTTGCAATGACACTAGTAATTGACGTTTAAAACCAAATTGCTAGTAATTGGCAAAAATTGACATTTCATCTTCTTCATTTTAAGTTCAGATTAATTTTATCGCACGAAAATAATTAGTAATTTGGCACCTACTCAGAATTTAACAGTAGAAGCTTCTAACGAGAGGTGTGGCTAAATGTCCACTGCAGCTGACGGGTAAGGAAAGTTCACACATGATTGAAATCGCAGTATGAAATATTAAAACTCAGCCTATGTGTTTTTGTTCAGCACGAAAATAAATGTCGTTCCAAATCGCTTTTTAACCCCGGCACGAAAGAATAATAAGTGTTTGCCCCCTCTTCTCACAAAAGAATCTTGTTACGTGCGAACTAGATTTGTAGGACTATGTGTGAAACATCCCTAACCTTTCATCTACTGTCGACGAAGCTACAGCTGTTCTGCAAACCTTTTAATGTTATGCCAATGGGAATGCGTTTCGTGCTGCGAAGCTGAAGTTGTAGCTGCTTCGATTCCATGTGGTTGTAATCTTTTCTGTGTGAGCTGTACCCGACGCCTTGCTGAAGAAGGGCAAGAGTGACCTTGGCCAAACCGGTCATCTTGTATATGAAGATGCAGTTTTCTGTCAAATATTGCATTTTATTCCATTATTTTTTAATTACAAAAGGCGCTAGATATTGCAACTTCCTTTGAGCCCTGAAACAGCTCTCTATGGTGTTCCAGTGCTACCCATGCATAAAAGCGATTTTCCTTGTCGTTCAAGGTGGGGGGTTGTAAAGGACACCTAGACGGTCAATCATTTTGATCAAAAGCTTCTGTCAATGGATTGACGTGTGCTTCAATCGACTCTTCGATCAACCCTTTAATCTTGACCAAAACTAATTTCAAGTTTAATTTAACTCACGGCAAGATTTTTAGTTTCAGTTCAGAGTCGGGTAGTGAAGTGTTTATGGTGTGTGAAATGCAGAATAATGCTGGTTTGGCTTTTCTTGCATGTAGACTACTTTGGTTGTGCTAAAGCGAAAAAAAAAATTAAAATAGGAAACGTCGTTGGTCCAAGAAGTAGTACAAGATGATAAATCGCTTCACTCATGATCATTTACTGGACCTTCTGCGCGATACAGAACAAGAGGACTACAGAAACTTTATCAGAATGGACCAAGATAGTTCTGATTTTTTACTCAAGTTAGTACGGCGCAATATAGAGAAGAAAGATGAGAGCCGCACTCCTTCTCTCGTCAGATTGCACAACTCCACTTCAAAAAGCGTATCGTTGATATTTTTTCAGCAAATCGTTTTTGGTCTGGGCGTACCTTCTTCATTTTCATAGCCCAACTTTGAGCTATAATATTCTGTTCTGTTTGATGTTGCTTGAAGTATTTCGTAGCTGACTGTACAAGTTGGTCAGTGGAATCTAGAATCTGGCTCTTTCCCTTTTCCTCTTTTTTCCCTTTTTTCATTCTAGCTGAAAATTCCACCAAAAATTTTTTTTAGCTCGAGTGAACTCGAGTGAAATTTTTTTCTTATCACACTTTAATTTTTGATGGTTTTTAAAATCATGCCGGTAATCCCCTCCTCCGTGGAAAGGTTTTCCATCAAAAACCCAGCAAAAGGATATTTTCCACCAAAGGTTTTTTCGGGAGGCGAGAGGTATACAACAGAAACTTTAAAGAACTCATCAAAACTCTGAAATCGATATCTACTACTCCATTATGATTTCTAGGAATAATTCTGGTCAACGCTGTTATTATAAAAGTAGAGTATTTAAGTGCAAAGGGATTTAGAGACCAACCATCCGCATAGGGGTGGTAACCATCCACGGGTAAGTTTGGGGGGGGGGGGTAAACGCCACCCACCAGACAGTAGAGTTTTTACTGCTAGTATAATAAAGTACAATTCTGCTACAGACTTCTTTTTTTTGCTCGGTCGCCTTGTATTCGCGATTGAAATTCGTTCTTAAAAGATTAATTTTCTTTTTCAGTTCGAAAACTGTATTATCTGGTTTCAATATCTTTGCCGCCTGCAATATCCTGCCCAATACTGCACTTTTCTTATTTTGGTTAAAATATTCTTTACTTTCAACTTTTCTATAACTCTGGGTCATCAATTAATAGAACTCAATTAATTTATTAATAACTCAATTAATAAACAAATAAACTCGTGCTCCACTTTTTACTTTCTTCCGGTATATCTTCCATTGTTGTTGGCGCGTAACTGATGCAATATTTGAACAAAACTAGTCTAGACGGTCAATCACCTTCTTCAACCGATTGAGTCATTCGAACTTTCTATCAATCATCGTCAACGCTTGACTCAAGCGTCAAACAGGTTCATAGACGGTCGATCATGCTTTAATCAATCGATTGACGGAAGCTTTCCATCAAAATGATTGACCGTCTAGGGCGTCCTTAACTTCCCTGTATGCGGTTTCCGATAATATTGATCCTAATGGTGCAGTTTTCTTTTCGATCTGCCGTCATTTTCGATGGTTTTCAGGCTATCTTTCGAAACTCCCATAAATATGTTGTCACAATAAGCTTTTATTTTAAGATCAATCGGAATCATAGGTACCATTCCTGAATCAGCTTCAAATAGCAAATTTTTCTCACTTGAATTTTTCTCACTTGAAAGTTTGGTTGTAATTCGTTCTTTACTAACTTCGGGAAATCGTCTCTGTCAGTTTATTGAAATTTATTAGAAATAAAAAGGAAAATTGAAAAGTCTTACTCAGTAATTTATTTAAAAAAGAAAATTTATTCGAATTTTATCTTTAAAATAATAATACAAAAAGTATTACTTAACCTTTTCAATCCAATTTGAATTATATTCTTTGAATTATATTTCAATAGATATATCACTTTCAACAAAGATTTTCATTTTCAACATTTTCCTCGTCCTCACAATAAAAAGTTTATTCTGGTGTGATTTAGCAATATAAAGGAATTTCATAAGAAACGCTAGTTTTGACGCTTTGAATGAAGGCTAGAAAAATTCACTGGCTTGTATTTTCAAAGAAGATGCATGAATTGGCCAATCTTATTAAAATATACATTTAAGATTATATTAAATAATTAAAATTATTATTTAAAATATACATGAACAAGTTTTGCTGGTTTGTCTACTACTTCAAGCTTTTGAAAGATAGAATAAACAAGAAGTTCAAAAAGAATTAGAAGGGACAAAGTATTATATGAATGTACAATTTAAGCTTATACTTAAAAATAATTATTGATTTAATTGAAGATTTTTGTGAAATTTTTGATCTGTAGGTAGATCTAAAATGAATATGCTAATGCTTATGGACCAGTTGATTGATTAATTTGGGTGTCTACGGCATGAGGTGCATACAATTTTTTACTTGTGAGGAGACTGCTCCTTTTTAATTTCCTCTTTTTTAGATTTACAACTTCTTTTTAGATGATATGAGGTGCATTTACTTGCGAGAAGACTGCTCCTTTTTTTTAGATTTTAATACTTCTTGTTTAGATTGTATGAGGTGCGTTTATTTGCGAGAAGACTGCGCCCTTTTTGATTTTCTCTTTTAGATCTAAATATCTTTATTTTTGGATTATATGAGGGTCGTTTACTCACGAGAAGACTGCGCTCTTTTTAGTTTCCTCTTTTTTAGGTTTATAATTTTTTAATTGTATGAGATGTGTTTACTTTCGAGAAAACTGCGCCCCTTTTAATTTCTTCTTTTTTGGATTTACAAGTTTTTTTATATTGCATGCGGTGCGTTTACTTACGAGAAGACTGCGTTCTTTTTAGTTTCCTCTTTTTTAGATTTATAAATATTCTTTAGATTGTATGAGGTGTGTTTATTTGCAAGAAGACTTCACCCCTTTAGTTTCTTCTTTTTTAGATTCACACTTTTTTTCTAGACTGCATGAGGTACGTTTACTTGCGAGAAAACTTTGCTCTTTTTAGTTTCCTCTTTAAGGCTTATAGACATTTTTTACATTGTATGAGGCGTTTTTCCTTGTGAAAAGTTTGTGTCCCTTTTAATTCATTCTGTTTTAGATTTATAAGTGTTTTATGAAGTGTGTGTGTTTACTTGCAAGAATACTGTGTTCTTTAGTTTTCTCTTTTTAAGGTATACAGCATTACCTAATGAGACTTTTACCATATTTATAATGGTTTTGTTATTTTTAGATGCCGTCTTTTGGAAGTCTCAGCCGGTTTGGCAGCATTTATGGCTCTGACAGTGATGATGGTCTGGGTCGCGACACGCCTCCGTTTGCACCTCAGCCAAGCATTTGGTCAAACGACTTCAATCAATCCCGCTTTGGATTTGGTTCGCTTCTAGTCAAGAGAAGCAATAGCGTTGGCTACGATAATGAGTTAGACCATCTCCCAGCTCGACGCGTGAGTTCTGATCCACTTGCATCGCTTTCATCAGCTTTGGCATCACTTGCAAACACTATGACAGATTGTGACAGCGCTATCAGCGAAGTTGGAGGATCCCTCTCGCCTTCAAGCAGTCCTATCGGAAGCAGCGTATCACCAGTCGGTAGTAGTTTAGGGTCTTCTCGCGGAAGCTTGAAGCGGGAATGCGTTTCGTGCTGCGAATCTGAAGTTGTGGCAGCTTTGGTTCCATGTGGTCATAATCTTTTCTGCATGAGCTGTGCACAACATCTTGCTGAAGAAGGACAAGAATGTCCAGTTTGTCACGTTGGAGTAAAAACCGCCATTCGTATCATCAACTGATTGAATACATGAATCTCGCGCCTTTTGAATATATAGCAATAATTTGCAAATACCTTTTTTTTTCAGATAACCGGTACTTTGGAAGTTACCCATACCAAAGTGTCATGTAGGAGCGCAAATGAAATACGTGCTTTTGTTTTGGAATCTTATTTTGTGTGATACTTAAAACGAAAAAGTGATTCCTGTTTTTTATTTTTTGCCCCAAGGTCTCCTAATCTCGTGAATCTTTTAACAGCAAAAGAAACCATCTTCTATATTTTTAAACTAGTCCTTTCATTTTTCTCAACAGGACAGCTTAAATCGTCAATTGCTTGCTCAATTGCATTTTACTTTTTGCTTGTCTGAGGGTTGAAAAAAAATGTTGGGGTCAGATTAGATTCCGCTGCCTTGTCGGGTCCCGACCTGGTTTTCCCGACAGTGAAGGTGGGGCTAAGTCCAATTAAGGCTTGGCCTTCATCGGAGTAACAGCAAGCTCTAGATTTATTTATGGTTGGGAGGATTCAGAATCTTAGTTTGGCAGTAATTTGTATCTGCGTAAACTAGACCTTCCGGTGTGGGGAAGTGCAGCTATCGATCATCAATACAAACTCGGTGGTATTTTGAGAAATTCTTGCTAGTAGCTCCAAGGGACCTTAACTTCTCCAAATCCTATGCAAATTTTTAGCTTCAACCTATTTTATTTTCCTTATTTATGACTATAATAGTTTATTTATTCTTAACTATCGAAGTAAAAAGAAGTTATTGCATTAATCGCGAAGTTGCTCAGGAATAAAAATGAAACTTTTTCGATCTTCGATTTTTTTTTTTCATTTGCTCAAATGAGGTGGGAACATGCGATGTTTTTGGAGGAAGGGGATAAGTAAAGCTATCGATCAGAAAAGTGTTATCTTTTTTTCAATTATTACCCTCCTAGCGGGTGTTCTTCTCACCACAGAAACTCGGAATTATCTCTAATGTTCCTTAGATCTCAATAAGCGTAATTATTTTTGTTTCCCCAATTTTGATTTTTTAGCTGAAATTTAAAAATTTGGCTTAAAATACTTTGATTTTCTTTTCTGACTGGCGAGTTGAGTAACTTTCAATTTTTGGGAGGTTAGTTTTGGGAGGTTCGTTGTTATTATTTTTTTGTTTTACATTAAAATAATCAAAAACTTCTTTTTTAAAAGTTCAGTATAGATAAACCTGTTTTGTGTCCATAGTGCGTTCTTCTTTCCAATTTTCGTTGTTGCGCACGTATTAAAAATTTTGAAAGAATATTTATTTTTATCATCCTGAAAATTACTTCTTTTTTTTGCTTAAGATTTGGGGAAACACCTTTTATTAATAGTTTTCTTTTTTTTATTCTAACAGTCATTTCCTAAACAACTTGCGGTTCCAAACATCGAATGTGCCGGAAAGAAAAAAAAGTAATGACATTGAATTAAACTTGATTTGCAAGGTCAGGAACTCACAATGAATTGACCTTGCTTCACACTGAGATGTGGATGGATTAAAACCGGTTTGGGAATCACTTTTTTATACAATAGCATTTGTAGAGAGTAAAAGGAGTCATTATTACTAACATTAGCTTCAACACCGCATCCAGGGGGGGTTGCAAGGTTTGGATCCCCCCGAAATTTATTTCTCTGACTCGTAAAGAAGTAACAAAAATACATATAAACGGACTTTTGATGCGTTTTGTAAAGCCCCCCCCCCCCATGAAAAACAAAACAAAATTCTGGATAAGCTCTATGAGAACCAGCAGGACCAGGGGGGCAATGATCCTTATGTATAAGAAGACAATAAAACACTTCAGTTTTAGGCCTAAACCCATATGTATCCACCTCCCCCCCCCCTTGTTTTTAGATATACTTAAAACTTTTTATGAAGATTTAAAAGTGCTTTAATTTGATGCTATCGCAGCTCTTGATTAGAAATTTTTTCTTCCAACTGGAACACCCCACCCTCAACCCTAGTGAAACTTCCTGGTTGCGTGTTTGATTACGACCGATGATAATGTCTCCTTTTACAAATTGTATTACTGAGCTCAAGTATGCGATATTTTAATATGAGGTTGGTTTGTTTGATTTTTCCTGTCAAAGTATTTTGTAGAATCTTTATTTTTCTATTTTCGTACAGTTGATGTGTTTTTTTAGTAGATTTGAAGGGGGGATAGGGTTTATATATGAGTGATTATATTTATGTTATTTAGAAGTTTATCTAATTATTTTTTCGTTAATGACGTTCTGAGGGGGGTGATGGGTTTACTTGAAATCATTTTATGCAGCCTATAGCTGCACATGTATTAAACTCCAAGGACATTATATATACATATATTTTATATATTTAAGCAGAAATGTCTATTATATAGCTTATTTTTTGTGCTGAACGATTATGCTGAAAGGCCAACTAATTTATTTTTATTTAAATTTTTGTTCAAATGTTGGCTTTTCAGATTTAAAAAAGTAAAAAAATTATATACATATATATATTTATATATTTCGTCAGTTATTAATTGTATTTGTCCGCTACAGTATTATTTGAAGACTCATTATCATACTAGCAATATAGTAACGCTTTGTAGTAAAAAGACCCTTATAGAGTTGTCGCTTTGCATAATAGAGCTTTTTTCATGTGTGTGTGCTTGATTAGTATTATAGTTTATTGAACTTTATCTTAATTGAAAAAAGGGCTAATAGGGGTGTACGCAGGAGGGAGGGCTCTGGGCCGTCCCATCTCCGAAATCTAAAATTTGAAAAAAAGGCTAATAGGGGTGTACGCAGGAGGGAGGGCTCTGGGCCGTCCCATCTCCGAAATCTAAAATTTGAAAAAAAGGCTAATAGGGGTGTACGCAGGACGGAGGGCTCTGGGCCGTCCCATCTACGAAATCTAAAATTTGAAAAAGGGCTAATAGAGGTGTACGCAGGAGGGAGGGCTCTGGGCCGTCCCATCTCCGAAATCTAAAATTTGTAAAAAAGGGCTAATAGGGGTGTACGCAGGAGGGAGGGCTCTGGGCCGTCCCATCTCCGAAATCTAAAATGTTATTGAATTTCTGGGCACTTCTTATTCAAATTATCAAATAGTTTTTTCATGTCATTGCCCCCTGCCTCCCCCCCCCCCCCGAGCAATAAAGTCTGCGTACGTGTCTGAGGGATAAAATGCTTATTGTTAAGATGAGAGTATGAGCAATATGAGTAATAACCAAATACCATGTAAGGTTATAAATTTAAGACAGTTTCCAGATGACTGGCTTATAACAATATTCAGGCTAAACTCGATATAATGCTGTTAGGTGTCAATCTCCTAAGGCCCGAAACTTCCTGAAATATGGGTAGTTAGAATCAATAAAAATACGTAAAAACTACTGGAATTTGCCCCCCCCCCCTCCCTCCCTCCAGAATAGACACATTGTTTACATTTTGTAAGTTTTCAAAAATGAATGCCGAAAACATCTAAAAATGATGTCGGGTTTATCCCCCCCCCCCATTCTCCACGAATCTAATTCTTGCTACGGTCCTTCTGTTACCCTCCCCCGAATGACACGTTTTCAGTTGGTATTTTAGTACCTTTTCATTACTATGCCTATTTGATAATCGTTTTTAGGTGTTGCCAAGCGTTAATTAGAAAAACAATAAAATATCAGCTAAGCTCTTATTTTAAAGGAGATTGAAAATAAAAAAAATTAACACTTAACTGGCAATAAATAATAAATTCTTCTAAAATTACGTTAATTTTCTAACTTGGTAGACCGTCACTTTGATTGAAATAATTACAAAATGCCTATCAATTAAGATAACGTATTTCAGAGAGGAAATGACTGAATCAGGGATGTGCTGTGAATAGCTTGTATTTAAATAACATAGATGGCAGAATTAGTTAGGCTAAATATGCTGACTCACCAGCTTGATATGGAGGCATTTTCTGGCGAACAATGTTGATCAACAATCGCAAGAACAGATTTGTTCATCAAAAGTTGTGGATCAACAATAATTATTGGCGAGAACACAAATTTTAATTATTGTTGGAAATAAAAGGAAATATATTCAAAATCAATTGAACATTGTTTTACTATTTTCAATTAAATTTATGTTTACTCCCGCAATTTTTTATTGGGTGATCAAATTTTGAAACTGTCTTTGCTCTCGCACACCATTTCTGTTTACCTTCTCCATAGTTCTCCAGCTACTCCTTTAGGGTTGGTTCGAGAGTGGCTCAGCTTGTAGTCTCGCCTCTGACCCGCGTTCCTCACCACCAGCAACAAAGGGTGGGTAACTTCAAAAATTACCTTCCTATTATGTCTTATTTTAGCACTCTTTTTTAATTAACTGTTCTTTTCTGTTCAAAAACTGTAAGAACCAGAGCAATTTTCCCCCATGATATTCATCCTTGGAATTTCCCACTTATATTTGAGCAACAAGTGTGACAAGCAACGATTTCAACTATGGGTCGTTTTCAGCCACAATGTTGATCAACAAAATCTTTGTTGGTTGCAAGAACGCAACTTTAGGTCAATAATCTCTTGCCAGAACAGATTGCTGATCAACAATGTCTCCAGAAAAGGCTTTAGATGTATTGGGTTGACGAAATTGAAATCCGGCCAAATTTAGCTATATTCGAACGCCGCCATCTTTACTATTTACCATAGAAACTACTCATGGCACCTGGCTACTTGGAATCGTTTATTTCCTTTTCTTTAATATTATTTTGGCAATACAATGTCTATTATCTGATATATTTTACAAGTATTTTGATGTTTGTAAGTAATTTGGTGTGCTTGAATTCTGTTGAGACAGGCACAGTCTTAGCCCTTGATTTTCTTTTCTTTCTTGAATGATCTTGCGTTGATAACTTTTTTTCTATTTCTTTATAATATTGCTGTTGCTTCTAATTCATAGTTTTGCTTTGATTATTAGGTTTTGGAGCTCTTGAATGAGTTTTTGATTTAAGGAAACAATCCAATATAATTTGACTTAGTTCGTCACCGTATATTTCTCGTTGCACGTAAAATCTTTAAGGTTCTGTGAAAATGAAGCTGTCTGTAGATGGTATACCCGATATTGTTATTGGAAGTGAATTTTACTTATTTGATGTTGTGGAAGACCAGGAATTCCTTAAAAAGCCTCAAAAGGCATAAAACCTCAAAAACCATATTTGTATGCCGAAAATTTTTGAATTCTTTGCGATTGTTTGGCCAGATTAGTCTGAAGAAAGGGTTAATATACCCCCTTCATCTGAAAAGAATAAGTTTAGACTAAGAATTAAGTTAGCTGGGGTGGGGGGGGGGGTTCCGCTTGTCTGAAAATATTTCAGGGGAGATTTGGAAGATCTCTCCAGAATAAGGTGTATCAATCCAGTGATTGTATAATACAAATGCTATTTGAAGGATGCTGGCTTAGCATATATTCAATTTTAATTCTGGATATTCCTCACGGTTATATACATTAACTATGACAAATATGGTTTGTTAATTTATTTATTTATTTATTTTTTTTTTTTTTTTTTTTTTTTTTCTCAAAACAATGAAAAATCAAGCTAAATCAGGATAGGCTAGTGCATCAGCTTTCCTTTGTCTAGGAAACAGCAAAAGCCTTCTAAGTGTGCATAGATTTTTGTAAAACACTGAATAAACACATCTCAATAGCACCATGTTGGGGTCGAATGAGTAAAATTTTTGTCAGCAGTGTCAACTATTTACTAACTGCTAGACCGGGGCTAAGCGAGAGTACTTAATACCAAAAACAGATTTTTCTCTAAAAATTACGTCCGAATCAATGGGCATGATAAGTAAAAAAAAGGCTATCCGTTTTTCTCTTGCTTAATACGAGCCAGGAGATATAGAAATCTAAATTTTTAAGAAACGAAGAAATAGCTTTTTTGAATTTGCTTCTTCTGCTGAGTAATGCCGCATTTTCAGTGATACTGTTAATTTTTTTATATTTTTTTATCTATTGATAATGTAATTTTAATGTTAAATATTTTTCGCTTTCTTTTCCGTTTAATTTCTGTTTCGCGATTCGAAGTTTTTTCTTGTCTCTTTTCTCATGCTCTTTGGCTTGGACAAATAACTAAAAGTCTAATTTGTATAATAATCATCTAATTTACTTCAATTCTAATCTGAAATATCATTAAATTCTTATCAAAATTTAACTATCTACACAAAATATTGAGTAGTTTAATCATTTTACGTTTAAGGATTTACTATTTTTTTTTCTTCTTTTTTTCCTTTTTTTAGTACAATCACACCTGGTAAAAGATGTGAAATTGATCAATAATATTTATATATTAATTTTTTTTTTTTTTACAATATAGGTGTGTAACTGACTTAGCACTCAACACTTTAAGCTTGTTTTGGTGACATAATTTTCGTCATTTATTGCGTCACAATTTTCCTTAATCTAGTTTCACTTCTAGAATCTACCGTAAAATTTATTAGTTAATTAAAAACTTTATTTTATGTTGATGCTGATAATGATATAATGGCTACCATGAATAAGATTCTTAACTCTAATAGAATAATATTATCTTGATTAAAATCTAGGGAATTGTGTCCTTAGTATTGCTGTTCAACCTGAACTTTTTTTTCTTTTTTTTTCTTTTTTTTTTATATAAAATATGCTGGGACTGAAAAAGGGTTCTTATAACTTCCTGTATTTGAGTTATAAAATTAAAAAAAAAGCTTTTCCTGTCTGATTTTTTCTTTTCAAAATATGCTGGGACTGAACAAGGGTTCTTGTAACTTCCTGTATTTCTGTTTTAAAATTAAAAAAAGCTTTTCCTTCCTGAATTTTATTTATTTATTTTTTTTATACAAAATATTTTGGGATTGACTAAGGGTTTTTGCGACTGTAATCTGGTCCTAAAACATAAAAATATTTTTCCTTTCGTCTTCCATGATACTGCACGAAATGTTTACTTACAAAAATGTGTTAAAGTTATAATCATTTGATATTGCTTTTTCTTCAATTCAGAGGCTATATTATTCACACCTATAAGTTTTTTTTGTATTTCTAATTATCGATGTTAAGCTTCTCCCTTGTCCACCTGAGAGTACATTTTCGAACTGCTTTTTTTTATGTTAACTTCTAAGTTGTTTTTGTGTGACCATATTAAGGCTGTAGTTTATTTTCCAAAAACAATCATCATAAAAAACGTTGTCCCTCTAATAGCTACGAAGCTGAAATTACCTCAGAAAAATGGTGTGTTCCTTTATAATATAGCTTCATTTTACCAAGACTTAACTTGCTGTCAACTTCTGCTTTTTTTTCATAGTTGAATATTGATTTTATGTTGGCCCTTCTGGCAGCATTTCATCCGTAGTTTTTGCAAGGGTATCGATGGGGGGTCTCCCCCCTTCCCCTCCCTCCATAGTTTTTTGAAAAATAAATTTTTGGGCATATCTTTGTTGAGAATGGCTTTTTTGGTATTTCATTTAAAAAAGCTTAAAAAAGAAAAATTCTCCCGTCCCAAGTTTTTTGCATATATTTTGCTCCTCCCCCTCCCCCCTAAATTTCTTTCAACTATCTGAATTTTTTCAATTAGCTGAATTTTTGCTTCTTCAATTTTTAAGATTCACAGAAATATTTTGAAAACTCAGACTTTAAAAAGAAACGCATCAGAAGTGTGTGTTTTTAGCATTTTTATTACATTTTTACGAGTCGAACAGAAATTTCAGTGGGGGGAGGGGTCATACCTCCTAACACCCCCTGGGTACGGCCTTATGCTCAAATATAGCAGCTTAAGAAGGTTTACACGAAAGCTAGCTTTATGTAGTTGAAATGTGTCTTAATTCACGGCAACACGTTGTCGTGATCACTCATGATACATGAATTTATTGCAAAGTAATTTGTGGTTTGTAGGATTAGTTTTATTTCTAATTTCTGTCAAGGGATTCAAATTGAAGTCCGTCTTTTCATAGATGTGGTCGTATAATTTGAAATCACGCTGGTGAAACGAGAAGCATGGTCATCCATCCAGGGATGCCATTTCATAAAAAATCAACGGAGGGGGGGGGTATTTTTGGTTATTTTTCACCTTACAGGTAATTTTCAAGACCTGGGGGAGGAGGCTTTTTGTTTCTTTTTTTACATTTTTGAACTAAAATACTAAAAAGAGGCATCTTTCAAAATCTAGGAGGGGTGACCCCCCCCTTGTAATTAGTGCCCTTGTGTTCGTCATGAGGTCAACAACGTGAAAGGACGTAAAGCATCATTATCAAATATACGTTTGTAGTGAGCTGTGTTTTAGTTAATTACTTGTAGCTTGTCAACCGATCATGGCAACTATGCATTGTCAAGCGAATCTGTCAAAAATTTATTGGATTTTTCTGATTGAGGAACTTATATTGCTCTCTTCAAGCTATTTTGTCTAACGAATCAGATTTCTTTGTCGATGTTGATTTTCAAGTTTGCTGATATTTTATTTTTTGATTTTATGTATCTCTTAAATAAAGTTCATTTATATTATATTCTAGCAATATGTTTCGTTTGCTTATAAAGACGACTCTACTACTACTGCTGCTAAGTAATGGCAAGAGCCGTTCATATTTGGAACTGTTTGGGTTTGAGACTAGGGCGGATCCAGGATTTTTTTTTTGGGGGGGGGGCTACTAATTTTTGACTTTTTCGGGGGGGGGGGTTTACTAATTTTTGACTCAGTTTTCGACTAATTTTACTGATTTTTACCTAGGTTTTACTTATTTTCGTCTCGGTCAAAAATTTCGGGGGGGGGGGTTCAAACCTGGTAACCCCCCCCCCTGGATATGACCTTGGTTTGAGATCGTGAAACGGAAAGTGAAATTAGCTCTGGGGTCATCAAAATGTCCATTAATCTTTCGGAAACAAGATGTCATTTTATCTTACCTCTTACATGGTATAAAGCAAAACGAAACTGTTTTACCTCCGCAAGTAAATTGTTTCAAGAATATTTAATGATAAACTCGTATACAACAATGAGTTAATTTTTAAGGGATCTGAGACTGGAAATCTTGATTTTTCAGTTTTTGTCCAATTTTTGATTGAAGGCGGGGGAGGCCCCAAAGCTCCATTCGTCGAGTCATGTATCAGAAAGGATTATCGGGATCTTGGCAAAAATCAACGGAAAGAGCTTGTATGCAGAGATTTGGTGATGCGCTAGGGAGCTGAAGGGGCAACCAGTTCATTTTGGTTACCAAATCACTTATATTGAAGACCCTTGAGTGATTCATGCTCAAACTAGGTGCAACCTTACTGCTATAACTTTCGAGAGGGGGTTGGTTTTAAAGGGGTCATGGCTCGCTTTGGTCCTTTAATCATAGGCTTTAGAAATCCTTGTATGATTTTAGTTCAAGTTAGTACAGGGGACTGGCTCGCTTTGGCCCTCTAATCACGCAGACTGTAAATTTTGGTTTAATTCCAGTTAATGTGCAGCTTGTAATTAGCTTGTTTTTGTACTTGGCTAAGTGTTTTTTTTGTTTTTTTTTGCAATGCGTCACAACTTATTTTTGAAGGCAAGTAGCTGAGGAACCAGAAGCGGCAGAACCTTCAGCCTGTAACCAATTACACTTTCTTCGATTTTTTATCGAATGATGCATCATAATAGTCCAATGGCTAGCTTTCGTTTTGCGAAAGGGGACTATTTCCAATGCTAAAAAGAGGTATCTTTCAAAATATCCCCCCTTGTAATTGGTGCCCCTGTGTTCGTCGTGAGGTCAACAACTTGAAAGGACATAAAGCATCATCATCAAATATAGGGTTGTAGTGAGCTGTGTTTCAGTTAATTACTTGTTGCTTGTCAACCGATCATTGCAACTGCATTGCCAAGCAAATTTGTCAAATATCTATTGGATTTTTCTGATTGAGGAACTTATATTGGTCTCTTCAAGCTCACTTTGGCTCTCTTAATCACGCAGACTGTAAATTTTGGTTTAATTCTAGTTCTAACGACATGCAGCAAACACAACGAGTCAATGTGCAGCTTGTAATTAGCTTGTTTTTGCACTTGGCTAAGTATTATTTTTTTTGCAATGCATCAACCCATTTTTGAAGGCAAGTAGCTGAGGAACCAGAAACGCCAGAACCTTGAGTCTGTAACCAGTTACACTTTCTTCGATTTTTTATCGAATGATGCATCATAATAGTCCAATGGCTAGCTTTCGTTTTGCGAAAGGGGACTATTTCCAATGCTAAAAAGAGGTATCTTTCAAAATATCCCCCCTTGTAATTGGTGCCCCTGTGTTCGTCGTGAGGTCAACAACTTGAAAGGACAAAGCATCATCATCAAATATAGGGTTGTAGTGAGCTGTGTTTCAGTTAATTACTTGTTGCTTGTCAACCGATCATTGCAACTGCATTGCCAAGCAAATTTGTCAAATATCTATTGGATTTTTCTGATTGAGGAACTTATATTGGTCTCTTCAAGCTCACTTTGGCTCTCTTAATCACGCAGACTGTAAATTTGGTTTAATTCTAGTTCTAACGACATGCAGCAAACACAACGAGTCAATGTGCAGCTTGTAATTAGCTTGTTTTTGCACTTGGCTAAGTATTATTTTTTTTGCAATGCGTCAACCCATTTTTGAAGGCAAGTAGCTGAGGAACCAGAAACGCCAGAACCTTGAGTCTGTAACCAGTTACACTTTCTTCGATTTTTTATCGAATGATACATTATAATACTCCAATGGCTAGCTTTCGTTTTGCGAAAGGGGAACTATTTTCAAAACACAGTAAAACGTAAGCCAAAATACAAACTGTTTTTCATTCGATAAAATTGACCTAAAGCTTAAAAGGAAGAAAACGAAATCTTTGTGTGTATTCTGTGGGGTAGGAAAATTTCATTAGAGAATCCTTCAATTTATTTTAATCAGTTCTTCAATATTTTTTGATTGTGCAGTCAAATTAGACCCCGACACCAAGCCGGTTTTCTTGTCGGTGATGAATAGATGATCTTAGAGGAAATGGCGGCGCGCCCCTAATTTTTCTCCGACGGCCCTTTTAACACCGATTAGAACTCCATTATAGCTCTTTACAACTCCGAGTGCCAAAGTGACACAAAAAAAATTGAGCAAACGTAACACAAGCAACAACAATCAAAAATCTGTAGGATCGAAAGTCTTATTTCAGACTGTTTAATCTTTTGCTATTCAGTAAATGGTAGTGTTCGCTTTCCTCCAAGTCTGTGTTTCCATGATATTCATCGCTGTACCCAATGAAAGCCAGTAAACGCAGCATCATACCTTTTAAACCAGTGCGTATAACAATAGTGAAGCAGCTTTTGTTCTTCGTGTGCAGCTTTTGTTCTTCGTGTGCAGCAGAACATAGAAGAAGATAAGGACTCATTTTGGCTGGGGAAAGAGGAAGAAAAAACAATAAACAACAACATCTTACAGATACCGTATAGCAATTAACTTCAACCCGGTTTGGAGGCCTTAATTGGGACAAAATTTCAATGGAGGCCGTAATGGCTTGTATAAGCAAGTGGGTGCTGCTTTCTATCTCCATTTTAGCAGACAGGGGCTTCCCAACAGAGAGGGTGGGCAGCACCCCAAACTTTTTGACATTTGGTAAAATTTGGACAAAAAGTACAAAATTATACTGGATCCCTGAAAAAAAACGGATTAGTTGTAGCAAAATCTCAGAGAGTCCAAAATTTCAATGCGATTTTGATACCAATTCCAAATCCGGTAAAGAAGGTCCAAAATTCAGTAGTAAAACTTGTAAATTCTGCGAAGGAAGTCTGGTTGTGATATGTCTAGTTATTAGATATAGTTAAAGCTGAATCAAAATCTAAAACCGTTCCGCAAACTGTAAAAATCTGAGGATTGGAAAAGGTGGAATTTCACACAAGATTTTAAATTTATTCTTCTCTTCTTTCTGAAATCCAAGTGAATTTTCTGAAATGAATATGGTAAGTTGTGAAATTCGTTAACTTTGCATTTTCGTAGTTTCGCCAAATTTGAATTATGAAATAAAAAAATTTCCCGACCTAAAATAAATTATTTGCATACCAAATTTACTGTTTTTACATTGATTTGACCTGTTTTATTTTCCGTCTTTTTGCCAAAGTTGAACAGTGAGCAACAAAATAAAATAAGCAAAATATAGCCTTGGTTGCAAGAGTTCAAGAATATACTTTTATTTCATTACTTCTAAGAAATATTCCCAACTTAGAATTATTGATCTAAACTAAAGTTTTCATCTGCGTTTTAAAACAAAATAATGATTGAAGGTATTACCCCCCCCCCCCAGTTTCCAGTATGCAAAATTTGAAACAAATCAAAACTGTTGTGGCTTTTTCAATACTATCAAAATCCAAGTAGTTCAAATCTTTTTTTAATAAATGATATTTAGAGGTCGTTTCATGGAGGAAGAAACTTTTACGGAAAAGGATACTTGTAATCTTTTACATTCCAAATATTTTGCCGCTTTACGGCATACTAATGCACTTGAGAGATGGAAAATGATAATCCTGAATCCCAAGGTTAATATTAAAAAATAGCAATTTTGCAATGAAATACGGTGAAAATTAGAGCACAGGGGTGTAAAGACCGAGGGAATGACAGATTGTGGTTCATGAAATGGGATAGATCTTAAAAGTGAGTAATCTTAATAGATGTATAAAAGAAAATAAGATTTGTAAAGGGAAAAATTTTATTGCTATGAGCCACTAAAAAATAAATTATCAAACTATGCTGCAAGAAATCAAGAGAACTGTTGAAAGTGAGGGAATAAGCTCTTTAAGAAAATCTTGTGAGATTTCTGGGGGCCCATATTCCTACCTCTCCTTTAATACACCACTGCGGTGTCTTTCATTGACGGCGTGTCACCGATAAACCTGCGCAGTGTCAGGTTATAACTGAAAGTCTAGTTACAATTTCCTCGAACAGGATTTTAGTTTGTCTGGCGTAGTTACCCAGGCTACGTCGCATTCAATTTATTGACACTCCAACATGGCCGTTTTGGGTATAGCTTGATTGGTTCTCTGTTTTACCAGCACTTCACAAACCTAATCTGAAAAAGTAAATGAAGGCAAGAATTAGTCAATTTTTCTTTGGATGATCCGGCAGAAATCACTTTTCCAAAAATCTATGGTCAGTAGACCATTGCCAGTTCCAATGGCCAGTGGAAACGAGGCTCAGGCGTTCAGGCATATTAATCGCCTCTCAATTTCTGGTTTCATTTGGTGTTTTCACACAAAATGAAAAATAGATCAACCAATGAAACTGCAAAAGAAATATTTTCCAACAGAGCAAAAGAAATATGGTTTTCCATTGGCTGTTTCATTTTGACTTTATCAGACGCTGGATTCTGTCTTAGACACTGTCGAAGTTTCCAACTCAGAGTGGTTGAAAGTCCAAGGTATTTTCAGAAATAGAAAATTCACAATCATAATTGTTACCTAAATAGGTGTTTTCAGTTCTGCAAATGTTGCTCTATAGTTCCTATTTTCAGCTTTCAACCATTCTGAGCGGGACACTTGGACAGAGTCTGAGACAGAATCCAATGTCTAAACGCCCACTAAAATGTCCATGAAAATAGGACCAAGTTTGTAGGCGAACGAACGAAAACAGTGCTGCTAACGTAAGGCAGTGTCCAATAGATGACGCTTTGACCCATTTTCATCACAAATTTTCTGAAAAATTGAAAAGGATAAGCCTAGTCTAGCTGGTAAGCTAAAAATTTCTTTGATTCTTTTGAAATTTAATTTGTTGACTAAAACATATATTTGGTATTTGTTTTGATTCATTTTGAAAGTTTTATCAACGCTATGTGGCGGCCCATATAGGGGTACCATCTTTTCTAAGAACATGGTGATGGGTAGGCCAAGGGAATTTGGGAAGATTAACTGGTTATGTTGATATCCCACTCTTCTTAATGGGAATCCTGGTATTAGTACTGCATTATATCTCCAAAAGGAAATTCCAGGCAGGGTTGAACTCAGAGATAAACTTTGGAAGAGGATGGACAGGCTAGGCTATTTTGACTGAGGGATGGTAGCCTAGTACTGATTAAAAAAGAAAAATAAAGTTTTTAGAATATAAGGTACATTATTTATACCACTGGGTAAAATTCTACTTTAGTTACTTTTGGCTATCTTGGAAAGGGGTTGGGTTAGGAAAATGAAACTTTCAGGGATGGATGTACATGCTAAGGTTTGTCCTGGGACGGTACTTTGAAGTACCCCCCTCCACTCCTCCCCCCCTCTATATAAGTGTAAATTACTGCACATTACTAGTCGTTTTTAACTCATATGTCATCCCATATTACTATCATAAATGTGAATCACTGCATACCTTACACAACTTCTGCTTTTAAACTTGTTCATTAAAATATATTCCAAAATCATATTTAAATCCTAATCCATTTAATTTTCAACAAAAACTGACTTTCTTTATGGTATATCAAACCAGGCTTGTTTTGATCACACTAGCCTTATCAGGCACCCTTACCCTTAAGGGTAGCAGGCACATGCCAAACAACTCTGTTGATAAGACCATTTAAACTGTATTAATTAGGGAAAGGATTTCACAAGAGAGATCAGTAAAAATAACCTAATCCTTTTTAGAGGACAAATTATGTCATGGGAAGATGTTTTTGAAATTCCCCTTCCACCTGAACTTAAAATTTTCTAAAATTCTACTTTAGAAGCTTTTAAAATATTTCTAAAGTACTAAAAGATAGAGTACTAAAAACATCAGAATTGACTTCAGAGGACACATTATATCACGGGAAGAGGTTTTTGAAATCACCCTTCCCGCCAAACTAAAAATTTTCTAAAATTATACTTTAGAATATTTTAATATATTTAGAAACAACTTCAAGAGAGAGTGCTAAAAGCAACAGACTCAACGTCAGAGTACCAAGTATATCACATGACGAGGCATCTACACTCACCCCGCCCTCACAACGAAAAAGTATTCAATATTCTGCGTTAGACTATTTTAAATATTTTTTTCTGTTCGATAGAGCTAAACCCGAGTGCGCGAAACACATCCTAAACTACATCAGAGGAAACTTTATCTCAAGGGAAGATGTTTTTGAAATCTCCCTTCCCCCCAAACTCAAAATTTTCCAAAATTCTACTTTAGAAGCTTTTTAAATATTTCTAAAGCGCTAAGACATAGAGTGCTAAAAACATCAGAATCGACTTCAGAGGACACATTATATCACGGGAAGATGTTTTTGAAATCCCCCTTCCCCCAAACTCAAAATTTTTTAAAATTCTACTTTAGAAGCTTTTAAAATATTTCTAAAGTACTAAAAGATACAGTGCTAAAAACATCAGAATCGACTTCAGAGGAGACATTATATCACGGGAAGATGTTTTTGAAATCCCCCTCCCCCCAAACTCAAACTTTTTCAAAATTTTACTTTAGAAGCTTTTAAAATATTTTAAATATTTCTAAAGCACTACGACATAGAGCACTACAGACATCAGAATCAAAGAAGACAATTTATGTCATGGGAAGATGTTTTTTAAATCCCCCTTCCCCCCAAACTCAAAATTTTCCAAAATTCTACTTTAGAAGCTTTTTAAATATTTATACAGCGCTAAGACATAGAGTGCTACAAACATCAGAATCAACTTTAGAGGATAAATTATGTTATGAGAAGATACTTTTGAAATCCCCCTTCCCCCCAAACTCAAAATTTTCCAAAATTCTACTTTAGAAGCTTTTAAAATATTTCTAAAGCACTAATAGATAGAGTGCTAAAACATCAGAATCGACTTCAGAGGACCCATTATATCACGGGAAGAGGTTTTGAAATCCCCCCTCCCTCCAAACTCAAAATAATCCAAAATTTTACTTTAGAAGCTTTTAAAATATTTAGAAATCTCTAAGACAGAGAGTGCTACAAGCATCAGAATCAACTTCAGGGGGTAATTTATGTTAGAAAACGATATTTTTGAAATCCCCTTTCCCCCCAAACACAAAATTTTCCAAAATTCTACTTTAGAAGATTTTAAAATATTTCTATAGACATAGATTGCTTAAAACATCAGAATCGACTTCAGAGGACACCTTATATCACGGGAAGGGGTTTTGGAAACCACCCTTCCGCCCAATCTCAAAATTTTCAAAAAATTTGATTAAGAAGCTATTTAGAAATTTCTAAAGTACTAATATATAGAGTGAAAAGAACATCAGAATCGACTTCAGAGGACACTTTATATCATAGGAAGATGTTTTTCAAATCCCCCCTCCCCCCCAACTCAAAATTTTTCAAAATTCTACTTTAGAAGCTTTTAAAATATTTTTAATATTTCTAAAGCGCTATGACATAGAGCGCTACAGACATCAGAATCAACTTTAGAGGACAATTTATGTCATGGGAAGATGTTTTTGAAATCTCCCTTCTCCCCAAACTCAAAATTTTCAAAACTACTACTTTTGATACTTTTTAAATGTTTCTAAAGCGCTAAGAAATATAGTACTAAAAACTTCAGAATTGACTTCAAAGGACACGTTATATCACAGGAAGAGGTTTTTAAAATCCCCCTTCCCCCCAAACTCAAAAATTTCTAAAAATCTACTTTAGAAGCTTTTTAAATATTTCTAAAGTACTAATAGATAGAGTGCTAAAAACATCAGAATCGACTTCAGAGGACACATTATATTACGGGAAGAGGTTTTTGAAATCCCCCCTCCCCCAAACTCAAAATTTTTTAAAATTCTACTTTAGAAGCTTTTAAAATATTTCTAAAGTACTAAAAGATACAGTGCTAAAAACATCAGAATCAACTTCAGAGGAGACATTATATCACGGGAAGATGTTTTTGAAATCCCCCCTCCCCCCAAACTCAAACTTTTTCAAAATTTTACTTTAGAAGCTTTTAAAATATTTTAAATATTTCTAAAGCACTACGACATAGAGCACTACAGACATCAGAATCAACAGAAGACAATTTATGTCATGGGAAGATGTTTTTGAAATCTCCCTTCCCCCCAAACTCAAAATTTTCCAAAATTCTACTTTAGAAGCTTTTTAAATATTTATAAAGCGCTAATACATAGAGCGCTAAAAACATCAGAATCTACTTTAGAGGATAAATTATGTTATGAGAAGATGTTTTTGAAATCCCCCTTCCCCCCAAACTCAAAATTTTCCAAAATTCTACTTTAGAAGCTTTTAAAATATTTCTAAAGCACTAATAGATAGAGTCCTAAAACATCAGAATCGACTTCAGAGGACACATTATATCACGGGAAGAGGTTTTGAAAATCCCCCGTCCCCCAAAATACAAAATATTACAAAATTCTACTTTAGAAGCCTTTTTAAATATTTCTAAAGCGATAAGACATAGAGCACTACAAATATCAGAATTAACTTCAGAGGATAAATTATGTAATGGTAAGATATTTTTGAAATCCCCCTTCCCCCCAAAAACAAAATTTTCCAAAATTCTACTTTAGAAGCTTTTAAAATATTTCCATAGCCATAGAGTGCTAAAAACATCAGAATCGACTTCAGAGGACACGTTATATCACGGGAAGAGGTTTTTAAAATCCCCCTTCCCCCCAATCTCAAAATTTTCAAAAATTCTACTTTAGTAGCTTTTAAAATATTTCTAAAGTACTAACAGAGACAGTGCTAAGAACATCAGAATCGACTTCAGAGGACACATTCTATCACAGGAAGATGTTTTTCAAATCCCCCCTCCCCCCAAACTCAAAATTTTTCAAAATTCTACTTTAGAAGCTTTTAAAATATTTTTAATATTTCTAAAGCGCTATGACATAGAGAGCTAAAGACATCAGAATCAACTTAAGAGGACAATGTATTTCATGGGAAGATGTTGTTGAAATCTACCTTCCCCCCAAACTCACAATTTTCAAAAATTCTAATTTAGAAGCTTTTTAAATATTTCTAAAGCGCTAAGAAAGAGTGTGCTAAAAATAGCAGAGTTGACATCAGAGGACACCTTATATCAAGGGAAGAGGTTTTTAAAATCCCCCTTCCCCCCAAACTCAAAATTTTCTAAAATTCTACTTTAGAAGCTTTTAAAATATTTCGATAGTACTAAAATATACTGGTCTACAAGCATCAGAATCGACTTCAGACAACACATTATCTCACAGGAAGATGTTTTTGAAATCCCCCCTCCCCCCCCACGCACAATTTTCCAAAATTATCCTTACGAAGCTTTTTTTAATACTTCTAAAGCTCTAAGACAGAGAGTGATAAAAACATCAGAATCGACGTAACATGACTAGTTTTCTAACGGGAGGTGGTTTTTAAAATCCCACTTCCCCCCAATAGCACCCATGTCTTAAATAAAGCATGTGGCGCCTATAAAATTTGTCTACATCACTAATAGCGTGATTGCAAAATAAATCTGTCTCAACTTAAGAATACCCGTGCTAGAGCGATACGAATCTTGTAAAAGCCCCCTTTCCCCAAAACTCAAATTTTTCCAAAATTCTACTTTAGAAGCTTTTAAAATATTTCTAAAGCACTAAAAGATAGAGTGCTAAAAACATCAGAATCAACATTAGAGGACAAATTATATCTCGGGAAGATGTTTTTTAAATTCCCCCTCCCCCCAAACTCAAAATTTTTCAAAATTATACTTTAGAAGCTTTTAAAATATTTTAAATATTTCTAAAGCGCTACAGACATCAGAATCAAAGAAGACAATTTATGTCATGGGAAGATGTTTTTGAAATCGCCCTTCCCCCCAAACTCAAAATTTCTGCCAAAGTTAAATTTATGCAACCTGTGACTAAACAAGCGGAATCGTTCGGTCAACCATGTAGGCTCAACACTAGGATATTTGCATCAAGGGTAAATGGGTATTTGGTGGACTAGAGCGCGGAACTGGTAATTCATTCATGGTTTCTGTGTCAGATAGAAGTAGTGCCATGTTGTTGGGAATTATCCAAAACTGAATCCTGCCAGGGACAACAATTATCAGCAACTGTTGGAGGGCCTACGATTGCCTGGCTAGCCAGGACTATCAGCATTTACGCGTCAACCACAGTATAAATTTTGTTGGGCCTACAACAGGTGCTCACACACAAAACATTAAAAGACGCTGGCGTGACCTTCAAGACAATATATCCAGATATGGCAGAAAAGAGGAACATATGGAAGGATATCTGGCAGAGCACTGTTTAAAAAAAAAAAATTCACTCTCCTCGAGAATACACCATTTCATGAAATTTATATCGGAGATTTATAACCCCAACTACTTTGTTTTTTGTGGATATTGTTTACTAATTAATGATTAAAACGCTCTAACAGAAAATTTGGCAATTTACGTTATCTAACCCCATTTGTTCTTAAAGAAATTAAAATTTTTTTGTAAAATTAGTTTAGTGTAGCAATCTTCATTCTTGATGCTACGAGACGTTATTAAAGTGTAAATTGGGAGGGGGAGAGAGGGGGCAGAAGTACATATTTGACTATAGATTATTCGGTACTTGTGCATTATAAACAACCCACCACTATGGACGAAAGAAGTTAAGTTTGGTTACTGATAATTAAATAAAATAAAATATTATTCAAATATAACATTTGAGAAACAAATTCGGGCTATATATTTGCACAATAGGGGGTGGGGGGTAAATCCGAGCAAATATTAAATATGTAACCTCACTCATGTACCCTTGTCCCTCCCTACACCCCAAAAAAAAACAGATTAAATATTGTAAACGCAATAAGAAATCACGTCTGGTTTCCTTGTACAGTCTATCGCGGTGGGTTATTTATAAGGCACAATTACCGAATAATCTATATTCGTTTCGATTATTTTTTTGGAAACCCCTTAACATTTTGAGTTGGGTAACCACATAAAACATATTCAAATAGCTTAATCCTACAATGTTGAAAAATTTTGCTTTTCTTTTTTACATCCGCGATTTAAAATATGTAAAAAATGTTGGAACTTATATAGAAATTTTCTTTTGAGGGTGCAAAGGTTAGCTGAAAGGAGATTTGATAGGTGGTGGTGGGGGGGGGCGGGGGGAGTGGTCAGCAACCTGCTCAGGGTGCCCCTGCTTCTACTAATCTAAGCTGACCATTTTGTTGCAACGTGTTGCACCAGAATAATACTCTAAAATCTGGTTGATAAATTGCCTGTCTAACAAATTTTTCTGAGTTTTGTAAAAGGGGAAAACAACCCCTAAAAGTAAAAGATTTTAATAAAACTCATACCATCGAATTTGTGGTTCTTGGCGAATACCTGCCGGAAAGTTTCCCCTGGAAAATACCTCCCCGCGGAAAATGCCCCCCCCTCACGGGAAATACCCTCACGGAAAATCCTCCCTCCCCCCAAAAAAATAGCCCCGTGGAAAATAAGGCTTTTCAAATTATCAACCAGAATTTAGAGTATGAAGGGGGACTGGGATTACTGGGAAGGGGGATGTCTAAAACTTTGAATAACCTTTAAAAATTTGTGAGTTATATTAATGGAAAACAAATTTGGGCTATATATTTGCACATTAGGGGGTGGGGGGTAAATCATAGCATACATTAAATACGTAACCTAACTCATACAAATTTGTTAGACAGGCAATTTATCAACCGAATTTAGAGTATTATTCTGGTGCAACACGTTGAAACAAAATAGTCAGCTGAGATTAGTATAAGCAGGGGCACCGCGACCAGGTTGCTGACCACCACTCCCGCCCTCTCCCTCCTCCCGCTATCAAATCTCCTTTCAGCTAATCTCCTTCAGCACCCTTGCAAGAAAATTTTTATAATTTGTCCTCTGAAGTCGATTCCGATGTTTGTAGCGCTCTATGTCTTAGCACTTTAGAAATATTTAAAAAAGCTTCTAAAGTAAAATTTTGGAAAATTTTGAGTTTGAGGCAAAGGAGGATTTAAAACACATCTTTCCATGACATAACTTGTCCTCTGAAGTCGATCCTGATGTTTTTAGCACTGTATCTTTTAGTACTTTAGAAATATTTAAAAAGTTTCTAAAGTAGAATTTTGGAAAATTTTGAGTTTGGGGGGAAGGGGGATTTTCAAAACCCCTTCCCGTGATATAAAATGTCCTCTGAAGTCGATTCTGATGTTTTTAGCACTCTATGTCTTAGTGCTTTAGAAATATTTAAAAAGCTACTAAAGCAGAATTTTACAAAATTTTGAGATTGGGTGGAAGGGGGATTTTCAAAACCTCTTCCCGTGATATAACGTGTCCTCTGAAGTCGATTCTGATGTTTTTAGCACTCTATGTCTTAGCGCTTTAGAAATATTTTAAAAGCTTCTAAAGTAGAATTTTGGAAAATTTTGAGTTTGGGGGGAAGGGGGATTTCAAAAATATCTTCCCATAACATATAGGATTCTCTGAAGTTGATTACGATGTTTGCATTGCAATATTCCTTATCGATATTTAACTTAATAAAAAGGCGTCAAACTAAGATTTTAGTATTTTTTTGAGAGTGGTGGAACGATTCATTGTCAACAAAACGATCTGTGATAACACGTGATATCTGTCGTTGAGGATTTCGTTTTTAGCGAACACTCGCGTATTGAGGTAAAACAATTTTATAATATTATATATTAGAATTTTGGAAAATTTTGAGTTTGGGGGGAAGGGGGATTTCAAAAATATCTTCCCATAACATAATTTATCCTCTAAAGTTGATTCTGATGTTTGTAGCGCTCTATGTCTTAGCGCTTTAGAAATATTTAAAAAGCTTCTAAAGTAGAATTTTGGAAAATTTTGAGTTTGGGGGGAAGGGAGATTTCAAAAACATCTTCCCATGACATAAATTGTCCTCTTTGATTCTGATGTCTGTAGCGCTCTATGTCATAGCGCTTTAGAAATATTTAAAATATTTTAAAAGCTTCTAAAGTAGAATTTTGAAAAATTTTGAGTTTGGGGGGAGGGGTGATTTCAAAAACATCTTCCCGTGATATAACGTGTCCTCTGAAGTCGATTCTGATGTTTTTAGCACTGTATCTTTTAGTGCTTTAGAAATATTTTAAAAGCTTCTAAAGTAGTATTTTAGAAAATTTTGAGATTGGGGGGAAGGGTGATTTCAAAAGCATCTTCCCATGATATAACGTGTCCTCTGAAGTCGATTCTGATGTTTTTAGCACTCTATGTCTTAGCGCTTTAGAAATATTTAAAAATCTACTAAAGTAGTATTTTGGAAAATTTCGAGTTTGGGGGGAGGGAAGATTTCAAAAACATCTTCCCATGACATACATTGTTCTCTTAAGTTGATTCTGATGTCTTTAGCGCTCTATGTAGTAGCGCTTTAGAAATATTTAAAATATTTAAAAATCTTCTAAAGTAGAATTTTGAAAAATTTTGAGTTTGGGGGGAGGGGGATTTCAAAAACATCTTCCCGTGATATAAAGTGTCCTCTGAAGTCGATTCTGATGTTTTTAGCACTCTATGTGTTAGCACTTTAGAAATATTTAAAAAGCTTCTAAAGTAGAATTTTTGAAAATTTTGAGTTTGGGGGAAAGGGAGATTTCAAAAACCTCTTCCCATGACATAACTTGTCCTCTGAAGTCGATTCTGATGTTTGTAGCGCTCTATGTCTTAGCGCTTTAGAAATATTTAAAATATTTTAAAAGCTTCTAAAGTAGAGTTTTGGAAAATTTTGAGTTTGGGGGGAAAGGGGATTTTCAAAACCACTTCCCGTGATAAAACGTGTCCTCTGAAGTCGATTCTGATGTTTTTAGCACTCTATCTCTTAGCTCTTTAGAAATATTGAAAAATCTCAAACAATAAAATTTTAGAAAATTTTGAGTTTGGGGGGAAGGGGGATTTTAAAATTCTCGGCCTGTAACACAATTGGTCTTCTAAAGACTGTTTTGATGTCTGTAGTACTCGATCTAGTAGCTCTTCGTAAATATTTTAAATATTTTAAAAGCTTATATTTCATAATTATGAAAATTTTTGAGGGTAGGGGGAGGGGGGATTTCAAAAACATCTTCCCGTGATATAATGTGTCCTCTGAAGTCGATTCTGATGTTTTTAGCACTGTATCTTTTAGTACTTATAAATATTTTAAAAGCTTCTAAAGTAGAATTTTAGAAAATTTTGAGTTTGGGGGGAAGGTTGATTTCAAAAAACTCTTCCCGTGATAAAACGTGTCCTCTGAAGTCGATTCTTATGTTTTTAGTACTCTATTTTTTAGTACTTTAGAGATATTTTAAAAGCTTCTAAAGACTAATTTTAGAAAATTTTAAGTTCAGGTGGAAGGCGAATTTCAAAAACGTCTTCCCATGACATAATTTGTCCTCTAAAAAGGATTAGATTATTTTTACTGATCTCTTTGTGAAATCCTTTCCCTGATTAATACAGTTTAAATGGTCTTATCAACAGAGTTGTTTGGCATGTGCCTGCTACCCTTAAGTGTAAGGGTGTCTGATAAGGCAAGTGTGACATCACAACCTGGTTTGATATACCATAAAGAAAGTCAGCATGGGTTGAAAATTAAATGGCTTAGGATTTAAATAGGATTTTGGAATACATTTTAATGAACAAGGTTAAAAGCAGAAGTTGTTTAAGGTAAGCAGTGATTTATATTTATGATAGTAATATAGGATGACATATGAGTTAAAAACAACTAGTAATGTGCAGTAATTTACCCTTATATAGAGGGGGGATGAGTGGAGGTAGGTACTTCAAAGTACCTTCCCAGGACAAACCTTAGCATGTACATCCATCCCTGAAAGTTTCATTTTCCTAACCCAACTCCTTTCCAAGATAGCCAAAAGTAACTAAAGTAGAATTTTACCATTTACTGAGACAACACTATAAACAGCCTATGCAATTATAAAATAGGCTAAATCAAGCTGCATTTTGTTTGTTGTGGGCTAGCCTAGGCTAGTTTCTCTAAAATGTCTTCTGCATTGACTGGAACACCTCTGAGTATTGATAGCATAATAAAGCTAATCCATTCAGCCATTCCTGACCTGAGGTACTCTTGTTATAGGATTTCACTCTTTGCATGGTAGAAAAAGAATGCTTACATGTAGCCTAGCCATGCCCCCAGCCATTTAAACATTTGCCTCTCAATTACTTGGACTATCTGTCTTGGCTTTTCTCTGTCTACAAATACCCAGCCCAGTCCTGATGCAACCTATTGCCCAAAATACTTGATAACTTGCCATTTACCTGTGCCCCAGTCCAAGTAATTGAGAGGAAAATGTTTAAATGGCTGGGGCACAGGTAAATGGCAAGAGTATGAATGACTCTCTTATTGGACACATACTTGTCAGGTTAGTTTTTGGAAAGGCATGCCTGCCTAGAGTCTTAGGCATGCTGATCAAGAATTTAAAAAAGAGGCAAACAAGGCACACCCACCTATGGTCTTAAGAAGGTTGACCAAGAATTTAAAATTGACATAGGACTATAAATTTGCTTGAAATAACAGGCAAAACAATCATTTAAAGCCATTGTTTAAAGCAACAGAAGTTGTTGCACCAGTCTTCAAAAATCTATGTCAAGTAGGGAAAATGTTCTTATCACATTCTTTTTTAGCAGAACCACTTTTCCCAACTGCATCCACATTGTCCTCCACAGAGCTAACTCAGCTTGCAAGTTTCCTCTGCATGAAGATACCAACAATTGGTCAGAGTAGGCTATCCTTAGTTTTTTCTTTGCCAAGGGAAATACAGTGCTGGGGAAGTATATATTGCAGTGACTATAGCAACTTTCTATGACCAAGGAATTGCTGATGCAGCTGCTAAAGAAAGTAGTCCAGAAATAGTATAAACACAGAAAGTTGGGAATGTATTTCAGGATCCTCTAATGCTGTTACAGAATTGTTCCCATATATTTGTTTTGGAGCTCATCTGGGCACTATTGCTGATTTCATAATCTTGACACAGTTCAGTCCCTTCAGTGAAAAGTAGATGAAACATAGCTTCACTCCTCTCTCTTGTGTCTCTAACTTTGCTCTTAAGATCATCAGCATGTTTGAGAAAGTATAAAAAATCTATAGTTTTTGATTTAGTGATACAAAAGTTTGGTCAATATATACAAAATCATATTATTGAGTTAGGACTAAAGTGAATACACCATTCAATGCCCTTTTTTATGCTGATTACAAATATAGGCTAATAAGCATTTCTATCGGAAATGAATTTCCGCCCCCCCCCCCTATATAGGCAATACCTAACCTAACCCTGAATTGGCATATATAGGGGGGGACTGAAATTCATTTCCCATAGAAATGCTTATTATATTCATAATCAGCATAAAAAAAGGCATCAAATGGTGTATTCACTTTAGTCCTAACTCAATAATATGATTTCGTATATATTGACCAAAAGTTTTTGATTTAGTGATACAAAATATATAGTTTTTTTATTTTTGATTATAGACAAATTCTGTGACAGACTAAAAACTTTACTGACAGTAACCATAGCTGCAACAAAACTGGATCTCTCAATAGCAGATAGCAAAGAATAAGCTTTGCTTAAAGATTCAGAATCTCAATTGGGATGTACTCAAATTTCCCTCATATCCTTACAGATAATAATGAACATTTCTTTAAACAAAATGATTGCTTTTAAGTACTCCACCCATCTAGTCTTGCAAAAATTGTTCAATCTTACTCTTTTTGTCCCTGCAATAAGATTACTTTCTTGAACAATTTGTTTGAAAAATGCAGAGCATTTAGGTTAAGTTCTAAAAAAATTAATTACTTCTTTCAAAGTTCCTAGACAATTTCTTATAACAGGTATGCTGTACAAATGACACAGGGCTAAGTTTAAGGAGTGACTTGCACAGTGAACATAGACTGCATGGGGAAAATTTTCAAAGAGTAGGCCTATAAGCCACTGATATCAAGGCAAACCCCAAATCCTTCTGGAGGCATGTTTCTGCTAAAAGTCCTAACCGTCACACCATTCCTGACCTCAAACATAGTGTGGTAATGTGCTTGTTGCCAATAGATAAAGCTAATTTACTAAATGTCCAGTTTGCCTCCGCTTTCACCACCCAGTCTTGTCCAACCATCCCTGCAGCACCATCACATTCTGTATCTACCCCAATGCCTAGCCTGTTAGTTACTGAAGAAATAGTCTTATCTAGCCTTGATAAACTTGATGTTAACAAGTCCAAAGGACCTGACGGGTTACACCCAAGGCTTCTTCAAGAGTGTAGAAATGTCCTCACTTCTCCTCTGTGCTGACTCTTCCAGCTGTCCCTAAAAAACAGAGAGCTACCTACAGATTGGAAAATGTCACATGTCACGCCAATCCACAAAAAAGGCCCCAAGGATTGTGCTGAAAATTACCATCCCATCAGCATCACTTCTGTGGTTGTAAAGGTGCTCAAGAGATTTGTAAATAGAGCTCTCATTCAGCACTTTGAAACTAACAACATACTAACTCCTTCTCAACATGGCTTCAGATCTGGTAGATCTGTGGACACTAACCTAATACAGACATACGAGTATGTAACATCACTGCTGGATTGAGGATTTCCTGTTGATATGGTGCTCCTGGACCTCTCAAAAGCTTTCAACAGGGTATGTCATGAATTCCTGATCACCAAACTGAAGGCAGCAGCTGTTGATGGTGTTACTGCGCAGTGGATACAGAGTTTCCTATCAGAAAGAACACAACCCATCAGGGTCTATGATTCTCAAGGTGTTCCTCAGTTGTTGTCATCCATAACTGTGTTAAATGGCATCCCCCAGGGGACCATCCTGGGACCGAGTCTTTTCAATTTTTATATTAATGATGCACCAAACCTTCTCTCAAACCTCCTCACACTTTATGCTGATGACTCAAAACTTGTTGGCAAAGCTGCTGATCTCCAATCTATACAAAGGGACCATGATATTCTTGGAAGCTGGGCTGATAAATGGCTCCTCTTTTAATGCTGAAAAAGGTCATGTCATTCATTTTGGCAAACATAATCCACATCAGCAGTACCATCTCCAAGGTAACCCCCTCTCTGCAGACACTGAAGAAAGAGATCTTGGAGTCATTGTTGATCATTGGCTGAGTTTCAGTACCCATGCAAAATCTGTATCTTCTTCTGCCTTCCAATCCCTTGGACTTATTAAAAGAACTATCTCTAGCCTGCATCCTAAAGTATTTATGAAGCTCTACAAGGCACTGGTTCATCCACGCCTTGAGATTGGAATGTCCCTGGCGTCCCCCCTATTTCAAGAAGGACAGGGAAATACTAGAAAAAGTACAAAGAAGAGCAACTAAGATGGTTGATGGCCTCAAACAAGTGCCATACAAAGAGCGTTTGCATCATCTGAAGCTCCCTACTCTCATATACCAGAGGAAGCAAGGCAACATGATTCTAACCAACAAAGTCATTTCAAAAAATACTCTTCCTGGTCTCCTTGCTCCCCCAGAACACCTTGTGACAAGAAGACATTCAATGAAAATTTTCAAGAAGCACTCTTCTATCCAAGAGAGAAGCCATTTCTTCAGCCAACAAATAACCAACTTGTGGAATCAGCTCTCTGAAGATACAGTGTCTGCAGACTTGACGATTGCCTTCAAGCAAAGACTTGACGAAGATTGGCAAGAGCAGGAGTTCCTCTAAAACTGGGAAGCTGCTGAGTCTACAACCCAAATGTAGCAAGCAAATCATGACAAAAAAAACAAAAAAAAAAACATTAGATGTCATCACTGAGCATTACAAGAATGGAAAATCCTTAAATTTGCTCCAAGCTGCGATTTAAGGTAATTTAAGATAAGCACAACAAGTGTTTTAATTGCTTCCCATTCCAACTTAGGTTAGTATGAACCAACTAGTACTACTACTACTACTAACAACTCACTGCATGACCAAGCCACCTGAAGCCAATACAGCTACACATACTCCTCCTCCATCCCAATCTATTCAAAGCCTCCCTTTTTACACCCTCCCAGGAAGTATCCATTTCCTTTAAATCTTCTTTATGACATCCTCCCACCTTAGACAAGGACAACCTGCTTTTTCTTTAGCTCTAGATGGTTGACCAGAAAGGACACTCTTTGGCAATCTGTCATCCTTCATCTGCAGAATGTGCCCTAGCCATATCAATCTTTCTTTGATTATAGCCCCAGGAAGCAGGATTTAACCACATTTTTTGTACAGCCTACAGTTGGAAACATGGTCAGTCACACAGGTACCCAGAACAATCCATAGGCAATTTCTCTGGAAAACATCTAGTAAATCTTCATCTAATTTTCAGAGCCCCCACACTTCAGAGCCATATTTGACCACTGTCATCACTGTATCTTCCAATATTCTAATCTTGGTTTGCAGAATTATCATCCTATTTTTCCAAACTTTTTTTAACTGTGAAAAAATACCCTGAGTCTTGGCTATTCTACTTTTAACATCTTTACTGCTCCCACCATCTTTACTAATAATATTACCAACATAAGTGAAGCTGCCCACCTAATTAATCTATTCATTACTGAATGTCACATTTTCATCTTCACTTATTCCTGGCCTTAGTCTTATTAATTTTAATTTTCAAACCTATTCTAGCACCTTGAACTTGCAAAACCTCTAAAAGTTCATTTATTTTGCTATCAACCAACCAAGGTCTGCTATCAGCTAACTGTTTGGTTTTGGAAAATTCTGTAATTGTTGATCACCATTTTGACATGATGGACAACTAATTAACAAACAGGTTCATAGACTTCTCTGTAAATGCTGAAAAAGCACACATGCAACTTAACTGAAGTCCAACAATCTAAGGAGCCCAAGGTTATAACAGCACCTGGCTTACATGGCACCAGCCTGGAATTGTTCCCAACTGGATTTTCAAAAAACAAAAATGATCATATGGAGATTGTCACACATTACCTACTTGTTGTGCATACAGTTCTCTATATCAATGGGATTAAAATCCATAATGAATATGATTAGCTTTTAATTGGCTTTTAATAGTGAGTAAAATAGTTTTACAAATTTAAAGAATTTTGTAATTCAGATGTTAGGAAAACCTTTAGTTTTCAAATACTGGTTCTAATAAGTTGCCCTATGTGAGTCTGATCAAAAAGTGTAAATTGAATAGCATCAATATTCTGTGGCTCACAGATTGCCCCTTGGATATTTTTATACAGTCATAAGTAGGAGGGCTTTAAATAAGATTAGAGGAAATAGGTTTTGATTTTAATCTAGGCTACCAATTGAATGTAGGCATATCAAAGAAAAAATTTACAATTTTTGTGACTATTATGTGTAACTTGTGATGTGTATGTGCATATGCTGCAATTCGAAAAAAATTATTTGGTGCACTTTAGCTTGAATTTCATGAAATTAGCTTTAAAAAATTCATTTGTAATTAGTATTAATTAGTATTTACCTTAAATCACCTTAAATTGCAGCTAGGAGCAATCTAAGGATTTCTCCTTAATTTAACAGTAATTAGTTATTATTAGTATTCAACTACAACAATTTTTTCATATTAAACTGTTTTTTAGAAATATCCTTTTGCATGTGCAAATTTTAGAATCAATTACTAATGCTCTGTAAAGTGGACTTGGTAAAAATAGGCATCAAAAAGTGTTTATGTAGGATACCCAAAAGAAGTTCTCGCAAATGCATAGTATCCCTATGAACTTATCATAAGTGTAGGTGCTGTATTTAAGATTGTATATTTGATACCTATATGGTGTACCTTTTATTGTTTTTTTTAGATATTTCTTTGTACTTTCTATTTGACTATTTTTGACATTATTAATTTTATAGTACCAATATTGATTGTTAATAGTTATTAATTATAGTTACTTTTTAATTTTGATTATTTTTCATTTAAGTCTTATATAATGTATTTTTTGAATTATCTTATTAATTTTATTCATTTATTTAAATTATGTTTCATTAAAATAATTTAGTTTTTATTTTTAATCAAAATTGTCAAATAATTTAGTAATTAACATGAATTTCTTTGCAACATTTTTTTTTACATTCTAGGTTCACTATGTCAGAGGTTGCTAAGTTGCCCAAACCTCAACTAAGAGGCCTCCTGACAAGTCAAATCAAAAGGAATCTGGTTTTTGGAGCTGTGTTTGCCTTTGCTGTTACTGCAGCATACAAAATGAGTATCAATGACAAAAGAAAGTTAAAATATGCTGAATTTTACAAGTTAGTATTTTTATATTTTAATTTATTTACATAAGTTTTAAGGCTTAATCTCTTATTGTAGTTAAACTACCTGCAATGTTTCATGCAAATAATCACTTAGAATGTTGCTTTACAATTACATTAATTTAACTTGTAATATCTATAAAATAAATGCCAATGATAAAAGGAAGATTAAATATCCTGAATTTTACAAGTTAAAATTTTGTAAATTTGTTTTATTTACTTCAGTTTAAAGCCTGAATATATTTACTATGCTCAGTGGTGTCAATTCACAAAAAGTTAGTGGGGGCAGGGGGGGGGGAGGGGGGTGCTAATGTATTTTTGGAAATTTGGGGAACAAGTTTGTCATTTTTTTCAGTGATTAAATAAATAAAAAGTTTCTTTTAATTGAAAGTAAGGACCAACTTTAAAACTCAAAACGAACAGAAACTATTCTGTACACTAAGGGGTTGCCCCCTCCTCAATACCTTGCTGTTCACGCTAAAGTTTTTAACACTTTTAAAAAAACTTCCTATTCTAATTAAATGACCCTTGTATTTCAGAGGGTACTGAGGAGAGGGGCAACCCCTTCATGTACCGAAAAATTTATGTTCATTTTCAGTTTTAATGTTGCTCCTTACTTTCAGTTAAAAAAACTTGTTTTTTTTTTAATTTCTGGTCGTTTTTCAAATAATACTGATAAATCTGGCTCACCCTCAATGAAAAATACCTTCTCCTCATGGAAAACTCCTCCGTGGAGAGTTCCTCTCATGTAAAATACACCCTCCCCCCTGGACAATTCCATCCTCTGAATTAGCAGTATAGCTAATTCAAAGGATAGTATGTACATCCAGGCCATCAAATTACCATATATGCAACATCTCAGGAACAGCTTGGGGTATGGAACTTTCACATAGTTTAAAAAAAGAAAAGGTAACCAACAATTTTGGTTGGGGGTGGGCTAAAATGCTATGTATCCTGCCCACCTGAACATTTTTGCACTACTTGTGTTTTTGAGAATTAAAATCTATTCACATCTTAGCACCAAGGTAAATCAAAAGACACTATGTGGTGCAAGATTGTCAAAATTGTGTTTGCAATTGCTCTAAAATGGCTCATGGTATCAAGTTGAAACTTTAATGGAATGCCAGGGGGACCAAGTGAACCTTAAGATGTAACTTGGAGAAAGGAGAGGGCCTGAAATGTATTTATTTTATCCACTAAAAGGTCTCTGTGCTGTTAGTCCCTATGTGACCTACAATCCATTTGCAATTAAGGAGCATGGTAAATTAAAAACCATTGTGTGTGATTGAACCTGCATATCTGCAATATCCTGGGAAAAGTTTTAGGGGATCAAGTTGAAACTTTCATGGAGTATTGGGTGGGGGAGGGGAGTAAGTGAACCTTGAATTTTGACTAGGGGACAGAGGGAAAGGGTTTCAAAGATGTGGTCTCCAATTTGTTTTATATTTTTTTGGATTAAGAGCCCCTTCTAGACTAGAATCAATCCATGACAAAATAGTAATGTAAGAAACCATGTGAGCCCAGGTTATTGAAATTGTATATCTACATTATCTCAGGAACAGCTTGGGGCATTGAATTGAAATTATCAGGGGTTATGAGTGTCAAGTGGAGCTCATATTTTGAGTTGGGGTGGGGGGGGGGCTTTGATAAATAAAAAAAGCTGCATCCAGGTTATCAAAATGGTATATATACTGTATCTCAGGAACAACAAATATCTACATGCATTATAAATTAAAATTTATAAGATGAAAAAAATCAGAACTTGGATCCATCTTTGACCATCATAAACCAATGGAGTCAAGATTAGGTTCAAATTTCCTCTCTGTTTAGGAGAACACCTGATCAAGAAACTGATGAATCTTGTATTGAAGCTGATTAGAGAGGCAAAATATAAGGCAGATTGGGAAAACACGTTTTTGGGCCTTACATTTACTCCATCTGTTGGGGAAATGAGAGGCAAAGGACTTCCTATTTTGTATTTAGATGGAGGAAATGTGGGGCCCAAAAAGGTGTTTTATGAAACTTACGGTTGTAGAGTATTCCATAGCTGCTCACTAGTAGCCTGTTAACGAATTTCAGTGAGAATTCATATGCTTAAGGATTTAACCTGTGACCTCCAATCATTTAGAAAAACTATCTGGATTAATATAGGAAGAAACATGCAGTATGGCTACTGAGGGGGTGAAGGTTTCTCTCTTTTTATGGAAATAATGGTTTATTTTGGAAAATTATGCCTTATTTCAAAAAGTGAATACACTAAATGATTCCTTTTTCTGAAAGCATTGTTTTGCAGAAGTTAAAATTTGATGTAAAAAGTGGGTCTGATGGGGCTGTAGCCCGTCAAACCTTCTCAGATTTGAAAGACCGTGGGTACAATATGAAAAACAGACAAGAATTATAAAAAAAAAAATTGCAAATGAAAGTAAAGAGTGGCATTAAAGCTCAAAAGGAAAAGAAATTATTTTAAATATAAGTAAGTCTTCCTCCTCCCCAACCCCCTATTCATTAAACTAAAGTTTGATTCTTTTTTATCCAATGTTTTAAAAACAAATGCTCAAAGACAAAGTCAATTGGAAAGGGATAAAAAACATTTTTACAGTGCTTCAAGAATGGATGAGCTTTTTGCTTTAGATTTGCTTCAAACAATAAAAATTTCAGTTCAAATATTTCTACAAGCAATTGGTAAGTAAATAAAATTGCAATTTCTATATTTCTGATTGCAAAATTTTCTATACTCGTAAATACTTTCAATTAAGCATTATAAAACTAGCATGAAAAGTGGGGTATTGAGGAGGGCAGAACCTCTCATGTACAGAATAATTTCTTTTGCAAACTCTTTTTTTCTGTTTTTTAATGTTATCTAGATCTAACTTTATTGGCTGTCTGATTCAGATTTATTAGTTTTACTGAAGTATACAAATTGAAGCAAAAAAAAAAAAAAAAATCATTTTTAAAACCAATAATTTTGAATATATGTGATGAATGTAGTAAAATACTATTTTATTTTGTTGTTATTAAATAATATGTTGAAAAGTGCTTCAACTTCAAACAGAGAGTAAACACTATTCTTCTAAGCTCAGTTTTTTGGAATTACAGAACTAAATTGGTACCGTAACTTGAGAGTTAAATGGTCATCTAATAGCCACTTAAGAACCCACTATTGTCAGGTATTCATTCTAAACTACCGTAGGTGAAGAACATACCTGAAAATACTTCGAGGATTCCCCTCAATACTGGACCAAAAACTTTTCTTATCATTAAAATGAAAAGAAGTGATTTAAAATGCACCACTTCCAATTCTGACCCCCTTCCTCTAGAATCCCAAGGGTCAAACATAAGTGTGTGTCTTTGTATAAAAAGTTTTGTAATTTGCTTATGGGATTCTTTTTAGGAAAGCTTCACATTGTGAAATAATTTAAATATCGGTTTATCACATAAAGAATAAAATAATAAGTTCAAACTGGCCTCAGCTCTAAGAAAAATAATAGGGGTTATTGGTTGATTTATGTTTAGACTGAATTTAAATATTTCAGAAACTGCTCACATATTTCTTCTTTCCTTCAATACATCTTACAGGAAGTTTGTTACTGCAGAGAAGAAAACTAAGGATTGAATTTAAATTTGTCAAACTTGTTTCTTGGTGCTTAATCTCACATCTTCCAAGTTCAGTTTAAAAAAAAAAAAAAAAAAAACTTGAGTGTTAGAAGTCACCAGGCACGAAGTGAGACAATAAATATAAGGACCCCCCTTCCTCAAAAAGCAAGAAATTACCTCAAAATTAGACAGTCTTCCAAGACTTGATTGCTATAAAAAAAATTCTCAGTTTTTGTCCTCCTCCCCTCCTTTGCTGTGCTCCTGAAGACATAGTCCATCAAAATGTTCCATATAACTAGGGATAGAACGCAACCCTGCTTAATTCCTGGTTTGATACAAAACCCTCATTTCATGCATTAACTGAAGCACTTAAATGTGTTTATCTGTTATGCCATACAAGCATACAACCTTGCTAAAGTTCTTCTGTCAGGTGAATCAAACAATAATTGAGTCTCTCAATCCTAAGATAGAAAGAATGCAAGTGTAAGCAAAAAGATAAGAAAAGTGCCCTTAAAAATTCAACTCTAAAATAGAGGGAAAGCCAGAGGAAGAAAAGACAAAGCAATGAATATTGACCTTTCCATTAAAATATGGGATTTTTTCTGGACTATGAAATAAGAATATTCCTGAGTCTTTACTCATTCCTGACTGTGAAAGTAATTCAACAGGGTAATAACAACAAATTTTATTATAAAACACTGATCCAAAAAAAAAATATTAAAAACAAATAGTTTTGCATCCATCTGTCCGAAAAAATTATTACTCCAAGCTTAGTGAATAAATGCACATTTTGGCCTGCAGCATTTTAAACCATATTTACACCATTAGTTCCAAAAATTTTCGTTTTGCTTTCCTTCCACTTTGACAATATCTCCGAGTCTATCTCTTATGCTCCTTTTTTTAATTTGGTTTAGCTATTTGGCCCCCTGCCAACAATTCAGAACCTTTGGATCTCTGTTGCTGTTGACAATTTCTCCAAGTCTTTCAAATACACATCGTTTTTTTTTAATTCGGTTGTCTAACCCAGGCTCTTTTTGGAGTCTTCTTACAAGTAAATTTGTAAAAATCGGTCAAACTACGTGTTGGTCTTCAATGGATACTCTTGTATGCACATTTTCATTATTACAGACTTTTACTTTAAGACGTTCAGCATTATTTAGGTGTCTAACCCACACTCGGTTTGGAGTCTTCTTAGAAGTAAGGTTGCAATGACTGATCAAATTACATGTTGGTACTTCAAATGATAGCCTTGTATGAAAATTTTCATTATTACACACTTTTACTTTGGGAACTTCAGCATTATTTAGGTGTCTAACCCACACTTGGTTTGGAGGCTTCTTAGAAGCAAGGTTGCAATGATTGATCAAATTACATGTTGGTGCTTCAATTGATTATTACTTCACAGCCTATCTAATATATATCAATAAAAATAGTATGAATAAACCAACTAATTATGTTTCCCTTTGTTTCTAGGATTATAGAAAACTAGCGCTTTACTGAAAACACAAAGTAATATAGGAGTTTTGGTACAGTTAAAGCAAACCAAATAAGGACACTTTTTACAGGATAAAAGTATTATCATTCCCTTTTAAGATAAGCAACAATCCATTTTAGGATTGTTGCTTTATTATTTTTATTTTTCTCTTATTTAATTTAGTATCACTTCTATGCAATGGCTCAGTTCAATGCCTGGCTCTCGTTTTGTTTCTGAAAAGGATATGTCATGATTAGTTTGTACACAAGTTCGAAGTAAAGCCATCTTGATAATATTGGGACTATAGACTAGCTTTTGTATTTGCATCGTAGCTTGAAATTCACTGTTGTATCATAGGCAGCGCAATAGCGCTGCCTAAGTAAAGAACAATGTTGGCACAATGTGTTATTTATTTTCTTTTGGTTTTCTTTTTCCATACCAGGGCAATTCGTATCGAAGAAGTTGTCGTAGAAATTTCTAAAAGGGCTCATTCGATTGGAAATTGGAATGGCTAGTGTTCTTTTAATAGTCAAAAGTGATTAGAAGGAAGCTAACACCCCTTCCACGCCCACCATTTCCCCAAACACATCCAATCAAAATTTTGAGATAGCCATTTTCTTTAGCGTATTTGATTTCAGATAGAAATCATGTTTTTGAGGCCACTCCCCCACGGCCCTCAGGGCAAGGGTTTTAAGTTATGCCCTGGGGGCATATAAGAACGATGTTGGCACAATGTATTATTTATTATTTTATTCCTTTAGACCAGGGCAGTTCGTATCGAAGAAGTTGTCGTAGAAACTTAAAAAGGGGCTCATTCAATTGGAAATTGGAGTGGCTTGTGCCCTTTTTAATAGTCAAAAGTAATTGGAAGGGAACTAACACCCCTTCCACGCCCACCATTTCCCGAAACACATCCAATCAAAATTTTGGGAAGCCATTTTGTTCAGCGTAGTTGATTTCCAGATAGAAATTATGTTTTTTAGTTGGACATTCCCCCACAGCCCTCTGGGCAAAGGTTGTAAGTTATGCCCTGAGGGCATATAAGGTTTTCATAGAAAGCGTCGTCGTAGAAACTTCAAAAAAGGCTCATTCGATTGGAAATTCAAAGGGCTAGTGACCTTTTTAATAGTCGAAAGTGATTGGAGGAAAACTAACCCCCCTCTCACGCCCACCTTTTCCCCAAACACATCGAATCAAAATTTTGAGATAGTCATTTTGTTTAACATAGTTGAAAGTTTTGGGAGTTAGGTCTTCGAGGACGACAACCTCCCAACAACTCTCAGGGCAAGGGTTGTAAGTACTCTCAGGGGGCATATAAGGCTTCTACAGAAAATATTGTCGTAGAATCCCCAGAAAGTGCTACCTTGATTAGAAATTTGCACGGCTCACTCTGTTACAGACACCTGATTGGAACAGGAGTGCGGTAATCGACCCCATCTCACCCGCTATTTCTCCCAAAACATTCAAAAAATGTGTGTGGGGTAATATTTTGTTCCACGCAGTTAAAAATTCAGGAAATTATACCATTGAGCAAGACACTGCTCCCACAGTCTTCAGGGCAAGGGTTATAAGTTATGCCCTGGGGGCATATAATGTTTTTGTAGAAAGCGTTATCGTAGAAACTTCAAAAAGGGCTCATTCGATTGGAAATTGAAATGGCTAGTGCCCTTTTTCATAGTCGAAAGTGGTTAGAAGGCAACTAACATCCCTCTCACGCCCACCTTTTCCCCAAACACATCCAATCATAATTTTTAGATAGCCTTTTTATTCAGCGTAGTTGAAAGTTTTGGAAATTAGGTCTTTAAGCATGACAACCACTCCCCCCCACAGCCCTCAGGGCTGGGGTTATAAGTTATTCCCTGGGGGCATAAATGGTTTTTTATAGAAAGCGATATTGTAGAAACTTCCAAAGGAGCTAATTCAATTGGAAAATGAAAGGGCTAGTGCCCTTTTTAATAGTAGAAAGTGATTGAAGGGCAACTAACCCCCCTCTCACGCCCAGTATTTCCCCAAACACGTCCAAGCGAAATTTTGAGATATCCATTTTGTTCAACGTAGTTGAAAGTTCTGGAAGTTAGGTCTTTTAGGATGATACCCCTCTCAGAGGCCTCAGTGCAAGGGTTGTAAGTTATGCCCTGGGGGCATATCAGGTTTATAGAGATTTCAGAAAGTTGTTATAGAGATTTCAAAAAGGGTTCATTTGATTGGAAATTGAAAGGGCTGCTGCCCTTTCTAATAGTCGAAAGTGACTGGAGAGTAACTAACCCCCCTGTCACGCCCACCATTTCCCCAAACACATTCAATCAAAGTTAAGAGAGAGTTATTTTGTTCAATATAGTTTAAAGTTTAGGAAATTATGTATTTAAGGATAACAAACCCCCCAGAGTGCCCAGGGCAAAGGTTGTAAGTTATGCCCTGGGAGCAAATAAGGTTTTTATAGATAGCGTTGTCGTAAAAACTTCAAAAGGGGTTCATTCAATCGGACATTGAGAGGGCTAGTGCCCTTTTTAATAGTTGAAAGTGAGTAACTAACCCCCCTCTACCGCCCACCATTCCCCCAAACAAATCCAAACAAAATTTCTAGATAGCTATTTTGTTCAACGTAGTAGAAAGTTCTGGAAATTAGGTCTTTGAGAATGATACCCCCCCTCCAGCCCTCAGGGCGAGAGTTGTAAGTTATGCCCCGGGGGCATATACGGTATTTATTGACAGTGTTGTCGTGGAAGCTTAAACAAGGTTCATTCGATTGGAAATTAAAAGGACTAGGGCCTTTTTAAATATTCAAAAGTGATTGGAGAGCGTCTAGCACCCCTCTCACGTTCGCTATTTCTCCAAATCTATCCATTGAAAATTTGAAGATAGAAATTATGTTCACTATAGTTTGAGGTTCTGGAAATTGGGTCTTTGATGATGACATCCCCTCTCACAGCCCTTAGGGTAAGGGTTGTAATTTATGGCCTGGGGGCATATAAGGTGTTTATAGAAAGTGTTGTCGTAGAAACTCAAAAAGGGCTCATTCGATTGGAAATCGAAAGGCCTATTGCCCTTTTCAATAATCTAAAGGGATTGGAAGGCTTGACATTTGTATAGTAAAGATTGATGTGGGTACATTGTATTATTTTATTTATTTATTTATTTATTTTTTTAGGCCAGGGCACTTCGTATCGAAGGAGTTGTCGTAGGAACTTCGAAAAGGGCCTATTCGGTTTAAAATAGAAAGGGCTGATGCCCTTTTTTATTGTCGAAAGTGATTGGAAGGCAACTAATCCCCCTGCCACGCCCACCCTTCCATTTGCCCATTATGTTTAAAAACCAAATGTTGCCTTAAGATTAAATCAAAATGCACTGTTTTAATGCTAATTCCCAATAAGGCATCTCAGCAATATCCCAAGAACGACTAAGGGTATTATGTTCAAACTTTCGGGGCTACTTCTGCTCTTAAAATTCAACCAAATCAAAATAGCGTAAGTGAATCCAAGGTATCAAAGAAAGTAAACAGATCTTTTTGCGAATGGTATCAAGTCTACCATTTCTGGTCAACTAGATGAGGTATGAAACCAAATTAAACACTACTATTTGTGTCCAGATTTTTAAAAGGGTGTTTTTTGTTAAAAATTGCTGAAAATTTTTGTTCAGCATACAAATAGCAGGCCAAACTATAAAGTCTTAAAAAAACGAAAAGATTTGAAGTATTATTTTCTATTTTCCTGAAAAGACTATGTCAATATAAAACGCACAGAAATTAATTAAAAAAAAAAACTTTTTCCAAAAAATAAGTTTTTCAAAGAAAAGTAAAGAACTCCATTGAGTCAAAAATGAGCAAAAATGAAACCCAAAACGAACAAAAATTACAATAAATAACCGAGTCAAACTCAAAACGAGCAGAAATTAAAATGAGTTGGCATAGGGCTCAAAACCCCTATGCCATCCCAAGGCCAGAACATAATTCATAAGTCTTCTTAGAAGAGAAGTTGCAATAATTGGTCAAATTACATGTTGGTCCTTCAATTGACACTCTTGTATGCACATTTTCATTATTACAGACTTTTACTTTTGGAACTTCAGCATTATATAGGTGTTTAACCCACACTTGGTTTTGAGTCTTCTTAGAAGTAAGGTTGCAATAATTGGTCAAATTACATTTTGATACTTCAATTGACACTCTTGTATGGACATTTTCATTATTACAGACTCGTACTTTTGGAACTTCAGCATTATTTAGGTGTCTAACCCACTTTTGGTTTGGAGTCTTCTTAGAAGTAAGGTTGCAATAATTGGTCAAATTACATGTTGGTCCTTCAATTGACACTCTTGTATGCACATTTTCATTATTACAGACTTTTACTTTTGGAACTTCAGCATTATATAGGTGTTTAACCCACACTTGGTTTGGAGTCTTCTTAGAAGTAAGGTTGCAATAATTGGTCAAATTACATTTTGATACTTCAATTGACACTCTTGTATGGACATTTTCATTATTACAGACTCGTACTTTTGGAACTTCAGCATTATTTAGGTGTCTAACCCACTTTTGGTTTGGAGTCTTCTTAGAAGTAAGGTTGCAAGAATTGGTCAAATTACATGTTGGTCCTTCACTTGACACTCTTGTATGCACATTTTCATTATTACGGACTTTTACTTTAGGAGCTTCAGCATTATTTAGGTGTCTAACCCACACTCGGTTTGGAGTCTTCTTAGAAGTAAGGTTGCAATAATTGGTCAAATTGCATGTTCGTGCTTCAATTGATATTGTATGCACATTTTCATTATTACAAGACTTTTACTTTAGGAATTTCAGCGTTATTTAGGTGTCTAACCCACACTCGGTTTGGAGTCTTCTTAGAAGTGAAGTTGCAATAATTAGCTAAATTACATATTGATGCTTCAATTGGCACTCTTTTATGCACATTTTCATTATTACAGACTTTCACTTTTGGAACTTCAGCATTATTTAGGTGTCTAACCCACTCTCGGTTCTGAGTCTTCTTAGAAGTAAGGTTGCAATTATTGGTCAAATTTCATGTTCGTGCTTCAATTGATATTGTATGCACATTTTCATTATTACAGACTTTTACTTTAGGAATTTCAGCGTTATTTAGGTGTCTAACCCACACTTGGTTTGGAGTCTTCTTAGAAGTGAAGTTGCAATAATTAGCTAAATTACATATTGATGCTTCAATTGGCACTCTTTTATGCACATTTTCATTATTACAGACTTTCACTTTTGGAACTTCAGCCTTATTTAGGTGTCTAACCCGCTCCCGGTTCTGAGTCTTCTTAGAAGTAAGGTTGCAATTATTGGTCAAATTTCATGTTCGTGCTTCAATTGATATTGTATGCACATTTTCATTATTACAGACTTTTACTTTAGGAATTTCAGCGTTATTTAGGTGTCTAACCCACACTTGGTTTGGAGTCTTCTTAGAAGTGAAGTTGCAATAATTAGCTAAATTACATATTGATGCTTCAATTGGCACTCTTGTATGCACATTTTCATTATTACAGACTTTCACTTTTGGAACTTCAGCATTATTTAGGTGTCTAACCCACTCTCGGTTCTGAGTCTTCTTAGAAGTAAGGTTGCAATTATTGGTCAATTTACATGTTGGTCCTTCAATTGACACTCTTGTATGCACATTTTCATTATTACACACTTTTACTTTGGGAACTTCTGTATTATTTAGGTGTCTAATCAACACTTGATTTGGGGTCTTATTAGAAGTAAGGTTGCAATAATTGATCAAATTACATGTTGATGCTTCCATTGATACTCTAGCTTGATAGAAAATTTTAATAGAAAATTAATTAATAAAATATCAAAAATTACAAAATGGTTATATCCGTTAGATTATTTATTTGAAATTGTGCCCCCTAAAATTACTGCACCCGGGGCAAGTGCCCCCTCTAATTCTCCCCTAAAACCGCCTCTGCGATAAGCCTAGGTGCTCACTTTAAAATGGTACAGTTTAAGCGAAACTCATCTTTCACACTTATTACTTTGATAGTAGTAACTTAACACTAACGATAAGTAAATATTAACATGCAAAAAAAAAATATTATTAAAAATAATGATGAGAAATATTGTAAACAATGCTTAAATTTACTCATTTAATAATATAACAAAGAATTATAATGCTAAATAAACAGTGCGCAAAATAAAACGATTAATGAATTAATTAGGCTTAATTAATTAATATAACTTTCTGAAGAATGTGTGAGATACTAAAGACACATCTCACATAGCCAATGTTAGTCTCTTTATGATTTTGTTGTAGCTATGTAATAAGACGTGTTTTATTGTGGCAGTGCTAGTTCTTATAAAATGATGATTGATACTGGATGGTGACATGAATGCCACAAATGTTATTTGTTTCGTTATTTGGATTTATTCCTTGGTTAGTAACGAAATAAGTTGAGTTCGTATAGGTAATAGTTCAATTTTATGTTCCTTTTACCCTCCTATATAAAATATTTTTGTTCATATATATTTTTATTTTTAGGAACTACGATCCGCAAAGAGAATATGAACAAATGAAGAAGGCTGGTATATTTCAGTCTGCTAAACTTGAATAATTTCTTATAGGATCAAATAAATTGTAATGTCGGTACCTATATCTGCCCTTATTAAAGAAAATATTTAAAGGAAAGGCGTTATTTTACGTATACTGTTCTACTACGGCATTTATTCAGCCGCAATATCGTAAATATTTTCACAAAGTATAAGGAGTTTTAATTAAGAATTTTCTTAAGACCGTGATTGAAATAAAACCACTACTACTACTAACAACTCACGGCAGCATCAAGCCACCTGAGGCCAAAACAGCTACGTACACTCCTCCGTCCCAATTGTATTCAAAGACTTCCTCTTTACACCCTCCCAAGAAGTTCCTATTTCCTTTAAATTTTTCCTTATAATCCCACTCCATTTGGGGACAACAGGGTTTTCGTTTTGCCCTAGATGGTTGGCCGAAAAAGACAATCTTTCTGAGAAGGGCGATTAAAATACGACCTAAGGGGATATTTCTGCTGGTTGGCTAAAAGCCGTCCTCAGCAAATTAAAACACAAACACTAAAAAAAGAAACGAATAAGAATCTTACTCACTCGAAAACTCTTCGAAAAAATAACGATGAAGTAAAAACATCAACAAAAAATTAAAATTTGGATGGAACTTCAGATTCATTATCTCATAAAAGTTCAGCAAAGGTTTTTATTTCTACTACTACTAGTAACAACTCACTGCAGCACCAAGCCGCCTGATACCAGCACAGCTACGCACGCTCTTACTCCGTCCCAATCTATTCAGAACCTCTTTACGCCCTCCTAAGAAGTTCTAATTTCCATTAAATCGTTCCTTACGACATCCTCCCGCCCCAACCGGGACGATCCGCAATCATACAAGGCTTACTAAAGCATATGATTAGAGGACATCGGTGAGCCATGGCCCCTTTAAAACCAACTCCCCTCGGAATTTTACTAAAAAAAAAACAAATTATAGTAAACAATCCCCCATCCCTTCATTCAACAGTTGGGGAAGTATAATTTGATGAGGTAGAAAAAGGCAGGGGTGGATCTAGAGCAAGGGCGCCAATAAGCAAAATCTTTGGGGGCCAATGTGACAAGGGTGCGAATAATTAACCAAATTGAGAAATCTGTTTAAAAAAGAGTGACAGAAAACAAAACAAGGAATGAGGGTGCTAGAAAAAATCTTGGGATGGGGAAAGGGAAGTGGAAAAGGGTACAATTTTAGGTGTATTTTTATTATTACATTTTTAGTTTGGCCTCCTCTCAGTTCAGTAAAATGAATACACGTGTCCAATTTTAAATTTAATGTAATTAACTATAATTATTCATCATTGGACTCGTATATTTTTGACGTTAGGGTCCTAAATACTAGGAATCAAGGAAGTGGAGAGGAGGGGCTAGGGGGACTGAATTCTACCTCCATACGGAATTTTTCTTACTTCAAAAAATGTACGCTATTTACAACAGGCAACTTGTAATCTTTTTCATTTTTCTTTTTCGAGCTTTTATAAAAGAAAATTTGAAAAAAAAAAACAACTGCGCGAATCTGAAATACATGTAATTTAATAACTGTTGTGACTTTAACTACCTCTTTTCGTCAATTAGGAAACCCCCACCTCCTCCCTCTTCTGTTGATTTGTAGCTTTAGCTACTTATTGTAATTAATATAGTATCATAAAGTATAAAGCTGGACATATTACATAATATATCATCATAGAAATGTGACGTCTCTAAAATGGGTTTAAGTTAGTGTGAATCCAACATTGGGGCCGTCTGAACAGTGCACATAACGATTTTGTACTGCTGACCATGATGACTTCATCTCATCGGCTCCTCTTCTATTAGTGAATTATTAACATTTAAACATGCATTGCCCAGCCGTATAACAAGTATCACCCAAAGTTGGAATGTGTCCAACCATCACTTAATCAGATGCGGTGAGATTAACTCTGGCTTTGCTCTTATATGATTGTCACAACATTAGAAAAAAAAATGTTGTTAACAAGAAAACTTTTGTTTCATTTCAATACAGAACTGATTTTTTGTTGTCATTGTCATTTCTAGATTTGATGATGATAGAACTCTCTAAGGGGAGACGGTAAGGCCTTGTTCAGGGCGAGGAGTTACCGGGTGGAACCCCCTCCCCGAAACTTTTGTCCGACTCGTAAAAAAGGAACAAAAATGCATGTAAACAAATTTTTGACCCATTTTGTAAGGTTTGTTCTGTGCCCTCCCCCCTGAACAAAATCCTGGATATGCCCTTGGGCAGGGGACAAATTTATCGTTTTTTCAGTCTCTCAACGAAAATACCAAAAAAATGCATTTTTAAATGAAATATTCCAAAAAGGTTTTTTCCAAAATCTAGGAGGGGGCAAAAATCTAGGGGGATACAAATAACGTCGCCTTCTCGTTTTGATCTGATGATGATTACGATTTGCTTTTCATTGTTTCACCTTTAGATGCATTCTATATTTCAGTCAGTATAACCTTTAGTAATGGAAACAAGTAAACATACACGTGTATGTATTCATAATTCTGGTTTTTAAATTTGTTCAATTAAAATACGTGCTTGTTCAGCGATAAGTATTTTCAAATTCCGGATCCTAATTACTTATTATAAGGCTTTGATCTACTTCGAGGTTCAGAGAATAGTTGTATGGAAAATATTGTAAAGTGAGACTGCATGTGTCGCAAGAAAAAGCATACATATTGAACAATATTGCTATTCTTAATCGAATTCAATTGAAGCATCAAAATCAATCGTAATAGTTTTTATTCACATTGAAAAATTAGGCCTATCACGCTGGTTTACATATGGTCTGTAAAAATGTAAACGTGTTTGTGACTGGCGGATCAGCCTTACTTAACCAATTACGCATCATTTGACTAACTCCATAATGAAAGCGGCAAATTGTCACTCCTTTGCATAAGCTACAGAATGTAAGAATTTTACAAAGTCCATGATTGGTCAGCTAAAAGTACTCCATTGATCAGAAACGAGTTTATCTTAGATTTGCGTTGCTTGGGTAACAAGGAGTGTTGCGGTAACATTTGCCAAAAAAAGTATAGGGGGACAACACTTCGATTTGTTTTATTCGCTATCGCCTCTATGCTGGAATTGGTAACTGCTCTTCTAAAATGGTATGTTCTATTGGGAATTCTTCGTCAAAAAAAGAAGGTTGACACGTTCCTTAAAAGCGGTTTCAAAATGTGGAGATCTTCTTCAATCCAACTGTATCCTCTATTTTATGACGACCAATCAATGTTGGTACTTAAAAAAAGACACCATATTCAGACGCTATTATTGTTTTACTTGGCTTAAAACTTAAACCTAACCCAGTTTATTTTATAATTTGGAATTTTACAGCATGTACAGCGTAACGCTACGTACTTTCCCTCGAAATATTCCTCCTATTAACTGCTTCCGATCTGTTTGATGGTATTCAAATAGATCTTATATATATATACTTATATATATATATATATATATATATATATATATATATATATATATATATATATATATATATATATATATATATATATATATATATATATATATATATATATATATATATATATATATATATATATATATATATATATATATATATATATATATATATATATATATATATATATATATATATATATATATATATATATATATATAATGTCCCAACTTTGTAAATTTTCAGCCCTACTAGAGCCTCGCCTCTAAAGGTCAATGGTCTAAAATTTCTTGACTGACATACACTTCAGTGTGGAAAATAGTAATGGACGCCTCGGGTAATCTTTGCGCTCTGACCAAAATAATATGACCCTTAAGTTTCAGGTCGATTTGAGCACTCATGTAAAGGTCAGAGAAAGGGAATCCGTTTTTGAAAACTATCACATTCTTGTCCATTGGTTCAAGATACTTATTCCAAACATTTCAAGCTAATGAGTAAAAAGAAAGTGCCTATCTACCTTTCTGCTGAAAAGTTTTAAAGAGAATTGCTGGAGGTGTCAAGGACCTTCAATCATGCACATCGAAAATTCTTGCATTATCGCGCTTGATATAAGGTGCCATTGGTCTACCTGTCTTCTAAAATTTGGCGGGTGAAGATGGGCTGGGTGTCAAAGGGGACGCTTGGACCCGCTTTCTTTGTTTAATGACATAGGTTGAAAATTATTGAATGTTTTCATTTTAAATAATGTGTAACATATCTACCACTACACAAAATATCTGGCAACAGGAGAAGCGGTTTTTTTGAAGATTTTACTGCCCCATTTTAGTACTCTAATCAATAATGGCGTAGCTAGGGTCAAAGAGAAACACTTGTCCTTAGGCGCAGCAACTAATAGGATGTTATTCACATATTTTTTTTTTCGCAGCATTTATTAAGGGGGCAAGGACAAAAACTGACATTGCACCTGGGTGCTGAAAATCCTACTATCGCCTCAGCCGATTATACAGATTGAAAATTATCGGGTAATCTTGATCCAAACAATGAGCAACATGCCCCATCGTCCTACTAAACCATTGGCACTGGCAGAAATGTGTTGGAACTGCTGTTGGTCCATTTAGTGTCTCATAAACACATACTGAAAATCCTTGCATGATTTTGCTTCAAACTAGGTACCGCGTAAACTGCTTTTTACAAAATTTGTTAGGAAGAGGAGGAGGTTGTTGGGGGGCTTAGGGCCCAGTTTATGCCTCATATTCCGTAGATTGAAAAGCTTTGCGTGTTTCTTTTATTAAAACAGGCTGCTACATGCCTAAAGTTATCCTAAAAAGTCGGGGGTGGGAGGGATGGCGGTTTTAGAACAACCGAGGGTTATTTTTGCCCTCTGGTAATACAGATTAAAATTGCAATCTAGCCCAAACAGACTGCAGCACACTTATCAGTGTGCGAAAAGCTGGTTAAGATTTTGCAATTCTACCCTTTGAAAATCATTGCGTAATCCCGGTTCATGAAAAGTAAAAAGTTCCTACCTTTCTGTTGTAAAGTTGATGGAGAGGGGACTCGAGGATGCTATATGGTCCATATACCCATTAATTACTCCACAAATAAAAATCGGAAATTATTGCATATTTTTGCTTCAAACAAAGTGCAGTGTTTGTCTTTCTATAGAAAAATGTATTAGATCAATGGGGTTGTGTTCGAGGGGCCGTGAGTCCACTTTGTGCATTTAACACCACTAATCGAGGTGCAGCATGCCTACCTTTCGACTAAAAAAGACGAAGATGTCAACAACTTGTCAACTTTTCTGCAAAAAAAAGAACAATTCGTGACGTCATGGGTAGACATTGGTCATTTGGTTATGTAGACCGAAAATCCTTACATGAATTCCGTTCAAGCAGAGACTAACATTGGGGTGAAAGGGTGGGATGACAGAGGTGCCACGGGCCCACTTTCGTTCTCTAATCTTACAGATTGAAAATCATTACATGATTCTGGTTCAAAATGCTGCAACATTCTTGCCTTTCTGAAAAAGACCTGGGGTGGACAGGCCAAGGTTCACTTTGCACCTCCAAATTGCTTGTGTTTTGATTCTGCAGTGAATCAGGACTTAAATGGGTTTTGGTGCAGAGTCATTATTGAGCTTTTTTTGCAATATATACGGTAACAATGAAGTTCATAGCCCATTGAAGTTTTGAGAATGTCCAGTCGTATGAACAACTTTGTTTACTAAAGAAAAAATGTAATCTTTAAAAAAAATATTGCACACTATGCTGTAATTTCTTCAGCAATGACAGAAATATTGAAGTTCAAGGGGCATGTCGTATGTGTAATACCACTCCTGTATATCAGTCCCTAGTGCAGAAAATGAAGTAACAAACTTGACCAAAATGGATGTTACATTAGATGGTAGTACTTTCCTACTTATGAAAAAAGCTCCCCTGTCGGATCGGTAAGTTTTTCCATTTAAAATTCAAGGAAATATTTTTGTGATAGGGCCAGGAAACCGCTGTGCATCTTAAGCACTTTTAGATTTTAATTAAACTTTAATTTGATACTGGCACCTGCCTTCTTGGACAGAGCTTGCCTGAACGGAAACAGAGGTATGGCTCGAAAAAAGCTTGGTGGAAGAACAAGGACTATAGAAGAACAAGTGGAAACCATCGTTTTTGGCCCCAGGCAGAATTACTCTTAGTTTTCTAAAATATAGTTTCATTTTCGACCATCTAGCAAAGGTCCACACTTTTTATAAAATCTACAAAGGCCAGACTTTACCACTTTATTGCAGTAAACGGAAATCAGTGATATAAAAACGGAACAGGAGAAAGTGTTTCTCCCAGAACAGAAGTTATATAGCCCAGTTTAGGGTTATTAGGAAATTTAGCAATGTTTGTGGTATCTTTTTCTATAGAGGTAATTTATTCTTCGGATATAAAGATAAATAAAAAAAGGAATAAGAAAGTTGGTGAAGTGGAAGGCACGCTCTTTATAGATAAATCTCTACTCTAGCTTTTCTTTGTGAAACAGATTAACTGGGACATTTGTGACCATAGAGCACGTAACTGGTAATTGGCAACAGTGCTAATTTTGTGTTGACACCAGCAATAAAGAAACGTTGCAAATGGCGCTGGTTGTTTTTGTTAAATGGATTTCATGAAAATTGAGATAAATTGCATGATTGTCTCCTTTTGCGAGGTAGAATACACACAATTTTATAAAGCCAAAATGTAGGCCTACCAAGTTTTATCATTAATTTTTTACATGCGCCTGTCAGAATGGAGAAAATCACGAATAAATTTGCTTTGTTTGAATGTCCTAAATCTTAAATCTTTGGAAATTTCAAAGAAACTAATATTTACCTTTTGACGTAATATGAATTTTAACGTCTGTGAGTGTTTAGATAGACATGATTCATTTTGTTATGGATTTTAATCATGCCTAGGCCTAACTGTAAGTTGAGACAGGAATATCTTGTTGCCTTCAGCATAGATTCAGGATTGTATTGCAGCCTGTTATCAGTAAATTTTCTGAAGTTTATCTTTGAATTAGTCCCAACTAGTTGCATTGATGTAAATGTCTTTGATAATAGGCTAGGCCTCAAGCTTTTAATCTGAATATTTTATCTCTAAGCCTAGGCTAGGTGTAAGCTTAGAATTAGAGCTGTTAAGATGGAAACATGATAAGAAAACAATTCTTACTTACATAATATGTTGAGAAATTGTAGTTAGCAAATTCTGAAAGCAATTCCACTAGCCTAGGGTAAAATAGCCTACCTCTTTTTGGGAGAGACCACTTTTCTTTGGCATTCTGGAAAAATAGTAATAGGTTTTTGGTCCACCCCTTTTCACTACAGCATGATGCAATGTGAGGGCAGTAACAAGAACTCTGACTTGTTGGTCAAATTTCCACCAATAATTTGTCACCATAAATTAAAAAATTGGTATCTGTTTTGAAAAGCAATTGAAAAGAAAAAAATATACTTAATATTTGTGATTTATTGATTAAATATCAAACAATAAAAGTTACCTTTTTAGAATCAGAAGAAAGTCAGCTTTCTGTTCATATGTAAATAAAACTGAAACACCAAAAGGATATATACATCAAAATAGGATAATTAGTATTTCCAAAGAGGTCCCTGTAGGTAAGTCAATAAACTAATAATTTCAAGTTTGATATTAAAATAATTTTAATAATAACCATATTGATGCATAGCTCAGATTTTTAGCTATTCATTAATATATATTTTTCTTCTTTGGTAACAAGATGTGAGGGTTTTAGTTTTATATAATTAGACAAGATTGACACATGGAAAATATATCATTTGGGCTATAGTCTGTACTTGCACATTACAGAGTTTTAGGGATAAGGTATAGTAAAATTGCCTTAAAAATTTAAGATATATTAATATATATATATAAATATATAACACTTTAAAGTAAAATATTTCTTGGCCAACTAGGTGGCTAGCCTATGAATGAATAATTTTATTGATAACACATTGAATAAAAAAAATTGATAGAGGGAGCAAAGAAGACAACTAAAAGTAAAACTGAAGAAAAATTACAAAACAAAAGAGTCAAAAAACAAACCAAACAGCACAACTAATAAAATAACAGCACTAATTTGCCTAATATATAACCCAATTGTTAAATTCTACATAGTAAATTCTACCACTGGTGGCTCTGAACCTCTGTGATCTTGTAGTGTTTAATCAGTTTTATATTCCAAGTCCATGGGGGAGACAAAGTAGGTATTTGGCAATTTTGAAGTATTGTGACCTATTTTTTTTATCTGTTTGAGTAAAATTTTTCAAAGAGGTGCACAATAAAGAATATTGGGCAATGGAATTTTGTTATACAAGTGTTGTTAAGTTCATTAAAGCTTGCCTTTAATGAATGAAGAATACATAATACAAATATAGTGCTGAATATGTGATACTAGTAGCTGGCATAGTTTATGCTGGCATAATCCTAGGCATAGTTTATGCTCAATAGGTTTGACTTCACAGCTTCCTAGACAGATTGAAGTGTTAAGGCAAGTTTTTCTGCTGAAAAACACTATTTCTAACTTTTCAGGGTTAAAATTAAGACATATGTTAGTGTATCCTTGGCTTAAAATTTTAAAAATATTGAAAATCATCTCAAGGAACTGGCTGACATAGCCTAAGTTTGATTGTAATGTCAGTTCAGAGACAATTTTATTATTTACATAGAGATAAGGTGAACAATCTACTTGACCCCTTTTTTGTGATCTTCCTAATATAATAGTCGTTTCATTTGCAAGTCTAATTTAAATCCCTCAAATGAACCCTAAAATCACCTAGACCACACAGTTTTCATAAGTCAAAAATTCAGCAAACCTATTTTAACAACTATTTTAACAAATATATATATATATATATATATTATATACATGGGGGTATTAATGGGAGATAATCCTTCTTGTTGATGCAAAGGGGAGATATACAGCTCTTTGTTTGTACAATGGACATTTAGACTTGTTATCCAATCTATGAGGGCCTTTGCAGTTAATACATTTGGGTTCTTTTTTTGGGCAGGTAGTATCCTCATTATGTTGGTTATCACACTTTGCACAGGTTGTAGTATTTAAAGAACAAAATTGAGCTATATGCCCTTGCTTTGAACATTTGTGACATTAAATTGGTTTCAATCAGTAGGCTTTGAAGGCTTTTCTTTGGCCAAACAACAGGAAAGGTTGATTCAGTTTACCTCCTTCTTCAAAACAAATATGAATGATTTGCTGATCATTTGGCATGTAGTATCAGATTTACCTAATCTAGAGACACTTGACACTGACATAGTCTCCCCTTGGCTTTTTGTTAGCCCAGTGGCCAGATCCAGTAGCACTGTGTCTGTTGGGACATTGTAAACAACAATTTTTTACTCCTTTCTGAGAGGAGACCAATAACCACACTTGATAGACATACTTAAAAGATTAGTAGCTATCAGAAGTTTTTTGGATGCTGCTTTATCCTTAAAGAAATTAAAATTGTGCCATTCTTATTAACATTTAAAGGAAATTCTGATTTGATTATTTTTAAAATTGCCAATCTGATTTGGGCAATATCTTTGACAATAAAAGGTTGTTTGGTAGAAATCTCTAAGTATAGTTAGGAAGAGATATTGGGGTCTTTCTTAGACTGGGAATTGAGTTTTGCTGGAGAAATGTTTTTATGTTTCTTAGCATTCCAAGGGAGAACTTATTGAAAGTCATCTGTGAGGGTTTCCATGTTAGAAATAACATTATGCATTGGGGGAATACCCTCAATTGTACCCAAAGTTATCATGGTGTCATCCATGAAATCTGATGAGATGGAATCAGATTTGGATTCAGAAACTATGGATCTTGTTGGGGGGTGGGTCTTGATACAGAGTGAGAAGAAGATTGGAACAGACTTACTATTTCATCTCCTGTTCCTATAACCAGGTTTTCCTTCTCTGACAGCTTCTTAGGTGGGCTCAAAAACATCTATTCTGGGTTTTTTGGCTGGATTTTCAAATTTGTTCAAAAGAAAATTATTTTGGCAACTTCACAGCAGCAACAGCAACAAAGAAAATTCAAAATATGGAAACATTGAAATTTCAAGGGAATTAAACTTATATATCACCAGTTAGAAAACACATAAGCAGAATAAAACTCTAAAGTGAGTAACTATAGTATAACACTTTACCTTAATTTGCACTTCAGAGCAAAATTAAGGTCCATACTGGATCTGTTGTGCATTTTAGGGTCTATTAATTAGGAAAATAACACACTAGATTTGGAAAAATGTCTTGGACAGTAAATTTGAGGTAATAATCCACAATTCAAATTTCACAATATCCCATGGGTTTGTTGATCAACATTGAACTAGATCAACATCTAGGGATTGGGGGTCTAAGAGGAACAAAGCAGGCCATTCAAGGGGTATAAACCTAGAATTGGGGCTATTATTGAGAATTGAGAAGGAAACATGTTACAAAAACAATTCTTACTTCATAATATACAGAAAAATTGCAATTAACATATACTGAGAGTGATTCCCCCAGTTTTCTGATCTTAGAGGTTTGTGTTATTCTCTGCATTTATTTCTCATCAATAGTTGTTTCATAATGCCAAGCAAAGTTAATTTGAGAAAAGAGAAACACAACAGAGTCAGCCAACTTTGTATACAGCCTAGGGCTAATCAGGGACCTGGGCTGAACCACAATTAAAACAGCAGTGATTATAATTTTTGGAAAAATTGGAAATAACATAGTGTGTTTCTTTTTCTCTTTTGATATCTTACTTCTACTTGCAAAAAAAGGAACAACATGTCAATTTCCAGATTCAAAGTAAAATATGCAACTGGAGCAATTAATTTATTTGAACAGAACATAAAATTTGTATCAAATAGTGAGTTTATCTTTTACACATCAATGCTCCACTAGAAAATACAATTCCGTAGGTTGACTCATTTGGGGTTTTGTCTGTAAAAGACCAAATGTAAATGGAGCTTGAGCTCCAAAATATCATCGTTCATGTGTACTTCTATTGTATACTGCAAATTTCCATGTTTAAGATTTAAGTTGATTTTTTCCCCTTTTTATCAATTGTTTTCATGGGCCTTAAGTTAGCCAACTGGTTCACCAAAATCAATGTAGTTGATATGTTATGAAATTATTATTTGACTACAAAATTATAACTATAAAACTCTTACATAGCCTTTACAGCTGGGTTTTAATTAGTCAACTGATTGGCTAAAATTGAAGCACTATATATACTACTGCTACTACTACTACTACTAACAACCCACCACAGCACCAAGCCGCCTGAGGCCAACACAGCTACACATGCTCCTCCTCCATCCCAATCTGTTCAAAGCCTCCCTCTTTACACCCTCCCAGGAAAATCCTATTTTCTTTAAATCTCTCTTTATGACATCTTCCCATCCCAGATGAGGAAGACCTGCTCTTTGTTAAGCTCTAGATGGCTGCTGTTTGAAATTTGGTCAGTCAGCTGGGTACCCAGGATAATCTGTAGACAATTTCTCTGGAAAATATCTTCCAAATCTTCATCTGCTTTTTGGAGAGCCCATGCTTCAGAGCCATATTTGACCACTATCATCACTAGCTTCCAATATTCTTATCTTGGTTTGCAGACTTATCTTCATATTCTTCAAAACCTTTTTTAACTGTGAAAAAACATCCTGAGCCTTGGCTATTCTACTTTTAACATCTTCACTGCTCCCACCATCTTTACTAATAATACTACCAAGGTAAGTGAAGCTGCCCACCTGATCAATCTTTTTGTTACCCAATGTCAATCACTTTAATGTATTTGTCTGGTATACCATACAAGGATATGACCTTTGCTAAAGCTCTTTTATCAACATAATTGAATGCTTGCTGATAATCTATAAAATTGAGGACCAAAGGTGTTTGACAACCCAGGCATTGCTCAATTATTATCCTAAGAGTGAAAATTTAGTCAACACATCCTCTACCTTTTCTAAAACCACACTGTTCTTTTCTTAAAACATTTTTTAAGAATCTCTCAGTCTAAAAAGTATTATATTACTAAGTAATTTGCTATCTACAGAGACCAGACTAATGCCTTGATAATCACCACACTCACTTATCACTTTTCTTGTACAGTGGTTTAATTAAGGTTTTCCTATAATTTTTAAGTACTTCCCCCTTTAAAAAAATCATATTCAAAATCTTTAGTAACTTATTTCTAATCTCAGAGCCACCATATTTAAGAAACTCATTTACCACACTATCAGCACCTGCCTTGGTTTAGCACATTCTCAAAATGTTCTACCCATTCTCTCCTTAACTCTTGCCTTATCACTAATTGTCACCCTGTTCCTATTTTTAACTGTGAAAGTCTGGATTGACTACTCCCTCTCAATTTATTAACAAGCCAGTACAATATTTTACTATTATGGTATCTAGATGCATCTTCAAGATCCTTGGCAATGTTATCCATGGCCTGCACTTCACACATCCTTAGTTAATATTTTAATGCTTTCTCTGCTTTTTTATATTCCTTTTATTTTCATATGATCTATCACTCCGATAATTCTTGTACAAACCCCTTCTCTGCTCTATTAAACTAAAAGATTTTTAGTTACCATACCTAGCTACAGTCCTAAGTTTTTTCCCTTAAACACCATCAAGAACTTCACAAATTGTTTTTCTAAAATTATTCCATCCATCTTCCACATTGTCAAATTTTAAACTTTTAAGTTTAGTATTAAACTGTATCTGAAAAGTTCCTCTCAAATTCACATTCTGGAGTCTATCAACATGATAACTTCCTGGGGGGTAGTTACCCTTTCCAAATTTCAGACTTAAATTAACCCTAGACACTTCTAGATGGTGATCTTGACTTTTAACATCAATAACAGCACTCATATATACCCTAGTATCTTGTATTGATCCTGTCAGTCTTTGGTTTACTATAACATAATCAATAAGGTTTGCTGTCTTACCATCACATGAATACCATGTTAACTTAAGGGACATTTTATGACCAAACTTTATATTGGTTATGACTAGCTTGTTATACCTACAAAATTGCAAGTCTTTAGCCATTACTGTTTTCTTTTCCTGCACCAGATTTACCTAGGCTAGGATACCATCTCTCCCTATTTCTACCAATCTGGGTGTTGAAATTTCCTAGTAAACACATCATATTTCTACCTGGGACCTTGTCTATTTGCTCCTTTAACTGTAAGTAAAATTCATCTGAGTCCCTAGTATCTCTGTCAGTTGGTTCTACAGGGGCGTATACTACTATAACTGATGCCCTGAACTTTCTAGTCATAAAATGAGCAATTAGAATTCTGTCTATTTGCTCCTGTAACTGTAACAAATAGTCTGAGCGCCAGGTGTTTGAATTCTGAAACATACCATGACAGAACAAGGCAGGTAAAATAATTAGCCTATGCAGAGCAGATACACCAAGCAGATGTTCATGGTAACCACAGCACAACTGCTTTAAGGATTGTCTTTTTTCCTTTGGAGAAAATGAAGCTCACGGTATCACATCCAGTGAAACAATGCAAAAACGCAATTGAATTCACTAGAGATGGGCAGAGTGTATTTGCAAGTTCATTGATCAAAATGACTTTGTCCTGCAAACAAACCAAAGCACTAGGGGTGTCATGGCTTTGCTTTTCAATTGTCTTACAAGATTGAAGCAAAATGACCACAATGTCTGTGTCATTTGCTTCCACAATTACATCCATGCAACCTGTCCTGGCACAGAAACCCTTGTGAAGAGCAACACAGGTATCCACTTCTTCATGTATGCTGCTCAGTTTATTGGCAAATCTCTTGCAGTTTACAGTCTGGTTACCTGGAAGCAGCTGAACTACTCCAGTTCTATATGCAAATCTTCCTGATAGGTACACTGGAAAAGCAGGGACTTTGCAGTCATTACCAGTCCAAAGGTCAAACTTGCATTCTATAAGCTTTGCTTTACTTCGGATATCAAGCAGGATAGAGTCCCAGCTGTCGAGAACCATATTCGGTTGAATTGAAAAGGATTTTCCAGGCCTGTTTACATGCTATTCATGGCAACCACTACTGTCTTTCAATGAAACAACTTCTCAACCCTCAATGTCTTAAAATAGTCCATCATAACAGTGTGCTACAACTACAACATACAGCTGAGTTGTTTGTTTAGGAAGTTTCCCTAGAAGATTTGTAAAAGTCCTTTTAGCAAAGTCTACTAAAAGTAATATTAGATACTATCTTTTGTTTTATGTTTATTTACTAATAAACAGACTAGGTGAATGATCCAAATTAGCGTTTTCTTGCATGAAGTGCCTAAAAAGTTATGGGATTTACCACTAGCTCATCCATTTTTCTTTGTATTTGTTTCTCAGAAAACAGGGAAGAAATTGTAAGGAAAGAAAATAACCTTAGAAAGCAATGCTATGCTGTGAAGCACCAAGAACTACAAAGTATCTTTTCCCCTTGGAGTTTTCTTTTTCATACTTTTTTTGTGATTACACAAGCTTAAATTAGCCTGATATTACAAAATGATTAGCCAAATAAAAATTTGATGGAACTACAAGATCAACCAAATTTGGCTATTAACATTAACCAAATCAACATGCTAAATCACCAAATTTGGAATTGGAAAAAATAAATAACAGTTTGATGAAAAATTTACCAAATGTCTAAAACTTAGGTGTAACACACTCTTTCCCGCCCCTGGGATGCTGCTGCTCCTATCACCACCCATTAGTTTGCAGTAGGAGTTCATTGTCCCTAAAGACTGTCCATTCAAGCTTCCCCGAGCTGTCACCATGGGAATGGATTTTTATTATGGTACAGGAAAGCCCTTGCAGGATTACATGCTGAACTTGTGGAATATCATCACGTATAACAATTTAGTTGGCAGATAGATATTGGCCAAGAGAATGGGAAACTAGTAAGACTGGAAACTCTAAGGTCCATGAAAAAAAAGAAAAAAAGAAGCCATCTAGCACCATCTAGACTAAACAATACCATCCTTTGTATCACTATAAATAATTACTACCTGTGTAGCTATATTTCACCTACTATATCTTAAAAACTCAATTATCAAAGCTTAGCAAAAAACATTTGCAACATTGGGCACTACCACCAAATTACCCACAATTGTATTTGTCAATAATATGTCTGCTCGCAATTTGGTTAATTTGGAATATAGGACCCTGATGAGATAGCTAAGAAATAAAAACCATTCAATTCAGTCTGTTCTCTTGATTTGGCCTTGATACTAAAATGGCATCTGAGACTGGTTTCTGTGGCTTTTGCTTGCTAGATAGCACTTCTTGGGAAAACTGAAGTTCAGATCCAATTTGCAATTTTTTAATAGACTTCCCCTTCCTGTTTGAAAGTGCTGTTTTTATTTTCGGTATCAGTGTTTTTTAGGCTATCTTTTGGTATATGTTTCATAATAACCCCATTCCTTCATACCTCCTTCTTGAAATAAGTGAGATAGCAAAGTGTGGTGCCCATGCTATAAATTCATCTGACTCACTACTATCTCCATCAGTTTGTTCTACTGGGGCGTATATTACTATAACTAATATACTGAACTTTTTAGTTATAAAATGAGCAATTAGTATTCTATTATTAATACATTCCCAGCCTAAACAAGACTTAGCAGCTTCCTTATTCATTGTGAGCCCTACTCCTTGTCTATGTACCCCATCCTTTCTGTCTGAGTAAACAAATTCTATGTCACCTAATTTCATGCTTCCTACCCCTGGGATATGAGTTTCTGAAATTCCTAATAAGTCCAGTTCAAAGTGCCTGAATTTGTCAGTCAAAATGTCAATACAGTAGTCATTTTTAAACATTGTAACATTCCAAGTTCCAATTTTCTTTAAATCATTGAAATTATTTTGGTCCCAGGAAAAGCAATGATCCCAGATACCAGTGCAGAATGGAGATCAACATATCTTCTCAATTCTACACCAAAGCACTTAGCCAGCTTTGAACTAGACAGCAAGAAGTCCCTGGGACCTCCAATATGAATTAAGGCTTTGTGCAATGCTGGGCCCATCTTGGTCACAACATGGTTTCCAGCACTTGGCAATGCTCTTCTATCAACTATGGTGATGTGCTATATATAGGCATTGTGGAATTACCTAGCTAGTCATCTTCTTCTCTTAGATGTATAATGGCCTTGTCAGTCAAAACTATTCAGCCTTTTGACTCTTTATATGAGATGTGTTTGACTATTGTGGCTGTTTGCTAGCTATTTGTCTTGAGATGGCTTGGTTTTGATTATATGTCCTGCAGTAGCTCTTTTGATTCCAGGAACTGAATGATCAAAGTATACATTTCGAGTTCAGTACTCTTTGTGCAGGTTAAGTCAATCAGGCTATTTACAGATGGTGGAATTTTGTGTGTTTGAAGCACTTTAACAAAAGAAGTTTTTTCAAAGAAAAGCAAAGAGCAATTTTAAACTTAAGACCAGCTTAAATAAATTCATGTAACAATTCAAACTCAAAATGACCAGAAATTACTATTAAAGAATAAATGAAACCCAAAACAAGCAGAAATTATAATAAACAATCATAGAAAACATAAAGATAACAGGAACTAATATGGATGAATAAACAAATCTTGAAGCAAGTAGAAATTTTATTGAATGTTCAAGTCAAACTTAAAACAAACAAAAAGCATTACAAAAACAAGTTTGGCTACTGCCCTTTTGCCCCTTCCCTAATTATGAAAGTCTAAAGCTTGTTACATCATTTGTGTTTTATTGAAAACTAAATGTATCTTGAACACTATGCTTTTGTTTTCCAAAACATAAACCAAAAATAATTATTAAATCACTATAATAATCACGATGACATGAAAGAACTAATGAAAATAAACTGAGAATTTAAAATATAATGATATTAATTCCTGGAAACACAGCAATTCAAAATTTTAATCACTCTCAGGTATAGTCAGGTGTTTTTGGGTTTCTTCTTCTTGCTCTAATTAACCTTCTTTATTAACAAATAAAAAATTAAATGACTGCTTTTGCCCTTAGCTGAAAAGATGCTACTATCTTTATAAAGTTTTACAGTTTACAGTCAAAATTGAGTTTTTTATTGGGACATTTTAACATTTTTTCTTATATTTCAAGGAAATTTTCATAAATATGTTTCATTTTAATATAATATTTCCTAACTCGTCATTGATGTGCTAACCTGTTGCATTTAAACATTTGTCTCCAATATTCTGGGAAAATAGGCCAATGAAGAACAGCTGAGCTCTGTAGAGCACAAATGAATTGATTGGCAAGAATAAAGGTTTAAGCAGAAAGAAGGAACCCAGAAATAAATCATTAGTCAACAAAGTAAGCAAACATGATGTTCTGCCTAGGGGTGTTTACAGGCATTTGGATGGGGTGGGGTAAACTGTGCTGGGGCATCATTTGGCAGACAAAGGAGGTGGCTATACTAGCAAGTAGTGCACTGGGCAAGCTGCATCAAGAAGGGAGTTTGTAAGGTATGTGACAGGAGGGTCTGGTTGGTAACAAAGTCACATTGTTCAGCATATTTGAAAGGTTCAGTGACAACGCCTTTGAAAATTATGACCCCTCCTCCAAATCCCCTGGGAAAGGACTAAGTTATGAAATGTTTGTGTTGTTTACATATACATTTCAAGCAGAATTTGTTATATTCTGCTTGGGCGAGGAATTTTCTGTGAGGAAGAGTTTCGAGGGGAGAGATTTCCAGGGGAAATTTTGCACTGGGGGAAGTTGCCAGAATTCCTTTACGAAATCTGTTTTATCTGTCTTTGCCTTTACTGACTAAATTTAACATGTGGAGATATTCCTGGGGTAATTTCCAGCAGGGTCGGGGTCATCTGGAGCAGTTTTCCAATGAAGGAAGGGAATTTATCTACAGGTGCAACTTTCCACGGGGGGTGGGGAACATTTTCCACGGAGGGGGGGGCATCCTAAATGATTTGGAAAACTATCTGAAATTAAAGTCTTTCAAATAAAAGTATGCTAAAACGAATTTTTAAGGGCAAAGGGCTGCAAGTTACAAAATTTATCCATTGTTTAGGTATATTATTTGTTATTGGGTCTGCAATAAATTTTCCTGTGGAATTTTCAGCAATTATAGAATTGTCCAGGAGGAATTTTTCCGAGGGGAGGGTATTTTCCATGGAGGGGTTGGATTTATCAGTATTACTTGAAAAACAATAAAAAATTAAATAAAAAAAAAACAGGTTTTTCAACTGAAAGTAAGGAACAACATTGAAACTTAAAAGAAGCAAAAAAATTTCTGAATATGACGGGGCGTGTCCTCTCCTTAATGCCTTGCTCTTTACACTAAAGTTCGACTTTGTCCCAATTCTTTGATGACAACTCCTGAAACACAATAGCATTTTGATTAGAATAAGAAGCTTCTTTTAAGTTATAGAATACTTTAGCATGAATAGCAAGATATTGAAGAGGGGAAAACACCCTTCATAAACAGAATAATTTTGCTGGTTTTAAGTTCTAATGTTGCTCCTTGCTTTCAGTTAAAAAAACTTGCTTTTTTATTCAAATTCTGGCATAGCTATTGGGATTTTCTATTTGTCTATTTGTAACTGTCAATTTGGTTTTATGAACCTAGTGTGTGATAAATATTCATCAATTTTTACATCTGTATTTTAACTCATTAACTCCTTTTCAATGTCTGAACAATTAATTGGCTACATAAATATTAACAAATTATCTAGTTTTCATTTACTAGAGAACACTTCCAGTACTTTTAGAGATGGTATTGCTTCGAATCAGCTCCAGCTTTTTCAACTATAAAAAAATAATTATAAAAATTCAAATTAATAACAGTAAAAACAGAAAAATTGAACAGCTATCCTCTTACATGACAAGCAGGGTAGTCATAGTTTTGTTTTTCATTTAGGAGAATAGTTCTTCAATGTTTAAGATTTTCTGTTCTCATTGATTTCTTATTTTTATGTTTTATCAGTCACTTCAATCAGCACTATGCTACTGTAAAGAGCAGATGAGTAGGGCTCAAAACCCCTATGCCTTCCCAAGACTAGAACTTAATTTGCACTTTACTGAAAAATATAAATGTTTTCATTTTTATAACTTTAATAAATAAATTAATATTAACATTTTGATTGCTAAATATCAGTATATGTATATTAAACTGACAATGCACATTCATTTGTATTTTTTTTCAGTAAAGTGCAAATTACTTTCTGGCCTTGGGAAGGCATAGGGGTTTTGAGCCCAACTTATGTTAATTTCTGCTTGTTTTGAGTTTGACTTGGTTATTTATTGTAATTTCTGTTCGTTTTGGGTTGTGTTTATTTATCGATGCTGATTTGTGGTAGTTTCACGCTTGGTAAATTATTTTATTTTATTTTTGCTCCTTTTTTGTTTAATGGAGTTCTTTACTTTTCTTTAAAAAACTTATTTTGTGGAAAAAGTTTTTTAAATTAATTTCTGTTCGTTTTATTTTGACATAGTCTTTTCAGTGAAAAAGAAAATAATACTTTAAATCTTTTCGTTTTTTTAAGTCTTTATAGTTTGGCTTTCTATTTATATGCTGGAGAAAAATTTTCAGCAATTTTTAACAACATGCACCGTTTTAAAAATCTGGACACAAATAGTAGTGTTTAATTTAGTTTCTTACCTTGTCTAGTTGACCTGAAATGGAGAACTTGATACCATTCGCAAAAAAATCTGTTTACTTTCTTTGATAGCTTGGATACACTTACGCTATTTTGATTTGGTTAAAATTAAAGAGCAGAAGTAGCCCCAAAAGTTTGAACATAATACCCTCAGTTGTTCTTGAGATACTGCTGAGATGCCTTATTGGGAATTAGCATTAACACAGTGCATTTTAATTTAATCTTAATGCAACATTTAATTTTCAAACATAATGGGCAAATGGGAGGGCGGGGGTGGGAGGGGGATTTGTTGCCCTTCAATCACTTTCGACTATTAAAAAGGGCATCAGCCCTTTCTATTTTCAATCGAATGAGCCCTTTTCGAAGTTCCTATGACAACTCCTTTGATACGAAGTGCCCTGGTCTAAACAACAACAAAAATAATAATACCTTATACCCAATCGATCTTTACTATAAAAATGTCAAGCCTTCCAATTACTTTCGACTATTAAAAAGAGCACTACGCCTTTCAATTTCCAATCTAATGATCCCTTTTTGAGTTTCTACGACAACGATTTTTAACACCTTATATGCCCCCAGGGCATAAATTACAGCCCTTACCCTAGGCACTGTTAGGTTGGTTGTCATCCTCAAAGACATAACTTCCAGAGCTTTCAACTACATTAAACAAATTGGGTATCTCAAAATTTTGATTGGATATGTTTTGGGAAATGGTGGGCGTGAGAGGGGCGTTAGTCGCTCTCCTATCACTTTCAACTATTAAAAAAGGCACTAGCCCTTACAATTTCCAATCATATGAGCCCTTTTGAAGTTTCTACGACAACACTTTCAATAAAAACCTTATATGCTCTCAGTGCCAACCCTTGCCTTGAGGGCTGGGGGGGCTGTCATCCTCAAGGACCAAATTTACAGAACTTTCTACTATGTTAAACAGAATGGCTATCTGAATATTGTCATTGGATGTGTTTAGGTGAATGTTGGGTGTGAGACGGGGGTTAGTTACCCTCCAATCATTTTTGACTATTAAATAGGGCACTAGCCCTCTCAATTTCCAATTGAATGAACCTCTTTTGAAGTTTTACAACGACTCTGTCTATAAAAACTTTATATGCCCCCAGGGCATAACTTACAACCTTTGCCCTGGGGTTTCTGTGGGGTTTGTCATCCTTAAATACATAATTTCCAGAACTTTCAACTATGTTGAACAAAATGGCTATCTCTAAACTTTGATTGAATGTTTTTTGGGGAATTGGTGGGCGTGAGAGGGGGGTTAATTACTCTCCTCTCACTTTCAACTATTAAAAAGGGCAATTTCAATTTCCAATCAAATGAGCCCTTTTTGAAATTTTCACAGCATATTTCTATATAAACCTAATATGCCACCAGGGCATAACTTACAACACTTGCACTAAGGGCTCTGAGGGGGCTATCATCCTAAAAAAACCTAATTTCCAGAACTTTCTACTACATTGAACAAAATGGATATCTCAAAATTTTGATTGAATGTGTTTGGGAAAAATGGTGGGCGTGAGAGGGGGGTCAGTTGCCCATCAATCACTTTCGACTATTAAAAAGGGCACTAGCCCTTTCAATTTCAAATTGAATGAACCCTTTTTGAAGTTTCTACAACATCTCTTTCTATAAAAACCTTATATGCCCCTTGCCCTGCCCTGCATAACTTGCAACCCTTGCCCTAAGGGTTGTAAGGGAGGGTTGTCATCCTTAAAGACCTAATTTCCAAAACTTTCAACTATGTTGAATAAAGTGGCTATCTAAAAATTTTGAATGGATGTGTTTGGGGAAAAGGTGGGCATGAGAGGGGGGTTAGTTGCCCTCAAATCACTTTCGACTAATGAAAAAGGCACTAGCCCTTTGAATTTCCAATTGAATAAGCCCTTTTTCAACTTTCTGTGACAAAGATTTCAATAAAAAACTTTACATACCCACAGGGCATAACTTATACCCCCTGCCCTGAAGACTGTGGGGGGACTGTCCTGCTCAAAGGTATAATTTCCTGAACTTGAAACTACGTGGAAAAAATGGCTATCTCAAAATTTTAATTGAATGTGTTTGGGGAAATGGTGGGCGTGGAAGGGGTGTTAGTTGCCTTCCAATCACTTTCCACTATTAAAAAAGGCACTAGTCATTTCAATTTCCAATCGAATGAGCCTTTTTTGAAGTTTCTACAACAACACGCTCTATAGAAACCCTATATGCCCCCAGGGCATAACTTACAACCCTTGCCCTGAGGTCTGTGGGGGGTTGTCATCCTCAAAGACCTAATTTCCAGAACTTTTCAACTACGTTGAACAAGATGGCTATCTCAAAATTTTGATTAGATGTGCTTGGGAAAATTGTGGGCATGAGAAGGGGGTTAGTTGCCCTCCAATCACTTTCGACTATTAAAAAGAACACCAGCCCTTCGAATTTCCAATCGAATGAGCCTTTTTTGAAGTTTCTACGACAACGCTTTCTGTAAATACCTTATATGCCCCCAGGGCATAATTTACAACCCTTGCCCCGAGGGCTGTGGGGGAGTGTCCTCCTCAAAAACATAATTTCTATGAGGAAATCAACTACGCTGAACAAAATGGCTATCTCAGAATTTTGATTGGATGTGTTTCGGAAAATGTTGGGCTTGGAAGGGGTGTTAGTTGCCTTCCAATCACTTTTGACTATTAAAAAGGGCACAAGCCACTCCACTTTCAAATTGAATGAGCCCTTTTCGAAGTTTCTACGGCAACTTCTTTGATACGTAGTGCCCTGGTCTAAAGGAAAAAAATGATAATTTATATCCCACCAGCCTGAGTTATTTGTCCTGTAAGTGTCAAGCTGTTTTAAGCTTGACACCTTACCTTTCTGCCAAAAGGGTTAGTAGTAGATAAGGGATGGAAGGTTCTGTTTTTAATAGGCTGTAAAATGTCCACCTTTCTATAAAAATACATCTGTAAATTACCTTACCTTAATTCGCACTTGAGAGCGAATTAAGATCCTTCTTAATCTGTGAATTGCTCCATAGTTGATGATGTGGTTGATCAAACATTAGATGCATCCCACTGGTACATCCAAGGAACACCATTTCATTCGATATCTTTTACTTCTTGAAAGCTTCATTATTGGGTGCTGAGACTGTTGTGTCTGAAAGACTATGACTGAAAGACCGTGTAGTCCAATGTTTGTTGGACTACACGGCAAGAGAAAAACTATTGTCGGTGTTGTTTTGACAGATGGCTTGAACAGCTTCTTTGAATGTCCTCTACTGTCAGTGCCAATATTTTAGGAAGTTGACAAATAAATTGGGGGGGGGGGCTTATTGTGAAGTAAGTTGGTATGTCATAAGCATATCAACTCTTCGTCATTGGTAAATCAGTGTAGAAAATTTCAGCTCATACAAACACTCATCATAGGGTTTTTTTGTCTCATCTTTGTTACTGCCTTAGTAGCTCTCCTTTGCACCCCTTCCAGAAGCTGTATGTCGCCCCTGTATCTTGGTGATGCTATGCACATTTCAAAATCAAGCACTGGTCTGACGAGGGCCTTGTACAACTTCATGGGAACATAGGGTTATCTACTGTAAATAGTATAGGTCTGTTTTAAAGGGCTTTTTGCTAAATCTTTAGCCATTTTCTCTTAGGGATGCGTGGGTAATTTCCTCATGGAAACATTTTTTGCTATTTTTGTAACTTTCTGATGAAAACGGCTATATTAAAATTATGATTGAATGTTGTGGGGGGAATTTATGAGCAGTTAATGGGTGGAGGCTGCTCTCAAATTGGTTTTAGCCCCCTAAAAAGGGCACAGGGACTTTCAATTTGCAATTTAAGAGGAAAAATCCCTATTTTTACTGCCATCCATTTTATGAGACAGGGTAAAAAATGGTAGACATACATCTCTTTACTAATTTTGTTTTATTATGAATTGACTAAGAAAATTCATATATTATGGCAAAGAAAATTCATATATTATGGAAGTTACAAAAGATTGAAAACTATTAAACAAAGTTTGTCCACTATTTTAAGCATAACAAATCCCACACACGGCGGGAGGGGGTCACCATAAAATTCTTGACCCATCTTTTGACCCTTGCGGACAGGGATCAAAGTTCTTTTTGGGAGAGTAGGAGGTCGGAATTTACTTTTTTTTCTGGGAGGGAGGCTGCTGAAAGTGTGAAGGAGCCTCTCCCCTAAGATATAAAATCTTATATTCCAAAATTTTTTGAATATAAAAAGGTATAACTTCTTGATTTAGTTTTGTGAGCTTCAGCGACTGAAATTAGAAAGAGCATTCCCACCTTTTTTTATTCTCCTCTATGCAAATTTGAAAGTATAAGCATATAAGTTATAGTGTTGGAGCCGTATCCATGAGAGGGTCTTTAACGCAATGTTTGTTAAGAGTTTTGTCTGACAAAATTCAATGAATACCACAGTACTTAATTATACTTCGGACAGCTTTTTTTTCTTGCTTATAGATGATACTTACTATATTTACAATTAATTATAGCATAATCACTTGTTATAGTATATATTTAATATACTATTATATATACTACTACTACTACTAACAACTCACCGCAGCACCAAGCCGCCTGAGGCCAACACAGCTACGCACGATCCTCATCCACCCCAATCTATTCAAAGCCTCCCTTTTTACACCCGCCCACGAAGTTCCCATTTCCTTCAAATCTTTCTTTATGACGTCCTCCCACCCCAGACGAAGACAGCCTGCTTTCCGCTTAGCCCTAGACGGTTGGCCGAAAAGAACAACCTTTGGCAATCTGTCATCCTTCATCCACAATGTGCCCTAACCACCTCAACCTTTCTTTCATTATAGCCCTAGAGAGCGGTATTGAACCAGATTTTTCGTAAAGCCTATTGTTTGAAATACGGTCAGTCAGCCGGGTACCCAGAACAATCCTTAAGCAATATCTCTGGAAAACATCTAGCAAATCTTCATCTGCTTTTCGGAGCGTCCATGCTTCAGAGCCATATTTGACCACTGTCATCACTGTAGCTTCTAATATTCTAATCTTGACTTATCTTCCTATTCTTCCAGACTTTTTTTTAACTGTGAAAAAACACCCTGAGCCTTGGCTATTCTATTTTTAACATCTTCACTGCTCCCACCATCTTTACTAATAATACTACCAAGGTAAGTGAAGCTGCCCACCTGATCAATCTTTTCATTACCCAACGTCACCTTTTCATCTTCACTTATTCCTAGCCTTCGTGACTTAGTCTTCCTAACATTAATTTTCAAACCAATTCTAGCACCCTGAACTCGCAAAACCCATAAAACTTCGTTCATTTTGCTCACACTTTCATCTAGGATGCTTAAATCATCAGCATAATCCAAGTCCAGGAGACTTTTTCCTCTCCATTTGATTCCGTGGTCTCCCATTGCCTTTCCTGTGCTCCTTAAAACCAAGTCCATCAGAATAATCCATATAAAGGGGGATAGAACACAGCCCTGCTTAACTCCTGATTTAATACAAAACCAGCAGTTAACCTCATTTCCTACCTTAACTGCAGCAGTGTTATTCTCGTACATAGCATTAATAACTTTAATGTATTTGTCTGGTATACCATACAAGGATGATACCTTTACCAAAGCTCTTCTATAAACAGAATTGAATGCTTGCTCATAATTTATGAAACTGAGGACCAAAGGTGTTTGAAAACTCAGGCACTTCTCAATTATTAACCTAAGAGCGAAAACTTGGTCAACACATCCTCTACCTTTTCTAAAACTGCACTGCTCTTCTCTTAAAACTTTGTCTACGGCATCTCTCAGTCTAAAAAGTATCATATTACTAAGTAATTTACTACCTACAGAGACCAGACTAATGCCTCGATAATTACCACACTCACTTTTATCACCTTTCTTATAAAGTGGCTTAATTAAGGTTTTCCTAAAATTGTTAGGTACTTCCCCTTTTTCAAAAATCATATTCATAATCTTCAATAACTTATTTCTAACCTCAGACCCATCATAGTTAAAAAACTAACTTACCGACTTATCAGGACCTGGAGATTTGTTACTCTTTAATATTTTTAATACTGCTGCTAATTTCTCCCCACAAAATAAATCTTTCTTCGCATACAAAGGATCGCATACTGTTTTATGTTCCTCTTCATTTTTTCCTGTAACTCTATCACGTTTAAGCAATTTCTCAAAATGTTCGGCCCATCTCTCTTTAGTTTTTTCTCGCTAATTGTGACCCCATTCCTATCTTTAACTGGGACAAGTCCGGATTGACTACTCCCTCTCAATTTGTTAACGTGCCAGTACAAAATTTTACTATTATGCCGTCTAGCTGCATCTTCCAGATCCTCGGAAATTTTATCCATGGCCTCCACTTCACATCTCCTTAGTTCATATTTTAATGCTGTCTCCACTTTCTTTACATTCCTTTTGTTTTCATACCATCTATCACTCAGATAGTTCTTTTACAAGTCCTTTCTTCTTTCTATTAAACATAAAGCTTTTTCACTAGTATTCTTAGCTGCAGTTCTAGCTTTCTTCCCTAATACACCTTCAGCAACTTCACAAATTATTTTTCTAAAATTATTCCAACCATCTTCTACAAATCTTAAACTCTTCAGTTTAGTATTCAACTGTTCCTGGAAAGTTTCTCTCAAGTTCTCATCCTGGAGTCTACCAACATCATAACTTCCCGGGAGGTAGTTACCCTTCCAATATTTTTAAATTAACCCTTGACACTACTAGATGGTGATCTTTACTTTTAACATCGATAACAGCACTCCTATATACTCTAGTAAATTGTATTGAGCCTGCCAGTCTTTGGTTTACTATAACATAATCAATAAGGTTTGCTGTCTTACCATCACGTTAATACCATGTTAACTTATGAGCCATTTTATGACCAAACATCGTATTGGTTATAACTAGATTGTTATACCTACAAAATTGCAAAAGTCTGTATCCAATACTGTTTTCTTTTCCTACACCAAATTTACCTAGGCAGGGATACCATCTATCCCTATTTCTACCAACCTGGGCGTTAAAATCTCCCAGTAATAACATCATATTTCTACCTGGGACCCTGTCTATTTGCTCCTGTAACTGTAAGTAAAATTCATCCGAGTCCCTAGTATCTCTGTCAGTCGGTTCTACAGGGGCGTATACTACTATAACTGATACCCTGAACTTTATAGTCATAAAATGAGCAATTAGTATTCTATTATTAATTCCTTCCCAGCCTAAACAAGACTTAGCAGCTTCCTTATTCATCATGAGCCCTACTCCCTGTCTATGTACCCCATCCTTCCTGCTTGAGTAAATAAATTCTACATCACCTAATTTCATGCTTCCTACCCCTGGGATATGAGTTTCTGAAACCTCTAATAAATCCAGTTCGAATCGTCTGAATTCGTCAGTCAAAATGTCGATACGATAGTCATTTTTTAATGTCGTAAATTACTTGTTATATGTTATAATATAATATGTATTGTATATATTATATAAAATTACTTGATTTTTTGCCATAATATAATATTATACTATAATCTTATTATATATATACTTTTATCTCTTGTTTATTGATGATTTACATGGCAGATATCAAGCTACTCACAAGTAAGAGATTACCTGTTTTACTTCTACTGGTGGACCAGTTTTTGAGCTCTTCTTGGCAGGGGTGAGCCAATTAGGGGGGCAATTGCCCCAACCTAGACTTTGAAAAATACCTTCTTATTTCTATTTCATAGCTATTCTCTATTTTTTCATGGCTAACTGGTCGTTTTGCCCCTTCTCCCCACAATCCTTGCCCCCACTACATTTCCGTGGATAGTTAATTTAATGGGGATATGTCTGATAAAGAGTAAAAATTTGTGCCTTTGAATGTGCTTTGGAAACGTTCAATTTTAGAAGGTAAATAAAAACATTTTTCCAAGTGGGGGGGGGGGTAGAATAAAAAAAAAATTCAATTTATATAATTATTTTTGGTGACTAACAGGAATAGACGTATATCAGGTGATACACAAAGATTTAACTAGAATAACTTTTCCAGATATGGGCATTGAAAGAGTGGAGGCAGTCATTACATGTGAAGGGAACTTAAGTGATCCAACATTTTCAAAAAAGTTCGGCAAGTTCCTCAACAAGCTGTCTACTGTAATCATAAAAGGTTGGTCCCCCTTTTTTTATTTTCAGTAAGTAAAGCTGATCTTCTATAGAAGACGGCAAATTCTTGTAAGCAGAGGCCATCTTGCAATGTTGTTTTGTTAACTCCAACTGGAGTGTTTGAAATTGAAATTGGTATTTTGTTTGTTTGATTTTCCATCTTCCTGTCTACTAATACTGTCTGCTAAGATGTGGCACCCAGTAGCTCAACTTGAAATCTCAACACTAGTGTCAAGTTGTGACACTAAAGAAGAGGCGAATAGAGAAGAAAAATTGAAACTAAAATGCACTTCACTAAATCAAACAAACGAATTACTACGACAAGACGCTCAGAATAACAGTTTTCTGTGCGAATTGTCAACTTTTCTCGCCTGATGCACTAATATGCGCGAGAGTAGTTATTTTATCACACCCATTGTGACCACTTCGCTGCGTTGCTGGGGATTCTTTCGTGACAGAGTTTCGTCCAACTTGTACCAGCATTTAGGTTTGTCTAAGATGTCAAACTCTTCTGCTATTTTTTGTTGGAGATTATAGGTAATCTCTTTTTTTGTTTGCTGATCTTCTATGGAAGACAGTAAATTCTTGAAAGCAGAGGCCATCTTGCAATGTTGTTTTGTTAACTCCAACTGGAGTGTATGAAATTGAAATTGGAATTCTTGATTTTTATTGAAACTGAAGTTCCTTTGGACTTTCCAGAAAATCATTGTCAATGCAGCAATGGTGACTTGGTAAAGAGTGATGTGTCCCATACATGATTTTTCCTGCAGTCTCATCATGTAGAGAAGGTAATCACGAGAAACGTTTTTTCTTTTAAAAAAAGAAAAAACGTGGAAATTTTCAGCCAGTTAAAACATGGAAAAATACAAGACGTCCACTAAGCTGTCTCTCAGGGCAAAATGAATAAAAAGTAGAAAAAAGGTAATTAAATGAAATAAAAGGATATATGTAAAAAAAAAAAAAAAAAATAATTTGACAACCAAATGAAAATTTCGATACTTGAAAGGCTGGGAACAGACTAGCACATAAACAGACCTCGAATGTGACTTTCCATTCAATATTAATATTTTTTATTTAGTCGCCTTTCTACTGTCTACTTGAGAAGATAAACTCCTCATTTTTTTTAGGTTTGTCTTCTTATTTAATTTCGTAGATTTCATACTATTTTTTTTTTTTTACCGAGGGAGTTATGGGTGGAGGTTTCTACAGAATATCTACTTTTTTTGCTCTCATTTTTTCCACTCTGATTAAGAAAAAAATCGCGTGCATATGCATATATTTCAATAAGTATGAGTTAAACTGAGAAAATAGGAATGTCAAGTTCGTCCCTGAAATGTGTTTTTATGCATTTTTATTACAATTTTACGCAAAAAAAACTTATATTTCTTGGATTTTGTTTCTTAATATATTTTTCTTTTGTTTTATTGATTTTATTTTTACTTATTCTTAGGGTATTGTTTTGATCTTGGATCTGCGTAGTCTGCTGATTGCATTTATTTTCCAGAGGATATTTATTATGATATTCAGCTATTATGATATAAGCTTAGTATGATATGCCCAACTGCAACTCGTGAGCTACTGACAATTAGGCAGCAGTTGTTCACTAAAAATCATTCTGAATTTGTGATAATTGGTAAAAGCGTACCCCCGCCCTTCATTGGAGTTAAACAGACCTGAAAGTAGGGTTGCATTTTTGCGGGAGGAGGTGGGAGGGGGGGGGCGCAACGAATCAATATGTTCATTTAACAATACAACATCTTGTGTTATATTTTTTGAAACATCAATACTAACGTGAGAAGTGCTGGATCTCAAATTTGACAATTTCAATATCAATACCTGGCAATTTCAAATTTTATATATTTTTTCCCCTTCTTTTCTCTTTTTGTCCTGTTTGTGATTTTCTTTCTCTTTGTTATATCCTCCTCACGTACATCTATAGGTACGCCTACTCACAGGGACGAGGAAATACGAGACCATGTTCTTCTCTAGGGAATATTACTTGACTTTTGGAAAATCTTGGCGAAAGCATATTTTGATGCCCTAAAATTGTATATATAGACCTAAAACTGTCCTTTTGTCCCTCAAAAATGTCTTCAAAGTTTTACTAAAATTTCGTCTTTTAACACATGTTTTCTGTACTGTTTTTTTAGGCCTAAGTGATGATATGGGTTCTTCAAATACCACACAAGCTGTTTTTAGAATCATTGCTGCGTATCTTGCTTCTATATATTTTCGTTTTGTCAACAATCAAAAGAAGTAAATTTATTTAATGCTCTTGTTTTAATTTTAGCAGAGGATCGGAAAGAAAAACTGAAGGTCCTGGGGGTAGAACCGTGGAATTCGGTACGTGTGAAACTCACACTGCCGAAGGAAGCCGCGGTTCGATTGCGACAGTTAGCCCAAACTGGCGATGGAGTTCTTAAAGAACTTGGAATACTCTCCGTGCAACTTGAAGGAGATCAAGTAAGATTAGTGAACTTTGTAATTTCTGCTTCTTCCCAAAGGCGCTCCAGTTTAATATATATATATATTTCTTACTTTTCTTTGAATTGAAATTACATAGCCTGTTTCTCACCCACCATAGTGAGGTCTGTAAGTGACTTTACATACGTCACTACGGGAAGGTGGGGACATTTGAGGGGAGTTTGAGCGAAAATTGAAGTTGAGTTTTGAGACAGTATACAAGACTAATATTTTGTTATGTGCAAGATGTATGATTATTAACAACAAACACACAAAAAAACAATAATAATTCAAAACATCTCTGGTACTTGTTAAGAATCCAGTAAACAAGCGATAAGTGAAGTTTCGTTAATGCTAATGAAATGAAACAAAATAGGATGAAAACATAATAGCTCAGAAACAAATTTGGGCTATATATTTGCACATTAGGGGTAGGGGTAAAGCTTAGCATATATTAAATACGTAACCTAACATAACCTAGGTACTTTTTTTTGCCACTTCAACCCCAAGAAACTAAAGTTTAAATCTTTGTCACGGAGTGAGCAATACCTCACTATGCAGCGAAAACCTTTTTTTTTCATATAGAATCTTTGACATTTCGATGCGGTCTTTCCCGCGTGTTTACTGGATTCTAAACGAGTGTCACATCTCTTCATTGAAATGATGTGAATGTATTTCACGAGTCAAATAAATTTTGCTGATCATAAAAGGTTTGCTTTGTAAATGTGGTGTTAGATGTGTGATTTCGTTAAAGAAATTAATATAGCGCAATTTAACATGGGTCAGTTTGGGTTGACTGCACTTTTTTATGTTTTTTTTGTGGGGGGGGGGGTATGGATAGATAAACACTTCAATGTAGAGGGAATGGGTCTTTCTCAAGCTATGCAAAGCACAACAAGGAATTTAAAACCATTCAAATGAAAACAAGCTTTTTTCAGATCCCTTCTTTAACGTATAAAGTTCCATATACACCAGCAGGAAAAATTAATATTCTATATAATGTACAGATAGGGGGGATTATTAGGTATTTCTCAATCACTTCAACCCTCCAAAGATAAAGGTCGAAGCACAAGCAAATTTGCCCCCTTCCCAAGATTGGTACACCTCCTCCCCTGGAAAAAATTGAATAGTAGAAAATTGAAAAATTGAAATAGTTGATGAAAATGGTGGCAAACCCAAGTTTGCTACCGTAAAAGCCTGAAAATGAGTAAATCCAAATGCAAATAATATGATGAAACTAAAAAAAAATGCTACTAAATGAATTATTTTTGAACTTATCGAAAAGGTTTCGGTGCCGCAAAAAGTAAATTGTACTGGCTTTACACTAACAAGTACTGGCTCCAAATGTCAATAAATTGCATTGGTTCAAACCTGGTCAGGTCAGGTTAGCGAAGGCTTAGATGCCACAATAAATGAGTTATGCTGGCTCCAAAATAACAAGTAAGACCTCCAAATGTCAATAATGGCCCTTCTAACTTCACATCAATAATGAAGGACACACAGCAGAACTACCTCGGAGAATTTAGTAATATCTTAAGATTCGCATGCAAAAAAAAATCTTGTTTAAAAAAAAATCCCAAGAATTCAAATAATAATCATGTATAAGCTTTATATACCTTTTGAAGGTAATATTTAATTTATAGACTTTTCCCAAATTCTCAAGGTCAGGTTTGACATTTTAACATTTTCAGAAAAAATGTAAGGAAGGACAGCCAAGGTGTAGAGTTGGTGCGTCAAAAAAGCGTGGGGAAAACCCGTATGTTCTTGGAAATGTGACCATTCAATGAAGTAAAAAGATACGAATCTTGTTGGGAATCATGTAATAGCTTTTTTTTGAAGGTTTACCACTCGTTTTAAGGGAAATAATAGGATATTCTGGTGATGTGTCAATTTTTGAAGCCTTTCCAGAAATATTTGTTGAAAATGAAACCAGCTATTAAAAAAAGTGTATTTAAAGTTGGGTCCTATAGAATTTAGTGCTAGATTAAAGCGTATATCTAATAAAATGAATGAAAAACATTGATGGAAACCCCCACTGCCAATTTTTTCTGTCAAAATTTCCAGTATAAGCAAGTGTCCAGTTGTACTGCAAACCAATCCAAGCTGCAAGCTGTAAAGTAGTTTAGGCTTTCACCCGAATTTTACCCGAATTTTTTTTGGCAAAGTCAAGCGCATTGTATGTGCCTCTACCTTTGACAGGCGTTCAGATCGCTAGACTCAGTGCTTTGCAAAGTCTTAAACTATTTGAGTCTTGAACCTGGTTGGTCAAAAGCTCAACGATGCTAAACCTTGGAAATCGATCCAAGGCTGAGCCCAGCGCCTGAACGCTCCTTTGGACGGCTGTCTTGCTTTACTAAACCATTGATTATGAGTTTGGTTCATAATAACAAATAAAATGTATTTATTCATTTTATTATTTAGTAAAAAAGGCTTTGGGATGATAGCTTCAAGTTTCTTAGTAATTTATTTCTCATTGGAAATATTGGAATCAATGATTGTCCTTTTACACAGGCAAAAAGTAAGGTCACTCATTGCTGCCAAGTCAGACAAAAAAAAAAAACAACAACAAAAAACTAGTCATACTACTAGATCCAATTTTCCATTATACAGTGAACACATTTTAGGTATACAGTACAGTAACGGTTATACAGTAAATTGGTTATAACCAGTTTTCAGTTAGTCAGTTCTACAGTAAAAACAAACTAAATGCTTTGTTAAGCTCTTTCAATATTTCAAACCATAATATGAGAGTTGACATATTTTAATCTTGCAGAAAGTGTTCAGAGCACTATTGTAATTTTATCGTGTTTGATAACATTATTTTGACTATTGACAACATTAACACTACTATTGAAGCTCTAGTGATATTTTGTAATGTTTAGGAAGGGGGAATGAGGCTAAAATGTTTTCAAGCCTTTCCTCGTCCTTCCCTAAATTAAATATTTTGTTGATACGGCCCCTCCCCTCTCTTAAAATTGTCTGTGGATGTCTATTCTTCCCTTATAGTTTCAAAACTGAATAATGTTTATACTAACTCTGGTGAAGGAATCCCATTTATTTTTCTCATTAATATTATTTTCTCAGTTTAATCAATGATTATTTTATTATTATGTTTTTTCGATTTATATTAATTATTATATTACATTAATTGTTCTATTTATTTATATTAATTATGTTTTATTATTAATTAATTTAATTAATTAGCTCAATTAATAGTATTTTCTTAGTTTTCTTGGCCCAACAATTTTTGGTGAACTATGCAGTATTTGCGAAGGGCTTTAAGCTGCGATACCTGCTCGTATGTATATGAAAATAAAGATCCTTGAAATGCATTTTCAAAACTAAATAATTTCGTAACTAGGTGTCATAGGCATAGGTGTACCTAGTCCAATTTTCAACAAGGAGGGATCAGAGCATTTTTGCTGGAGGGGGAATTATAGGACAGGTTTAGTCTAACCTACAGTTTTCTTGGAGATAAATTGTCCTTTTGATGTGCTTGGAGATAAATGTCCTTGGAGATGATTTATTAAAATCTTCCAAAAATGGTTTAAAAGCCCGGAAATTTCAAAAATAAAAAAAAATCTCGAGGTAGAATGTGTTTTGATTAATTTATTGCTGTAATTTTCTTTTATTTAATATATTTATGTATTTTTGTGGTGAAGCCATTTCTGGCAACTTGGGGTTGCAATCCGAACCTACCTGGCAAAAGGCATTGACCCTCGAGGTCAATATAGCCTGTAAACTGACACAGCTTTGACCTGTGTTGCCCTCATGAGGCTTTGTGTTGAAATGAGCTTTTGGCATAGCTGTTCCTAGGGTTGTTGGCGCCCGCGGAAAAATTAGCTAAAGCGCTACCCTCCCAACTCAAATATAAGCGAAAAAAGCTGAATCAAAGTGAAAAATCTGATCCAAGTTGGCAATCCCCCAGCGTGGCGCCCCCAAGAAATTTTCCAGAATTCAAAAAGAGCAAATAATCCCTCGAAAGTGACGACACATTGAAATAAACAGCAAACAATTGATACAACTATCATCCTAAACCCTTAACCTCATGTTTACAATTTCTCATTTTGAAAAACTGGGAAAATTACGTTTTGCATGGGTAGCACCCATGTGTCTGATTTTTGTTGCCTTTTCTGTATTTTTCCTCGGTTCTGGCAGGCTACTGTGAAGTTTCGGAAAGAGAGAGATATAGGTCATGTGAAAGCTGATAATGACATCCTTGTATTTTTTTTAATTGGCACTGATAGCGCCAAGTTTGAGTGCCATATGGGATCTAAATATGACACTACTCTAAAATATCTTCACATGATAGCTCTTCTCTATCATCTTAGAATAATAAAATAAAGGGGGTATTATTTCAATGCCCCCCTCCCCCCAACGCCAATGGTCTATTTTGTGTTTTCAGTAAAGTTAGTTTTTTATAATCATTTTGTAAAATGTCAACTCTCAGTTTATTTACATTAAGTTTATACTTACGCTCTCCAGGATTTGAGTTAAAACACTCATGTTAAATGGCATGAGAATGAATAATTTTTGTTTGTTTGGAGTTTCAGTTTTGCTCTTTATCTCTGTTAGGAAAAATCCTGTTTTTGGTTACAGCAAATAAAAGCCATATTATTCACTACTTATTGTATTTATAGATTTTGTTTGTCCTTGAGAAAAAAGCTCTTGTAAGAGTCTTTCAAACCTTACTTTCGTTGAGTATCCTTTATATTTAGGCACAAAATGATTTTGCAAATGCCTTGGTTTCCTTTAGACGCCAGAGGATTTCGACGATCTTGATATATTTGCATACTACTGTCCACGTTTAAATTGCATACTATGGCATCGTCTCTATTTCATCTCTCATATCCTTGTCATTCACTTGTAATTTTTGGTTCAGTAATTGTGTCTATTTATTTACTCTCTGCTTTATGTCCATTTTCTTAAATTGTTAAGATTTTCTATTTGTTACGCTTGAACTTTGGATTCTTATACCAGTAATAAATTTTCTTAATTTTGAGGTGGTATATTGTTTCGGTCCATCTTAAATTCAAAGAACTGATTGGTTTTTAATTACAGAGCTTTTGTTAAATGGCGGAAATTTGTGGTTCTCTGATTCGATCTGGCAACCCTCTCTTTTTTGAGTTTATTTAGCGTTTTAAAAGCTGTAAATAGCCATAAAATTCAGTCGGATTTGTATTTGGGGCAGGAGGAATTATATAAAATGTCAGTATGCATGCCAACTGGGTAGAATTTTAAAGCTGATATTAGATAGTCTGGACCTTGTGTCAGCACAGTGGATTGATGCTCTGCTTGTCAATACGAGACCCGGAGCAAAATCTTGGAGGGGGGGGATGTGACAAAGGTGCCAATAATTGACCAAATTGAAAAATTTATTCTAAAAAAGAGTGAAAAAAGAAAAAAACAGAAAAAAGGGCACCAGAAAAGTTTGCCTCCCCCTGGATCCGCTATTGTTTGCTACTTGTCTCTGTAAAAAGACCCAGCAACGGAAACGTCGGTTCGACACCCTATGCGTCAAGAATGGCTTTTGAGGATGTCCTTTTTATACATAGTCTAGATGTCATTGGAAATAAAAGATATGAGAAGAGATTGAAAATATCCTCTATTGAAGGGGGGATGGGCTTTGTAAAACGGAAAGGTGTGATTCTAACATTTGTAAGAATTACCAATAACCTAAAGTAATATACAGTATGTCTTTAGCCTCGTTTTCTACTGTTCAAGAATGAAGTGTCAATTTGAATTGCCTGTTTGATATGTGTCGTTTTCGGAGATTGTTCGATGCTTGTTGATATCTCTTAGTATCTCATACATAACTATTTTTTAGTAGTTTCTGATTGCTTCAAATTTATATTCGAATCAACTACCCTTCTAAGCCTAAATTTCCTATTCCAAGAAACCGCACATTTTCGTAATGAATGTTCCAATGAAGCTATTTACCACCAGTAGCTAACTGTATTAGTTTGTTCAGGACTCTAGTCAATTCCAGGTGAAGTATGGCTCTTATATCGAGCAACAGAGTCAATGGGACTCCTTGATTACCCTCCCAAGCATTTAAACTCGTATTTCAAGGAACTGAATCAAACGGCTCGTGGTAACGAGCTATAAGTAAGGAGTGACAAGGGCTAATAGTAACCGAAACGCTCAAAAACAATATATATATATATATATATATATATATATATATATATATATATATATATATATATATATATATATATATATATATATATATATATATATATATTATTAAAAGAATTGGCTTTTTATTCCAAGTCTGCATATGTAAAAATCATTAAGTTTAAAGTTAGCCGTTAAAAGTTGCAATCCTAAGTAAATTTGCTCTATTTTTGGAAGAGGGGCAAAACACCCCAAATCCTGAAAAAAAAAGAATTTTTCAATGGAACTATCTGCCATTTCGACTAGATTCATTTTTATGTATATATTTTTCTTAGTACCATCTGTGCACTGGGGCTCAACCATTGGGGGGGGGGGGTAAAGTGCTGAAAAGTGTCTTTTTAGGCCATAATTTATCTGGGCGTGTCTTCTGGTCAATATTGGGGAATACCCCGTTTGTTTGCTTGTCGATGTGCATGTTCTATTTGAGAATGAGATCAATTTCTCGTTTCTTGGATAGGAAAAAGTTCCAGAAAAACTGAGTTTCGGCACGTGTTATTGCTTAGAGCGCTAGTACTTAATCGAAGAAATAAAAATATATCATAAGATTCTGTCTTAAATTAGTTCGTCATGTTGACAATTTTGAGCAACTTTTTATTCTAGTGACTATTTGGTTATTTAGGAAAACTTGACTCAGATAAATGCTTACTATCGCACATCATATCCAGGAAGGGAGTTATAATTTTTACTTTTTTGGGAGGATTTAGATTTTGACTCAGTTGATAATTTTACTGATTTTTACCTAGGTTTTACTAATTTTCGACTTATTTCGAGTCGGTTAAATTTCGGGGGTTCAACCGGCAACCCCCCTGATACGGCCTTGCTATGTTGCGAGGAATCAAAAATTTGCTTAATGCTTTGATCTGTGTATGATTGATGTTATTGTGTCATTACATGTCGGAAAGTTACTATCGACCAGAAGTGTGGAAAATACTGCAATTAATCACAAATTATTATTATACAAGGGCTAGTGTGCTATCAGGTGGCCATACTCATACGCAGTTAAACTTTGGTGGAGGAAGAGATAGAGGACTTGCTTGGTGAAAATTACCCCTAGATTTTGGTTCATTTGTTTTTGTTTTTCCAAATTTTCTTGAGGGGGGATCTTACAACTAATCTAATCGGGGATTCTGCGTTTTTTTTTGTATTGTCAAGGGTGAGGGTTTTGCACTGTTGCGCCGCCAAAATGGTTTTTACCATTTATGAACTTTCTTGTATAAATTCAGGTTTAAAAATGTCAAGTGGAGCTGTGCAATACTAGTATTTCAGGGGGGGGGGCAAGTTTGTAGATCGAGAAGCTGGTTTAAATTTTAGTATCTTTAGGTACACCAATATTACCTGCATTTTAACATGTTCCTCACATGTTTCCTTGAACTTCTTGGGCAGTTCTTAGGGATGGAGTAACCCTAGCTCTAGCAGAAAGGCTGTCAAAAATATGATGATTCAAAGGTATTGTCTGTGCTCAAATGAATTATATAGAAAACCAACTGAACGTAGTTTGATATCAGTGATTTCAAAAATAGTATCTTGGTCACCGTTATTGAGCTATTAACTTGTAACTATAAGGGAGTGAGGCTACATAGAGTAAAGTTAAAAGAGAGCTAGGACATTTTTTTAGGGGGGGGGGGTTGAATCTCCTGTACCCAACCCCGCAAATACGCCCCGGGATAGATACATGGCCTGTTATCCGCTAGGAAAGGAATCTAACACATGAAACGTTACAAACACAGAAAACAATATGGCCAAGTTTGAAAAAGCAAAAGTCACATAAAGCTGTTGCCTAAAATGTTACATCAGGATTTGTGTAGGCCTAGTAAGAGAAATCAGTTAGAAACTTCCTTTATATTGACAGTTTAAAAAAATATACTATGTTAGTGTATTGGTTTCTCTTTTGAATATTTCACATATTTCAGACTCATATGAATGTACAAGTATCTAGGGGCGGGGGGGGGGGTTGAACCTCCCCGAAATATTTGTCCGACTCGTAAATAAAAATGCACATGAACAAATTGTGATGCTGTTTCCCCCTTCCTCTTTTCTAAAAAATACCCGCCTCCCTAAACAAAAATATTGGATACGGCCCTGTGAATAATCATCAATAAAAAGACCTAAGGGTATGTCAGACATGTTTCCCAAAGAAAAATGAATGTGCTGTTAAGACTGCTAGAAAGTTAATATCCCCTGGGTGAATAGGTAAGGCAATTTTATTAAAAAGTTTGTGGTAGCTAACTGTAAGTAGAGAGTGACCTGCGTCAACAGTGATAAAAAAAGCTGATTACAGTATATACGTTTTAAAAAATCTGCCTTTGTATAATGATTGCAAACCTGTTAAATTCATTTATTTAGACGTCGTCAATCAAAATTTATTAGCATAAGGAAGTCTGCATAAGTTTTCAAAAAAGAGAACGCTTTCAAAAAAGGGAGGGATCTTGGTGCACAAGTTTAACGTGAAAGATCTTATCGAATCACTGGTTGTAGATTTTCAAAATAGGACAGAAGCCTTAGACGAACAAAAATTATTCCGTACCTGGGGGATGGATGTCCCCTTCAACTTACTGCTCTTTATGCTAAACTTCAAATTTTTACCCCAATACTGCAATAAAAAAGGCACTAAGAAATATATTTACTAATTTTACTAAGTAAGTAAATGTTTAATTGTTTCTATTAGAATGCCTTGCAAATAGGTTATTTATTTGCTCTAAACAATAAAATTTTCAGTTCGAATGTTTTGAAAGGTAGTCGGTAAAACTAATATTTGCAATAACCCAAGTGGCTATGTTTGTTAACCTCTAATATGACTTAAATAAACCATCAGTTAAAGCTAAGTATAAAGAGCATATACTTCATTATGTTTTGATGTTGCTCTTGACATTCATTTGAAAAAAAAAACTAGTTTTTTATGTTTAATATTGCAAATATATGGAAGACCAGCGATGATTGGGACAAGAAGTGTAAACAGTTTTGGCTAAAGTACATGATATAATCGCATGTACGAAAATGAAGCAACATCAGCCATCTCCAAATAGTTGTTCTTGTAGATTTTTTTCGGGATTAAATATGCCGCGAAAGTCTTCACCTAATTTTTTTTTGCTCTTCTGCAGAATTTTTGTTCTTCAATAGGAATGTTAGATATGACCTTTGGTCTTTGTTATAACCCTTTGATATTCGCTGCTTGACACCTGAAAATCCAACAAGCCTCTCCTCCACAAATCTTACCTTCAATTTTTCCAATTGGTTAGTCCTGGAAATGCCTGTGAATATCACCTGGAGAAGAGCGTCATTATCCTCAATTTATTTGTAATTGGCGCAATTTAGCGGATTGTCATTAGAACTTCTAATATTATATATAGCAGTCATTTGTAATCCACGCAAAATAACAGCGAGTCGAATTTTTTTTTGCTTTTTGCTGTGTTACATTAAAACTTCGAGACTGCATCATGGCTTGTGTCTTTGCAGCATTTGTGTACAGCCATGTCTAGGGTGTTATAATACTTGTCTTTATTCAGCTTCACGTCCCTAAGCGTATCCGTCTTACCATTTGACAACTTTTAATATTTTTTTTTATTTTGCAGGTGATTTCACTGACGCTCGCTAGTAAGGAGCCCAATGAAGTTGTTTTCAAAACTCCAGCACCAGCTACTCCTCTACCCAGCCAGTCTCTATCCTGTAATAATGGCGCTTTTGCTGTTGTTCAGCCTAAGTCCAATGCCCAAATTTCACAACCCACAACATCACTTGCTCATTTCGATCCTAAGAATGTTAGTGAAATTTTGTCGCAGGCTGTGAATTTGTTGAGTGATGGTAATCTTTTGGGTGAATTGGATTTACCATCTGTGTCATTCAAATCTCCAATAGCCCCTAATGTGGTGGCGTCGTCCAGTCAGCCTATCCAGTTTACACCACCGTCAAAACCAGGCACTTCGCGGGCGGCCTTCCCTTTCGCAAGTATGCAGCAAGCAATGCCAGGTAGGTCTGGCATTCGTAATCCCCCTGTGACAGTGCCACCCGTGACACGATACCAGCTAAGTGTTCGGGCTAGTACAACATCAAGTCCTATAACTTCTCAGTCAACATTTTTGCATCCTGCAGCTGCAGGCATTACAAGACCTTTGAGTCGGAGCTATTCAAACCCTTTGCAAGGCGGTTCAAGTGGAAATTCGTTGTCTCAGTCCGGACCAACTGGACAGCATAACAGTCCTGTATTAGCTAATTTATTACAAAACGACTTAAGTTCGAAACGGCCAGATGTGGTACGTCGACATCCCCCCATATCTGAAACGGTGGTTAGAACACCTGTGTCTCAAAAAATGGTTAGAACATCGCTTCCTCCTGAGTCACAGTCGGACGACCCTTTATTTGTTAATAATCCACCAAGATCTCTTTCATTTCCCCCAGTGCCTTCAATTGTATCTTCCAGAAACAATACGACCAAAATGCAACCATCATTATGTAGTAGCAAGGTGAACAAGCTTGTTGAAAGCCAAAAATCAGAGACAGAACGGCTGCCAGAATTGCCCAAAAAGCAACAGCTAGAGACCGTTAGTCTTTCTAAGCATCATTCAACCCTGAACGATGAAAAGAGGTTTGAAGTGAAACAAGATAGTGCAATACATATAAATGGTGAACCAACCACCCCTAGTCAAAGGATGGAAGATAAGCATCCTCTACTAGCTCTGGACAGTGCTGAAATTGAGCAAGAATTAGCAGAATTAGAAAAAAAGCCACCTCTCTTGATAAACTCAGTGCGCTCTGCATCAAATCCTTGTGAGCCATTTGACCTGGCCAACCAACTGAAATGTGTTGAATCAAAAAAGGAAGATTCAGGAGGGACAGGGATAAAACTCCGGCTGAAACTTGGAAGGAGTGAGCCCACAACTCCGTCTTACACAGTTGACATCTTGAAAGACGAACCTCGTGTCCCCCCTTTGTGTATATCCTTAAAAAACAGAAACGTCACCCTTCTTAGTCCTAAAACAGAAGAGGAGGGTGTAAAAGTGAAATTGAAAGGTGATGACCGGAAACCCAAAAAGAGAAAAGTTGGCAGTGATAGTGAACTAGAGTTGACTGTGAATTGTGAAGCTCCTGGAATCATCAAGATTAAAAAGCCTAAACTGGATGACAGCTTGGCTAGAAAAACATTGGAGAAGAAAAAGTTAAAAAGAAAGGACTCTGATGGTGTCAGTGATGAAAGTCATGTCCCCTCCTCGGATCTCAGTTCTGTACCTGATTACTCTGCCAAACGTTGTGGTAAGCTTGTTTGATTTGTCTCTTATTTGGGATCTTGGCTCTGTTCTTTAGACAGCATAAAAGAATAAGTATAAAATAAGCCCAGCACCAGGAATACATTAGCCATCAGGGCTATATTGTGAGATAGGGTAAAGAGCCATGAGCCATGAGGTTTGTGGATGTAGCAGGAAATATTTAATACCTAAAAGTTGTTAAGTATTAAGGCAGAAGGACGTGGTGCTGCTAACATTGTAACCAAATAAACTCCATTACTTACCTGTGCACAGCAGAGAGAGAGGGTGAGATATGTTCCAATTTGCTCCAAGAGCCATCCCTGTAGGGAATACCCTTGAAGTACACTTTTTTATTTTTCCTTCTAGTCTGTTTGAAAAATAAAATGACACTCATTCAAACTTTGGAGATCCTTCCCTATTCAGCAGCTTTAGATAACCTAAATAATGAGTTTTAAGACAAAACTAAAAACATTTCAACATCTCCAATAAAGAATATAAATTCTCTTTGCTTTTGTATTGTGACCTGACACTTTTTATAGCAGTTTACTTAGAAGAAGAAGAATAAGTTTATTTAAAAAACAAATTACATGAATAAATAATTTTCTAAACTGGCCGACGGGGAGCAGGGCTCGATGTGTCGGCCAAAAACATAAAAAAAAAAAAAAAAAAATAAAAAATGCGGAAATAACAAATAAAGCATATCAATAATGAAAAAAAAAGAAAAAAGACACACATGGTAGGAGATAACAGAGGAGGCCACCCCAGCGCGAGAACACCACAACAAACTTACTACTTACTTACTTGTTCTTGCAGTGTTGCTGAAAATAATGAATATATAAAGACTTGTTTACAAAAACGGGTACGGGGCTACTCACCCCTTCTTCTCGTGTGGTGGTTGGTCTATAGGACCTCCTTTTTCTTTCACAGAATTGTTGCCTAAAAAAACACATTTTTTTTGCATTATTATGCCTCTGCCAAGAATAGCTCATGACATCTTCCAGGGGTGGTACTTCTGTGTACCCACGCCTGAAGACGTAGGTGTACACAGGCTTAGATATTTGGGGAGGGGGGATTGGAGTTTTTTCGATGACGGAAGTATAAGTAAGCTATGATTTTTTTAGGATATGGGGAGGGGGTCCATGATACAATTAGGAAGTTGATTTTTAGGGTTTTCTCTATTCACTCATTTGAGTTCTTGGGGTTTTACAGATTTTGATCTTTGTTTAAATGTTTTAAAAGCCATAATGATTAAGTCTGCAAAGCACTTAATGGAAAAATTTTGAAAACAGATTTTGGGAGGAGCAAATATAAGACATTACAGAGGAAGTTAAAGCAAAATAAGCGGAACTAAAGCAACAAATGTAACGATTTCTTACAGAGGAAGTTAAAGCAAAATAGGTGGAACTAAAGCAACAAAAGTAACGATTTCTTGCGTGTTTAATGTTTAATGAATAAGAATACTATATATCTACCTATTACAGACTCTAGGAAACCAAATCACAGCTTTAAGTTTAGAGGATGGGACTGAAGGCTTTGAACCCCCCCCCTGAAAAATTCTAAAGACTTAGGGTTCGTTTCATTAATGTTTGGACATTTTTCCTGCTTTGCTGTTTTGGAAAACTTGTTTTGTCAAGACACGTAAATATGCATTTATATCAAAGAAAGGTGAATTGTTTGTACGTATTGTTGTGTGTGCTCTTTTGGGAAACTTAGAATTCTTTAAATAAAAAATAAAAAGAACCTTCTCCCCTTATATGTTCTGGTGTATTTGTATGGTCATGTGTATCCAAGTTGTATAGGTATATATTTAGGTATTTATGCAAAAAGGGACATAATATCTTGGGAAGGGGCAAGCTTTAAAAGAAAGTAAAGTGGTGAATTGTATGCAGAATTAAGAAAAGCGGGAGAAATAATAACAATCCTAAAATCTCTCAGGAAATAGGGACGAACCAAAAGGCCCCGTCTGCCTTTTAAGTACTTTTTTGGTTTGTCCAGTAGCATGAGACTCTACAGTGATTTCATGAAGGCAGTCGCATAAGTAGGATTTATTTTTGGGAACCGCCTTTTGGGGGAGGGAAGATAATCATTCTGGTAAAAGAAAAAATTAAATTATGATATTATTTAAAAAAAAAAATTGTTTATGGGGGTGGGAGCTTTGGACCCTTTCCTCTTACTCATATAGTTGTCCTGCACCCAATTTAAGTATCGCGACTTACTCAGTCTTGTAAGTAAATAAAATGTGGGTGTTGTTTTATTATTATCACTTGCAGCATATATAAATTTAGTACAATGCATTATTAATTTAATTAATTTGTATAGGTATAGATAATCTTCTTTGCCTGCTAAGTTAATTATTGCTTTCAATGATTTTGGTAGTTTTAAACCATAACTATAGCCTATATTCAAATAATCGGACTTTGAGATGCGTTTGAATTACGAAAAAAAAGAATAGCGAGAATAGGGTTTTTTGTAAGGCCAACGAAAATGCTGGATGCAAAAAAACGAATATTTTGAGAAAACAACTTCTAGTTGCTTGTCTAGCTTCTAAATGAGAGCATTATTAGTTGTTGGATTTTGAGTGAGTGGCTGGCCTTTTTTGATTTGGGTTTATATTTTTTTAATTTGTTTATTTTTCATTTTGCCTGTTATTCTTCTGTGTTGTTAGTTCTTTAATTCTTTCAACTCGGGTTTTTGTTTCATTTTGGTCTACACGTTGTTTTTTCTGATTTAATTCGTTATCATTTTCGCTCAGAAAAAGTGAACTGGATTTTTTTAGGCTCTTTTCGAAATATCCGTTTTGTTGCATCTAGTATTTTCATTGGCCTTATAAAACCCCATTCTCGCTTTTCTTCTTTTTTGTTTTTTTATGATGGCAGGTCAATGTGGTTTGCAAAATTATCTGCATTTGAATTGTTTTTAAAGAGTTATCCCAGGAAACTTTTGCAGAATATTCTTTCTTCAGAGCTATCAGTTTCAAGTCTTGTTGTGTTCACTAAGTTCTTTTACAAAAATGCAATAGATGAGTGACGGTGAATCTTTCGAGCTCAGAATGTCAAAATTTGGAGAAATTATAATTTAACTCTTTTTTACTTGAAAATTTTTTATCAACATGTCATTATCCAAAATGTATGTTTGCTCTGTTGTCAGTCTTTTTTCAAGATGTAATACTTTCATTAAAAGACGTTCAAAAAGCAAAATCATGCAACCAGTAATTCTCAAGTTATGTGCCCTCAAAATGGAAAGTTCGATTTGAAAAAGTCAGGTGTCAATTAAACTTTTGGAAAATAATGAATAGCAGTAATATTTATTTGTTGTTTTTTTCGTTTCTAATATTCGCGCAGTTACCTTTTCTTATCAAATGAAATCATTAGAATATTTTGTTTCAATAGAGAGGGGCCTCAGAGAGGTATTAACAAACAAGGATATTAGTAGGAGAGACAATTACTTTAGAGCCTAGCTAGAACATCAATTCATTGTATGCCAGATATTGTGAGCTATTTGGAAGATTAAAATAAAATCAAATGCTCCGTTTTGTTTTAATCACCTGGTTTTTTGTCATTTTTTTTCATATGATGAAAAATTCTAAATTTTGCTTCTTTAGAATTTTGACTTTTTGTTCATTGTACCATGAAAACGTCAGCTTTTAAAGGAAAAATATAGCAAAACAATGTAAACAAAATTGTGCACAGTGGCGAATCCAGGGGAGAGGGGGTGCCTCCCCCTCCTAACGTAGTCTAAAGTAGTGTAATTTATTGAATTAACGCAAGTTTGCTTTCATTAAACTTGCTCCTAAATCGAGTTTTTTGGATCAACCTATTTAGCCCCCCCCCCTAAAAGAATCCTGAACCCGCCCCTGATTGTGCAAAGTGTTTTTTTTTTGCAACTGAAAAAGTTTAGAAACATCAGAACATGTTTTACCTCTAAGATAAGAATACTAGAAGCCGCAGTAATGACAGTGGCCAAGATATTATGGTTGCAGCAGTAGCTACAAGCTAGTAAAGAACAAACCACAGCCCATAGTAACAAAAAAGAACGTGTTTTAATAAATCAAACAATACGCTCTACAGAAAAGGGTTAAGGTGATTGGGTCATTTCTTTATAAATGAAAGATGATACGCTGATGAAGATCGTGCCTTTTGGCAATCAAGCTTGAGGAAAATGGAAAAGTGTGGTACTTTTGTATTATAGCGACCACACTCAAGAAGTGAAGTTAGGTTAATCATAATGAAATATAACAAAACATGATGAAAGTATAATAGTTTAGTAACAAAATTATGGAAACTACAACAGAGAATTACGGAAAGCAGGCCGCCCAGAACGCACTACATTAAATACCTAACCAACTCTATATCTTAAATATTTAAACAAAATATACCTACATAGTAGTTTATCTCACTCAGGCTAATTTAAGAGAGAAAAAACGGGTTTAATTGAAATAACGCAATGACAAACAAACCTAAAACAGAAACATCAACTAGACATTGATTAATTAAAATTCTGTATATTTTGAATCTGCATCTGGGAGCCTTTATCAACGGGAGAAAAAAAAATTGGTCAAATCACACAAAGAAACGATTTTTTTTCTTTTTTTTTCCATTGAAAATGAAAAGTAGATTGTCCTCAATTGGAGTAAGAAGAGATAGTAAAAGAAATGATTTAAAACAATTAAGAATTCTGTAGATGAGTATAGCGTTAACTTATGAAAGGAGCAGGGTTGAGAAGGAGTATTTGTAAGTGGGGTGTGATATGGGGTGGTTGCGTGCTTTGATAATCCATGAACCATTGAGTCATACTCCTCAGCCCCTGCTCTGCTACTTGCTGATAAAATATATCGATAATATAGAACCCTCAATTTGGCGAAGAGTCCAGAACCATATTGAGATTGGGACTGTAAGGTGCAATTGGTATTATAGTCAGATCTTTTTTTTATTTATTTATTTTACTATCATGCCATTGCTAGTTTTAATCTTAATTTTTTCCCGAATTTAGCATTGCAGTTTGACCACCTATTTAAATGCTTTTAATATTTGCACCCAAATAGTCTAATGCCAAAATTAGTAAATCTACTAAATTTTACAGGGAGTTATAAATGAAAAATAAGTTACTGCTAGTTTTTCAGTTTTAACCTAACATGTTTTCTGAAATCGGTTTACAAAGGAGGGGGCCTATCCTTTATGCAGTTATTAGCTATGGTATCGTTTTTAGTGTTAATGCTTTGTATTTCTGCAAGGACTCTTGTAAGAGAGTGTTCAGATTAATACGCAAAAAGTAATACAACAAAATCTTTACTAAAAATTTCTTTTTTTGTAGTTCCCAACATCCCCCCCTCTTCTTGCACACTTAAAGGGTAATTATTAATACAAAAATTCATGTATGGGCCAAAATAATTTTTTTTTATCTTTAAACTCATATTTGTCTATGCTGTTTTGTTTACTGTATGTTAAAGTGCATACAAGAGGGAGGATAAGAGGCTCTCTTGCTTTGAAATGGGGTTGAAATGTCCTACCATTGAACATACAAAATTAGGTTCTTGAACCCTATCAAGAAGAAAAATTCTTCTACTCAATCTGCATCCCTTGAAGGTTGAGGCACTCGTATAGCCGATATTAACTTACTTTTTCTTTTAGATCCAAGCCCACCATCTGGTACTCGTCTGCCTGAGTATCCAGAAGAAGTTGAGGGATTTGAGGGCCTGGCAAAGAAGGCAGAAGACGTCCGGGAAGAGTTCCTTGGGAATAACGTGCGTGATGGTGACCATGTGACCCGGATCATAGATAAGCTTAAACCAAACAATAAACTGTACAAAATTAGTGTTTTAAACAGTGCTACTCGAACTCTTTCTGAGACTGAGAGTGAGACAATCAAGGTCCCTAGTCATATAGAACCATACCAGGTTGATACTGCTGTGAAAAGTGATGTTGTTCAGAGTCCCGTGGACTCCAATAATGGAAACAATCAGGGTGAAGATTCTGGCATCGAATCTATGGATGCTTTATCTGAAAAGAGTCCAAACCAAGGTGAAAGTCCTGCTCGTTTAGACCTGGGTGATCCTTTAGCACATGGAAATATACATAGGACTCCTGATCGTAAGAATGTTTCACCTGTTCATACATCACCCAAAGAAGATCCATATTCTGATTTACCAAGTGATTTAACTATGTGTAGTCCCCAGCCTTTCGAAAACTCTGTTACAGCTGTATTAACAGACAATTTAATGACTGTAAAAGAGTCAAAGTCGATTATGCTGCCTGAAGATGTCCTTGCAGTTCAGAGAATCACTCAAGAGCTGGTCAAGCTTGAGCAGTTTAGTAGTGTTCACAGTGAAAACTTTTGCCATAATAGTGAAAATAGTAAAAGTGAATACTATTCGTCCTATAGTGAAAAAGAAGAATTAAGAACGATAAAAGGGTCTGAATTCAGTGATGATTGCAGTGTGAAGACACTTGCTAGTAGTGATTCAAGAGCTATTGAACACAGTTCCTTTAAAACTGATAATCCATCTGATATGGAATCTCAGTATGAAGTTCCCACTTCAAAGATCTCAGAGACTAAATTGAATGATGAAGATGTTCAGGTTCATAAATTTAGTGAGACAAGACCTTGTGAATTGAGAGACTCCATATCTGTAATTGCTAAACCTAGCTTAGACAAAAGTAACAGTTTCAAATCTGACAACCCTCAAATGCCACCTGACTGCTCTGATATTCGTTCGAAAAAAAGTAGAGTTGTGAGTAATAGTTTAGATAGTACTCTATGTACATCAGAAAAGCCAAACAGTCTAGAAGATAACAAAAATTCTGAAAAGGTGTCACCCCCCTTAAGCAATTCTATTGAATCTTGTGATCTGTACACAACAATAACTAGTAGTGAATCTTCAGTATGTGAAGTGAAGTTAGAAACGAACAGCAGCAGCAGCAGTAATTCAGCAGCAGCAGTAAAACTAACAATAACGGATGCAGAAAATAAGGTCTCCAAGTCAAAATCCATTTCTGGATTTGAAGAAGAGGATGAGTGTGAAAAGAAGTTTATTCCTGAAGTTAAAGATAACTCTTTTTCTGAGAGTGGTATTGTTTCTGTTGAAGGAAAGGAGAAAGGGATTCATCCTTCTTGCAAGTTAACAGCAATTTCAGATGGAGGAAAGACAGATATAGTAAGTACCAATAAAATTCTGAGTGAAATAGAGAAAGACCATGAAAAAAAAATTGAATCCCCAGAAAAGCCCAAGCTGGAGCCTAATCTTGAATCCAGTTCACTGCAAATCATGTCTACTATTCCTAAAAGAGAATCCCCTTTATCAGACCCAAAATTTGTTTTCTCAGGGCATACAAATTTTGTGCTGCCACCAGGAAAGAAAATGGTGCCAATTAAGTTAGTTACCCTTCCAAAAGGCACAGCTCCTCCTACTTCTATGACTGGGGGCCCTCAGTTTAAGGTCCTTCTTCCCATGAAAACAGTAGATGGGGTCTTTTATAAGCCTGTTGTTGTGTCAACAGCAAGTTCTGGAATAGCAAATGCTGTTTGTGTCACAGAATCAGGTCAGTCTGTTGTTTTAACAAAAGAAGAAACCTATTCTTGTGATAAAAACGAAATTGTAAACTTGGCACCTGCAATAGTAGTATCAACCGAAAAAGTTGATGTTTTGTGTGAGGTAAAGAAAGATAGTGGTGTTGCAAAGAATGTAGAAGAAAAATTTCCAAAAAGTATCTGCTCAGGATCTATATTCCACAGTGAGAAAACATTGAATTGCAGTGACAAAGAAATCAAACCAATTGGATCTGAGCTCCAATCTAATAGCTTGTCAAATACCAGTCTTCGTAAATATGAACCTACAGAAGAACCTGCAGATCAGTCTAATTTAGCAACTGAAAGTTCTATGACCACTAAAGAATTAGAACAAGAGGTGGCCGAAGTTTCTAAAAGTAATCTGAAAACTACAATTGAAGATAAATCCCATTTGAATACAGTCGATAGAATGCTTAGTGAAACAGCTTGCAGTTCATTCAAAGAAAATGTTGAAACTTCTTCAGATCATGAACAGGACAATAATGATAGGCCAATCAGCAGTAATATTGAAATGACTAATTCATTTGAAGATTCAGTGTCTGTCAATGAAGTAGATGTAGCATGTGGTTCTTTAAAAGAAAAAGTTGAAAGTTCTCAACTAGATATAAGTGACAGTAATAAAAATTTACCCAGCAGCAACATTGAAATCACTAATGCTGTTGAAGATTCATTGTCTGCCAGTGAAGTAGGAAAACCAACGACAGAGTTGAATGCTATTTCAGAGCCTGACCTACATGCAGGTAGTATGGAAGTAACTAATGAGCTGAATGAAACCAAGGATGTAGAAAAAGTAGATCTATCAAGTTTAAATTTGATAGAAGACAAAGAAGTAACCAAACTGTTAATTAATTCCAGTGTAGTTGAAATACAATCAAATTCATGCGAATTAAGCTTGGTTAAAATGGAACAAGAAAATGACCTGAAATCATCATCTGAAAAGGGACATTTGAGTGACTCATCAGCTAAAACGAAATTTGAAACTGTGGTACTCTCATCAGCTAAAAATGAACAAGAAAATTTGATAGACTCATCAGCTGAAAATGAACAAGAAAATTTGATAGACTCATCAGCTGAAAAGGAACAGACTAACTCGGTGGAGGGATCATCTGCTGAGAAAGATGAGATTCGCAATTCACAAGAGGAGGTGAAGCAAGCTAATCCTGTCACACCTGATGAAATAATACCTTTGATAAAACAAGAAGAAACTAGTACAACTTCAACAGAATCTTGTTCAAATGATGATACGGTTAAAGACAGTTTTTCTGAAAATGTTGAGACTGCCAGCTTTAAAAACACTGACTCTGTTTCTGTGTCTGATGAGCCCACTCAATCTAAAAAAGAAATAGAAAAACATTTGGAAAATGATATTTGTGACAAGGAAAAAGAAGCCGAACTGAAATGCAGTGAAGATGAAAAAAAGGAAGAAGTTTCTAGTCCAAAAAGTTCTGAGATAATCCTTGAAGTTGAAAAAGACCAAAGTTTGGATGCTGATTTTAAGAATGAGTTATCAAGCCCATCTCCTGGTATGTTGGCTGAAGAATCAAAAGATGATAAAAAATCTGAAACTACCAAAGAAGAAACAATTAAAGAGAAGGACATTTGATGATGAAAAGGTTGATTTGGACTTGACCCAAGTTTGTCCAAAACTACTTTCAGAGCCACTCTTTTCTTCTGTGAACGAGTTTTCTCATGATTTTAATGGAACTTCAAAGAAATCCAGAAAAGTAAAGTGCTCCAAAACGTTTGATGTTGAAGATTTTAAGTGTCCACTTGATGAAGAACTCATTGAGCCTATTATGAGGAGTACACGATCTGGGACTAGACTTGTGAGTCCTGATTTGTCAAAACTGGAAGCAAAGTTCTCTGCTTTAAAGGGTTCTCCAAGCCCATCTCCAGAATTTCAAAATAAGGTAAGCTTTGTTTTAATATATCATGGATTAAAAATACTGTAGTAAAGTCCTTAGTGCAAGCATGATTATATTTATTATCAGTTACAATTTTTGATCTCTGCTTTTTTCTTAATAGCTGTTTTTTATGGTGCGAACGATTTTTTACTTTTGAAAGTATCTGCAGCGTTTTCACACCGTAAGGATACATCAGGGGAGAGGAATAGACGGCCCCAATTTGCGTTAATTTTGCCATTACGCAAATCTACTGATCTTGGCTGTTTTGAAAGCTTTAAGGACATTTTTAGGCTCATTCCCATTAGATCCAAAAATTTGTGGTCTTTGACTGAATAGTTATCTCTGGGTTTGATTACCCATGGGCACCCATAAGCTGAATTTTAGGAAGGGGGGGGGGCTTACCGGGTCTAATACACACTTCCAATGCTGGATATCGACCCCGGCGCCCTGCCGGCGCATGCATCGAACGCCGCCGACGAGAGGCCCGGTCAACTGTCGCCGAAGCGTCGCAACACCGCCAGGCTGGTGGCGGCGTTCCGCTGATTTTGAATTAATTTGAGCCAATTCTTTATTGCGTCAACCGCAATATTGGAGCTTTTCTTTTCTCGTGTGGTTAAGGATTTCGTGTTTCCAGCTTAGAAATAAAAAACAAGTGCGCACACAAATAATTTGCATGAATTCCTTGTGCTTCCAAGGTGAGTTTTTATTCAGCACTGGTTCTTGTAGCACATCCATTAAATAGACATTTGCCTTTTAAACAGACATCAGATTAAATTCCATGTAGGAACTTGGGCTTTAAGGACCTCTCTATTTCAAGACACCTTGGTATAGCAAAGGCTCAATATTTCTTGAGTCCTTGCCTTAGACCGGTGTTTATAAATACCGAGGTTTTCATTCCGAGACACAGATGCGTTACTTGAAACGGTTGGTTCTGAATATTCTCAAGTCCTAACTGTTAAATTCTGAATTTAACTTGAAGGACAATTAATGTGTTTCATTATTTGTTATAAAACCACTGGAGATGTTGTTACTAGGAGCAGACTAGGTGTCTAATTATAGAACGAGGATCTTCTTAAGACATTGACAGAAATGAATGGGAAGGAAACTACAAATGCAAGTCTCCCTAATCAACATGTCAATAGTTATATCTATTATACCACCTGGAAATTTAATTTTTTTCTACTAAATGTGTCCAAATTTTCTTAATAAGTATTTTGTTAGTTTGAATATTTCTCCCGTACGCAATGGTAACTATTTTGAATACACAGACAGTTGATAGTACAGACCTAATTGTAATTGCAAATTTTTAGCTTGACTCTAGTCTTGGAAAATATGCTACTGCCCAATCTTGAACAAAGGATCTTAAAATTGAAGTATCTCAATCATGGACAGATTCAATCACTGACATGTGTTGTGAAAACGAGTAATCATATTCAAATACACTTGGCTATAAGATTGTAGTCAGCCAATCCCAACTATCTGCATCAGGTCCAAGATTAAGAACCTGCTGTCCTTGTTTAGGGAAGATACATTTTTGTCAAAACATTTGTCCAAGAACATACACTGTCCAAGTACTGGGGTTTTCTATTCTAAATCCTCTTTCATGTAGTAGATATGATCTGGCTGTTGTAGCCACTTTCACACATTACCTCTTCCATCACTCACAGTCATCACACTGACCTCTGCAGTAGGCTCTATCTTCTCCCTAATGGCCCTCATAGATGAATTTTACAAAGTTGCCAACTGCAACCCAAATCGAAACTAAGTTCACAAATTTTGTCAATCAAAAACAGAGAAAAGAAAATTTTGACCTTTTCACTATCTTGCCCAAGAGAAGTGTCTGAGTTGCCATCAACAGTCTTTGTCTAAATCTTTCCAGTTTCAAACCTCAGTGCTGTCTTCTCACCTAATCTCTTTACAGCCTGCTTCTTTGTTTTTCTTGCTTCAATTTTTTCTTTTCCACCTCTTCTTTGCCTTTCTTGTAGCAAAGGCAGCTTCAATCTTGGCTTTCACTGATGTATCAGTGAACACTTTTATTCTGCCCTTCTGTCTTCCTTGAAACATTTTGTTTTCATGGTGGTGCTGGGATGTGACTGTACTTTTTCAGATGCGACTATCCTATTTCAGAGTGGCTGCAAAATCACAGGGCTTACAGAAAGCACTGGGTGAGAGGATGGCAGTGCAGGTAGGGACGGGGTTGGAGTTAGAACCTCTAGTGGGCACGGCAATTTGCCACCAGCTTCATGGGCTAGAAAACATTTGGTTGGTCTGCATTAAAGAGCACAAATCTTTATTATCAGAACCATCTAGACTGAAAGGGGATATACCTTCCTAATCCCTTCTGGATGTTTGATAGTATGAACGCTAAGGGGAAAGATTTTCCTAGCAACCCAGCTGTGATGTAAATGGTGACAGCTCTTCTCGATGGTGACGGTTGCTTGATGAAGAAAATACTACTAATTTTGATAATTAGCTTTGTTAAGAATACATGGTTATTAGATCTTTCAACTCTTGCGCAAGGGTTCTGAAATGCCACAGTCATTTCGTTTCTACCATATTTCTACTTCTCTTGACGAATAACCAAGAAGACCAGCGTCCAGGCAGTGACTCGCAAAGTTTCTAACTCGTGAATAGACCGAAATCTGATGTAAACTAAAGCTGGGATTTGAGAAAGACTGATCAAAACCAAAATTTTTGTGGTCAACAATGATCGCGCCAGCGGCGCGCCGCTGCTGGTATTTTTGCACCCACCACCGCCGACATTCCCTTATTGGCACGGCGCCGGGGTCTAGTTGTATAATAGAAATCTCAAAAAAAAAAAAATTAAGGCAGCTTCATTTGGCCAGGGGGGTGGCGCCCCCTCTGCCCCCACCCTATGGGTGCCCATGTGATTACCCCTCTCTATATGACGTCTCTGATGGCATTACTGCAATGATGATTGCCATTTTGATCATTCTGTTTTTTTCTTAAGTCTACCAATTAAAAATTTGTTTTTAGTAAGAATTATAATGTAAAATATAAAATTTTTTTGATGGTTTTTAATGTCTTAATTTTCATCCAGATAGGAAATACCTATTAGGAATGATTTTCTGGAAACTTCATCACAAACACCTTGAAGTTTTTTTGTAAACGTATACTTTTTAATATAATAACCTCTATTAATGTTTACCCTAAACTAGGAAACATAGTTTTAGAAAATTTATAAAGTAATCACATTTTCGATAAAGGAGGTTTGCCAATTAAAAGACGAAAAAAGGAAAACTCTTCTTTTACTCTTCTTTTACTCTTCTTATTTTGGAGATGTGGCTGGCTGACTTCAGAAGAAGAAAAAAACATTATTTTCGAATAAGACATTGTTTTTGTCTGTTCAGGAGGGGACACATAAAAGAATAGAATAATAAATAAGGTAGAATGAGCTAGAAGAAGAAGAAGCTAGAATCTGTGGATTCTATTGAAATAAGTCATTGATTTTATGGATTTGATTGAAATTAGTTTGGTTGATTTCCAACAGCCCCTTCTGGTAGATGACATAACGCCAGGAATTTAGGTTTGCAGCCTTGACGTCGCAGAGAAGTTGGATTACATCCAGTTACCTACAAGACACAAATATGGCACTAAATCTGACTTCTTGCCAGGTTTGGTTGGGATTTGACGCCCTATTCTTGTAGATTTCCAAATGACCATAGTTTAGGCCCTCTTCCCTCCTCCCCAGGGCTGCTCAAAGATGGAAACGAGATCAGGTCAAGCTGCTCTGGGTGCCGTGGCTGGAGGGTATCGTGGTCAATATTTTTTTTTTTTATGATTGCGTAAACCATTTATTTCATATAATAATTTTTCTGCGGGCGCAGAGGTCAATTTTGCCCCAGGCACTGCCAATTTTAGGAACGGCTATGCTCCTAGAGGTTAGAAGTTAGATAGGACACGGAATTCCAAAAGTCACAACTAGGATGGTAAATTTGACCAATGTAGGGGGAGTTCTAGCATCGCCTTTTGAAGAGAACATGATAACAAGAACTTGGACTCCCAGATGTATCGCGTTAGTTATATACCTGCAAAAGAACAGCTAAGAGACTTACTTTTTTTTTCTAGTCAGTTCTTCAACGGTATTGCGTTAAAATTCGATTGCTCCAACATTATTCACGTACAAATTTAAGCTATCCTTCATTCTTAATAAAGATATTTAAAATTAAGTAATTCTTCATTAAAGTTTTTTTCTGAACAGAATAGTGTTGGTGGTTGGTAATTTTTCAGATTTGATACTATATGCAGTGGCGTCAATTGAAGGGAGGACAGGGGGATATACGCGCCTCTAGGTTTTTTGCTCCTCCTAGATTTTGAAAAATACCATTTTGGGAGGTGTTTGGAAAAATGCCCTCTTTCTGCGGTTTTCATTGAAAAAATCGAAAAAAATAATGAATCCGCCACCCTTAGATTTAGAATATGCATACCCCCCTCCTCCCTTCCTAGATTTTGTGCATGGATGACATTGACTATGTGGCTAATATCTTTAAACAACATGTTCTAAGTTCAAGGCTCACATAAAGCGGATCTTCTTGAGGGATAATCTTAAGTACAGTAGGTGGACCACTATACAATTAACGCTACTCTAGCATCTATTGGTCTGAGTGAATATTCTTTAGTTGTTCAGCTCTCTGATACGGTTTCCAAATGGGAATGAATAGTACAAGGCTTTGACAGGGGCTCCGTTGGTGAGATGCAAGGGGACTGGGACAAATGATAACACGTTAAATTTTAAAATACCTTCTTGTAGAATAGAAAAAGATAGAAACCAAAAATGCCCCCCTCCCCCTTCCCTATATCTTGAAAACATCTTTTTTTCTGTATCTTCATTAGAAATTTCGGGAAATTCATTTCCCCCTCCCATTTCTGTTAATTTGCTCCTCTGGACTGTGAACTAGTTGGAAGCCAATGCTAAATAATTTCTTTGGCCATACTTCCCTTGTAATAACACTAAAGCGTTTAATAGGGACACGGAAAAAGATATAGCTACAAGCCTACAACTATAGTTCGGATGTTTTGATTTCACACCTGTAAGTCATTACCAGCTGGAAAGCAAAATATGAAAAATTACATTCGAAAAGGAACACAACAAAATTAAAAGAAAAAATAAAAGGATAAAAAAACTTGCATTATCTAAACTAAGCTTCTCCACCGAAGAAGTCGCCAAAGAGGAAGTCGGAAAGATTCCTCTATGTGACAGTGTACTGTGTGTAGTATTATTGAAGGAAAAATGAGTCGTGATGTTTCAAGAACGGCGTTGTCAGTTTTTTTTGCCTCTTTTTCGATTTATTATGATATCGCTTTCTGTACACGCATCATCTGATTGTGGACATAAAGTTTAGTTTCTATATGCATCATAGGCCTACCCCTGAGGTATGAAGGGGGGGGGGCTAAACCACAAAATATTGCATTTCTAAGGCATTATGTCTAATTTTCTAGGTCCACCCTTTGGGGCTTTGGAGTCAGAGTTTTAGTAAATTTTTGCTGAATGGAGTCGGAGTAACAGAAATAATGTAAGACTCTTTGGGAGCCGGAGTTATGGAAACACATAAAGGCTGGAGTCAAGCGAAATAGTCTTAAATACTACTAAAAATTGGCAATAATAAACAAAATTTATATTGTAGGCTCATTATAGTGAAGAGAATTGTTTTGGTACCATAGTACTACAGTACTGCTACAGGAAAAAATGATTCAATTATCTGTATCACTATTGAAAAATATACATATAATATTTGCAAATACATTACATATAAAATACAGAAAGACAATAAAATGCTTAACAGATTGACAGAGATACCTCTGTCAATCCTATAAGATTTTATCTATATATATATATATATATATATATATATATATATATATATATATATATATATATATATATATATATATATATATATATATATATATATATATATATATATATATATATATATAAAAATGCTTAGTTCAAAGGCAAAGGAATTTCCAAAAAAAATCTGATTGAGATAAACGGGAAAATCTCATTTGCCAAGGTTGAATATTCAATCTAATTTTTAGCACAAGTGGTGGCTGCTTAATTTTTCTAAGCAAATTACCAATGTCATTAAGCTGTTGACTTCTTTTTCAATTGTTACAATGGTTAATTTTCAATCTCGATATATTTCAAATGCAACCAATTTTTTGGGGTTTCCCCCTTTCCCCTAACTTTCCTATGCTGCACTATTTCAAATTCGACTGGTATTGAGGTTGCGTCTTCAAACCTACTGCTATTTTCTCCTATCCTATGCATAACTGACAACTTTATGAATGATGGAATGTGGATTTGGCCCCACTAGTGGGCTAAAAAGGATCCTTCCAATAGGCTTATCGATTCTTAGTAAGTACACTTGAAATATTGAATCTCAATCAGAAAGAGAAAAAGAAATATGGTATCGAGCTTTTACTAATAATATCTGGCTTAATAAACTGTCAAAATTTTATGTTTTTGGAATTGCTGATGTTTCAAAAAAAACTTCAAATTACTGTGACCACTATAATAAGTATATTACCATTTTCAATTTCAGCGTCAAAAACTAAGTTATGAGCACTTCCTAAACAATTTAGTTTTTTAAGCTTAAAATGGTCAGTTCTGTGGTAAATAGCCTTCGTAAAATTAGTGTTAAATTTTGTTTTTTATTATTTTAAAACTAGAAATCATGTTTTTTTTTGTAGGCCAGTGCTAATTTCATTCATAAATATAGGCATCCTACCTTTAAAATTGTTAACACTGACTGTAAGCTATGAGCTGCACTTCGCAATCCCTTGCAAATTTGTAACCTTCTTCCCAGTTACTGGTGCGAAAATTTCGCAAGACTAGCGAAAATAAACATGTTTTTGTAATTTTGCAAAGATTGCTGTATAACGCAATCTTTTCTTAGTAAATTTACGTTTTTCTTCTTAATGCGCTTAAGGTTAACCGCCTTTTCTTTGATAAAAATGTTTACAAAACGTGGAAAAACATTTTCACGCAATTCTTTTCTAATACGATTCATTTTTCTTCGTGTCTAAACTATGATATAGCCCACTTGATTGTTAAAACCTAGTTTATTTCTTATTTCGTTTGTCCTTGGATTTACTTATGAATCAACCCCATAGTTACCGAAAAATAATATTCTCTCTCGTAATTGCAGCGTGGTACAAGAAGAAAGCGAGAGGACTCTGGAAGCAGTCTTCGTTCTGACGATAGAAACAGCAACACGCCCGACTCTGAGCTATCAGCTCCATCTATTTCCACCAGGAGTAACACTCCAGAAGTCGCTCGACCTGGGAAAAGGAAGTGCTCAGAGAATGCAAGTGAGCTAATTAAAGCTTGTATTGGAGCGGATGATCGAAGGAAGTCAGGTCTACTGGGAGAATCAGCCGAAATTGACAAAGAAAGTAATAAAAAGAAGATGATCGAGCCAAGAAAATCTTCAGAAACAAATAGAGGTATACATGCTTTTACATGCTACTTATTGTGGGTAGCCGCAAAGATTTGTGCATACAATTTTGATCTTACTTTTTTGCAGAAAAACGCAAATTCGCACGTGTTGAAATTTTCCAAAGCATGCGAGGAATAATGCTCTAGAATGAAATGAATACCTCATTTTTCAATTGTTTTTATGCGATAAAGAAAGAAACGTATGGAAACAATCACTAAGTACAGGGTGTGTTCTATACAGCCTCAAACTTGATCTTTTTTCTCGTTTTAAAATCAAATGTTTATCACCACTGGTATCACAAACTATTGATATTAATGCCAGCCTATTAATTCCATAGTAATGCATTGCTACAAGGCAATAAAATGGGATCCTTTCATCCCAAGATTCACCCTGGAATCCTTATCTTCTAAATTACGGAGGAAAAAACCCGTAAAATTTAGCGGATTACGGTATAAGATGAGAATGATTTTATTTCAAAACAGCTGCTTTTATAGTCTTTGGTAATAAAACTCGTAAACTGAATCGCGGTGCCTTTAACAATCCTATTCATAGGAGATTTTGTCAAAGCTGCTTCTAAAAATCTACGAATGAATTTTAATCCGGTTAGTTCTGTAAGATAGTGGCGTTAATAATTTCTTCGTCCTGGTGTTAGCTACTAAGATGGGAGCAGGGGGTAGAAGATGTCAGTGCTTGGGACCAGAAAGTAGAAATTGACCGAAAAATATCAACAGAAAGCGACTATATGGGGTTTCAATCATTAAAGACCCAATTGTAGACTTGTAATCAACGAAATTAATATTTAATAATAAGATTCATTTCATTCATTCAGATTCATTCATTGAATAATAAGATTCATTTTGTGGGTAGAAAGCGACTATCCATAGTGGTTTCAATCATTAAAGACTCAACTGTAGACTTGTAATCAACGAAATTAATATTTAATAATAATAACATTCATTTGATTCATTCAGATTCATTCATTTTTCAAATCTCATGCCCTCTTCCTCCTTTTGCAAGGATCTCTAATCTTTGGGTATTGTTGAAATTGACTCTGGTGAGCCTTGCAAGTGCTGTGACTGCCTGCACACCTTGAAATCGGAAAGTAGTGCAAAGTACCTGTTCAAACACTAATGATGGTTGCCACCACTTCTGTTAGAAATTAAGACCGTTTCCGTCAAGACTAATGGGCCTTTTTTATTTTTCGACTAGTGACTAATGTTTTTGATTAATGACTAATGAATGTTTTGAATGTTTAATGACTAATGCAAAATTTCGACTAATTAAGGCAGTTTCAGTCAAGACTAATGAGCCCTCTTTATTTTTCGACTAATGACTAATGAATGTTTTGAATGTTTAGTGACTTATGACTAATCCGAAGTTTCGACTAATTAAGGCCGTTTCAGTCAAGACTAATGAGCCTTCGCCAGTCAGGCTTTTAACTGATGGCTGTAGTTTGTAGACAAGTTAGTTAAAAGAATCTTTACAGTTTATTCTGAAGGGTATGCTGTGCAGGAGTTAGTCCATTACATTCCAATAGGCAATGGTCGATGATTTCATTTTTGAAATTTCTTCTTCTTCTTGTTCAGATTACTATAGAGCCGTTTTTGTATAATAATATCAATTGAATTAAATTCCAGGCACTGCGAGGGGTTGCTGCAGCTGAGGCCGAACCCAGGGTCCAGTAATATCAGGCAGTGATCAATCCATCCTAATCCCATCAGAGATCACGCCACCATAAACACGTAAAATGTTGATCATTGGTTGATTTGTATTCTACTAAGCAATGTTGTCTCATCCGATTTTAATTCAGTTAACATGGTTGCTTATTTTCTATCTGTAGTTGAAGTTGATGATTGCCTTGAAAAAAGCAGAAATAGTAACATAAACAAATTTAGTATGTAATTATTCAAACAGGCAAATTACATGAACGGAAGGAATAAAAGAAACTTTGAAAAATCTTTGAAACATATAGATTTTTTGGAGGTGGGGGGCAGGGAGGGTAAAACTAAGCACAAAAAAAAACTGAAATAGTGACTTACAAATTTAGGATGACATTACTAAAATCTGGAAAGTATTAAAAGGGGCAAAAAAACGACACAAAAACAGGCAAATTATGTTGATATAAAAATATATATGAAACTATTTGAAAAATCTTGCTAATATTGAGATATTTCTTTTCGGGAGGGGGGGGGGAATCTCGAAACAGTAAGGATTTTGAATAAAGGGTTTGAAAATTAGCCCCAAAAGAATTAAATACTTTTTTGATTATAATTGTTTGCAACCTTTGCGTATTTTTAGTCTTCCAAGGACAGGAGGGGGCATGTATTGGTCTCTTCTGAGGACGTCCTTGTTCTTAAAGCATTTTCGTTTTTAAGAGGATGAAAATCATTATACAATCATAATTATTTAAATAATTTGAAAAAAATTTTTATGATTACAATAATATTTACATTTGACAAAACAATTCAATAAACTAGTATAGTAGTGAAAGATTAATTCTCTTATTCAAGTTCTATTGAAACTACTGAACAATTTATGGTACTTGTATGATACACCCCCAACTGCTCAAGTTGTTGATGCATCGACGCACTGTAAACCAGTTTCTTTCACCTTAACGTGACAAAAGACAAAGAGAAGTGACAGAATATATAGAAAATATACCGTTTGGGCTATATATTTGCACATTTAGGGGGGGGGGTTAAAGTATTTGGACAGTTTGAAGCCAGAAAGCAATTATTACTTCATAATATCAGTATAGTTGTAGCAAACACATTTTGCATGCAGCCCCGCTTTACTATACCCCCCCCCCCTTCCCCTAATGTTCAAACATATAGCCCAAATTTGTTTCATAAGTATTATATTTTTATCATACTTGGGTATATTTTATTAGGATCAACCTAACTTCACTTCTTGAGCAGTATGTGGTACATCATGCAAGTACTAAATTTATGTTTCGTATCCTAGGGTTATTACCTTCTTTGCAAAACGTAGGTTAAACTGCAAGCTTGATGAGTAGGCCAAATGAGACAAGCCAAAATGGGAATCTGAAGTTTTTGATAAGAATGAGAAGTATAAAATAAGAATTTATGGAATAGACTAGTCTCAAAACTATGCGACTATTATCAAGTTATAGATGACGTTACGAATTTTGTAAAAAAAAAAGTTTGGGCGACGTGACCGCAATTTTAAACAGGAGCTGCCTAAAACGTGGTTTCTGCACCGGTTTCTGCACCGGTGCAGAACCACGTAAAACGTGCAGAAACCACGTAAAACGTGGTTTCTGCACCTCATACACGGATTTTGGTTGGCTGTTTGATTTTTACAGTTATTATTAAACTCTAACTTAATATATATTTATCCCTTTTTAGTTGTGGATCCAGAGAATAATGACGATGATTCAGACACGGACCAAAACTCAAAACAGTCAATAAGCACTGCCAAGCAGCGGTCGAGGGGAACGAGGTAAGACTGTAAGATTCCAGATTCTCATTAGTAAGCTCAATGTGTTTGAAGTGGTCTGGATCTGTTTGTTATGTAATTCAATTTGTTTTGTCAGCCAAATTTACAAGTCTGAACATATTAAAAGAAAATACTAGGATCCCATCGACTTTCAATCAGGCTTCTTTTGGGTCTCAAGTATTAACAAATTGGTATGTATAAATCAGATCGGCTTTAATGGATTTTTTTTTTAATTTAAGTAAATAAATCTTTTATTCACAAAACAAAAACAAAAATTGAACACTTTAAGCTACTAAATTAAGTTAAAATAGATGCAAACACCTATATATATATATATATATATATATATATATATATATATATATATATATATATATATATATATATATATATATATATATATATATATATATATATATATATATATATATATTTTATACATATATATATATATATAGGTGTTTGCATCTATTTTAACTTAATTTAGTAGCTTAGTGTTCAATTTTTGTTTTGTATAATGTACTTTGTAGGAAAAAAACTATTAACAGCATGCGTTTCTTCAAAGAAGAAAGTATTTGACTAATTTTTTAGTTGAACAGATCCCTCCACGGCTCCCTAATTTAGATAGTTGATGTTGCTCGCAAATTGTTTAGAAAGGGACAATAACCTAACATATGTGGTACTATCGTTTAGTGGGCTCTTTGTCTATCAGATAATGTTTTTTCGCATAGGGATACCGACCGTATTTTCTACTTAATATAACAACTGAAACGCGTAACAATTCCAGGCCTATTGACCAGAGGGTTTTCAGGAGCCAATAAATTTAGTTTCCTGCAAATCGTAGGTTCAATTTCCTAGCCGAGTGGTTCGTACGCTAGACTTGAAATCCTGTGTCCGTAAAGCGGCGTTCATATGCGTGTCTAGCTAGAATCTCATGTCTAGACACGTGTCTAGCCAGACTTCAATGTCTAGGCAGCGACCGTTTACAAGTCAAATTCGGTGCTTAGCTTAAACTCCAAATTTAGTTTCAAATAGATTACAGTTGCAATTTCTAGCCAATCAAGAGAGCTTCTGCGGGCCAAACTTTCAAAATTGTAATCCCTATTTTTATTGTCACAAGATAATGGATGGGATAAGCCAAACAATTGCCTTAGTGTGGTTCACTATTATGTCTGGTGTTGCATATTTGCCTCAAATGAAAAAAAAAGCAACAATTAATGAGAAAACAAAATTAAATTTCAGTTTAAAAATGTAAACATTGATGATGAAAATATTGAAACTTGACGCATTCTGATTGGCTGCAATGGAATATCCTAGACATTGAGTTCTAGAGTCTAGAACTCGCGCCTAGTCTAGAGTCTAGACAAGGCCACGCGCCTTGTCTAGCATGTCCGGCTAAGCACCGAATTTTACTTGTGAACGGTCGTTGCCTAGACATTGAAGTCTGGTTAGACACGTATCTAGACATGGGATTCTAGCTAGACACGCCTGTGAACGCCGCTTAAGGGACGGGGTTTGAGTCCTGTTGTCGCTAATTATTTGGTTTGGAACGGAGGTTAGCGGTGTGGCTTTGCAAGCTCAGAGTCGACTCAGCTATAAAGAGGTACCTGAAGAAATCTGGGGGGAAAACAAGGAAAGCGTTGGATGATCCGCCCCCAACCTCGCATTGTACTAACGGCCGAAGGGAGAGAATCAGGTGATTGGTACTTGCGCTACGCAGACCATTAGTCCGCATCCGAAAAGGTTTTATTTGGTGGATGTGTGAATCATGAATGCTCTAAAATAGGCATCTTCCCAAATTGCTCATTAATGTACATTTATAATTTTTAATGTATAAATGTTTAACGTATTAATGTAATAATGTATAATTTTAGTTTGATCTGTAGTTTTCCAAATGAAATTTTCGTAGCTCTACGTTAATTTATTACCTACACCGGTGCAACCGCGACTGACCAATAAGTTGGAAAGCCAATTATGTAGCAGCATATCTGTGATCGGGGAAGTGGGTTGTGCCTTGAAAAATATTGTCTTGTAAATAGTCAAGTGGCACTTAAGTATGCAAATTTTGCTGGTGAAGTCTGTGTGAAATAAACAATTATGAATAAAATAAAAACAGAATATCATGTCGGATGAGGGAGAGGCGTAATATCGTCATCTCCCTCTGGATGTGCCTGGATGATTTCAAAGAGGAGTTGAATGCATGTTCAGTCTTGTAGTGTGTGTTGCATTGATAGTCACTTACCTTTATTTTGAACTAATGTTGGCTTTTTTCCCAAATTGCAGACTGCATTACCGGCTAAATAAAAATGTAAGTGTTCAGCTTCTGTACCCATTCGCCTTAGATATGATTTCTGAGTCAACTGCTTTCTCTGTTTGTAATTGTTTTAAGTTAAGAAATACTGAGAAACTGGTCCCCTAACCAGGGACGTACGCAGGGGGGGGGGGTCTCTGGGCTCCCCCCCCCCCGAAATCTCACGATTTTTTTCATTTTCCCATAATTTTCTGATTTTTCTCACAGAATAATGGGTTTGAAGGATTTGGCCCCCCCCGAAACAAATTGGCCCCCTTGAAACAAATTCCTGCGTACGTGCCTTTCGCTAACCTCTAAAAGCGTTTGCTTTATTACTATTATAGTTTGTAGTCTAACTTATAGACATGCTATCATTCTAGTATAAACAGGTGGAGGGGCCAGTTTAACTAATATGTCTGGACTTATCGCAACGTTTGTTTTTTGTTAAGATTCTTGGTTCTTCTTTTTGGATATTATTGTCTTTCTTTTTTATTTTTGTGTGTGTGCTTTTGTTGTTTTTGTAATTTTGGTTTTTGTTATTATTGTGCCATGTTAAGAGAACATAATATTTATTAAGACTCCATGTAATAGTTTGTTTATATTGTTAGTTATATAAACGACTTCAATGGTGGATTAAAAGAAAAAAAAGTGGCTATAAGTAAGAAATGAACTATAAAAATATACCTACAAAGTTGAAATAACAGTCAATGTAGTTTAGTCGATTTACATTTTTTCCCCCACTTTCTTTTTTTTTAAACAAACGTATGAATTTGGAAGCTCCTTTTTTCATAAGAACTCGGCATTTCACTGGACTTCTCAAGTTCAAACTTTCTCATTTTTGTTGAATTTTATTTTGTTCAGCTTCTTTGCAGTTACGTGAAAATAAATGGGGTATGCCCGTATCCTCCCAAAATATTCAGATGTTACCTTTATATATTTCGTTTATTATGCCCGGTTTTTGTGTATATGTGTGTGTTTAGGGATGTTAGTTATGCGCTTCCTCTGTCTATTTTCTCTCTCCTGTTTTCTTCTCGTCTCTCTCACTCTTCTAATGTAAATGTAATGTATTTCAATCCTCTATGCATAAAATCTATCCACTTAGAGGAGTATAAAATGAAGAAAATAAAAAATAGCAACACTAACGAAAAAATCACAGGAAAAACAACATCTCAAACCCACTTGAATGAAACTTAATTTAGGGAAAAGTCGACAGTACTTTGGCGACACTTACGGAATCTGTCCATTTTTGAAGAAGTGTCAAAAACACCTTATCTACAGTAGATCTACTGGCTACTGGCTACGAGTTCTAAACGGTAGCTGGAGAAGATGTTTGTCCACAAGATGGTCCATCTTTGAAGAAGTGTCAAAAACACCATATCTACTAAATACCCGATCTACAGTAGATCTATTGGCTACGAGTCCAAAACGGTAGCTGGAGAAGATGTTTGTCCACAAGCTGGTCCACCTTTGAAGAGGTGTCAAAAACACCATATCTGCTAAATACCAGATCTACAGTAGATCTATTGGCCACGATTCCAAAACGGTAGCTGGAGAAGATGTTTGTCCACAAGCTGGTCCATTTTTGAAGAAGTGTCAAAAACACCATATCTGCTAAATACCATATCTAAAGTAGATCTATTGGCTACGAGTCCAAAACGGTAGCTGGAGACGATGTTTGTCCACAAGCTGGTCTATTTTTGAAGAAGTGTCAAAAACACCATATCTACTAAACACCATATCTACAGTAGAGCTACTGGCTATGAGTCCAAAACGTTATGTAGTGAGTTATGGAGTAAATAAACTCCATAATGGATCAAAAGGGAGCCATGTGGGGGTGGGGGAAGCGTTAAAGAATGCCCAGGGTCATTTTGTGAAACTGGTATTTACATCGAATAAGCAGTCGGTAAGATTTTCCCAGCTTTTTTTTTCAGTGCTGAGATAGCAAGGGCTATAGTAGCTTTAACAGTTGAGCGAAACGGAACTTGAAGCCGATCTCATTGAGACCAAAGGAAAATATATCAACTGCATTTCCGAGAGTGCGGATATCGTCTGATATTACAAGAATGTTGTCTGCGTAGCAGAGGTGGTTAGGATGAGCCCTGGTCCCAATCAGATATAGAGGAATATTTTTAGTTAGGGTTCAGATTGCATCATTAAAAAGAACTGGGCTAATCACAGAGCCTTGTTTCACACCTTTCCAAACAGCGATGGGGATGCTAAGCTGCCTATTTAGTCGCAACCTTATGGATACATTGCTGTTCCAATACCAAATCATATAAGTTTAAATATGTATTTGAAAAGCAGAACTTTATAAAATATAAAAGATTTTAAATATAAAAAGTATTTCTAGAATTTTAATATCAAATTAAATATAAGGTTTCTTTTTCACGCATATTTAGATTTAGCCAGGTTATTGTGGTCAGTGCATCTTCTAAAAAGCCGCAAGACTCCCGTTTAGTTTTAATATCGTGGCATTGTGCGAAATAAAAAATGGAAGTACTTGTAGGGCTAGAACTAGCCCTAAACCAGAACTTGTTGCCCTAGAGGCAAAAAGGCCATATTTTGAAATTGGCAGCTTGATAGGAACCTAGTAGAAAAATTCTTCATTTAACCAAGGGAAAAAATTCGAAAATCATCATGAAAGTACCATGCTAATCCTAGCTTTGAGTAAAAAAGACCATGTAAATATTATATTTTCTTGAAGATTGGCATTTGCTCCTTCCCTAGAGGCAGATCTTAATAGCTATTTCTCTTAGCAACGCAGAAGTGTGCGTTGCAACGGTTATTTCTACGACGAATAAATAAAACTTCAAATGGGGATAAGTCCTTTTATTAGACAGTGAAAATAGACACACAAATCTGGATGTTTCGAAAACTGGTATACGTGGTCGACATTTCCAGATTGTTTATATATATTTTCACTGTCTAATAAAAGGACTTATTCCAAATTGAACTTTTATCTATTCCTCAGAGAAAGGCAGTGTGGTTTTAGAAAAGAAAAAAGAAGAAAAGAGAACCTAATTTAAGGTATTACATCGAAAATATTTTTGCGATTAGTATTAACCTAATATTTGTATTTTATTTGTGGCACCCCACCTTAAGCTAATATTGCCCTCCATATATGCTTCAGTCTATGCCTCCTCTGGAATAGTACTTTAATGCCGATCCTAAAGAGTGAGGGTAACTTATACAAGTGAGAACTAGCCCTAGCGCCGGCAAAAATAATCAAGGCATAGCCTTTGGTGACATTTAGCATTGATTCAAGCTTTATAATAATTTTTCTGTAAGCAACTGAGATTACACACTTGCTACTATGCTATATTTACCAACCACACAAATTAAACTAATTGTTTTTACTATTATACTGACGAAAAATGCCAAAGGTCGACAATTGCTAGATTGTGTTATTTTTTATCCACTCTAGTGCCACTTCCCACGCTTGTAAGTTATCCATTCTCTTTGACTCTTCATTTTTGTAATTTAAAGAAATAGATAGTGCTGTAGCACCAATCTATTTGTTAATAGGTTTTTTAAATTTCTAGCTACTTACTTGTAGTGTTTGGAATTATTTTTAGAGGTTATATGAAAAGTTAATAATTATGAAGGTTACTAAATTTTGGTTTTCCTATAAATGAAGCTGTGAGCCATATTAAGCTCACTGAATTTTTATTTTGGGAGCTGATATGCGTATACATATTGACCGGTTTGTTTATTTGTTTTGTTCTTTTTTGTTTCTTATGTTTATTTTATTAATATAGTTAATATGTCTTCGAATGTAGTAAGATGTAGAAGTTACCCACACTCTTTGACTCAGCATTTTTGTAATTCAAAGAAATAGATGTTATCCTAACTTCATGATTGAAGAAAGATAGTTTTCTTAACCAAGCAAAAGAACGAAAAAATACTTCAGAAACCCAAATCAAGAAACCAGAACCCAAAATAATAAATAGAAAATAGATATCCTGTTTTCTGCCCTTTCTTTGAACCTATTATTCATTTTGCCCATAAGCTGAATTCCAGGGGGAGGGGCAAAGCTCGTCTAATTGGCAATTTTAATGATATATAATTGAAATCTCAGAACAAAAATATAAAAATAAGGCAGCATCATTCAGCCAGGGGGGCATGTGCCCCCCTGGCTGAATGATGGCTGGCTGTATGATGGCCATTGCCATCATGTATGATGATAGCAATGATGGCCATTCACCTATAATTTTCTGTGCAAGTAAAGCTTTCTCCCTCTGGCTGGTTTCGTGGGCTCAAATATAAATAATATTTCAGTTTATGGTAGATGGCACTTATGGTGTAAGGCGGTATTATGTTAGGTGGCTCTACTAGGGATATGATAGTAAACTATTAAAAACATACGTCAGCTGTCTTGTCTGCTGATACTACTGTCGGACCCAGGGTTGCCACCGTTCGGGATTAATCCCGGTTTTCCGGGATTTTTTTTTGCAGTCGGGGATTTTTTTTGTGTCCGGGATTTTCGGGATTTTTTGTAAGAAAACCGGGATTTTTGCTTAAAACCAGGATTTTGTCCATTAAAAGAGATTTTCAACGATTTTGGCTGATAGTCTACTTTTTTTTCTGTACGATATCACGAATATTCTCTGTTTTTGTCTGTTCCTTCTGGATTTGCGCTTGTACACTGGGGCAACGATTTTTTCGTTCGGGATTTGACTTTTGAAAATTCGACTCAAATGTAACAACGAGCGGCTAACAAAAACACCGAGGATTTTCTTTTCTTGTCATTGTTGTTCATTTTGCCCTGTGTAATACCTCGGGCAAAGTTAATCTCAGAAAAGGTAATTAAAAAGCGTACGGCATTATACTTATTCTGTTCAAAAGGATACTTATTTCAAAAGGATTCTTTTGTAAGACGAATGATAGTTCCGCTGTCCACTTCTTGTTTGGCGAGACTTTTGCTAAACAGAAAAGCAGGTATAGTAAAAGGGAAAGGGACGTGTGAAGACGTTATAAAAGGCAACTTTTACCGCTTGCCAAGCCATATTGAATATTAGTACGTCCCGACTATCCATTTTTTGGAAAAATGGCATGGGAATCTTGGAATCTAGACAGGTCTCCCGTCCGATTTTTACGTTTTCTGGGCAGGAAGAAGCAGAGGGTCAGAAAATGGAAAAATGGGACGGAAGAGGTAGTATGGACAAAAAAAATGCCAGAAGAAGGAGACGATTAGACACGATAAGTGATAAATAAAAACAGTTGTCTGAGATGTTTTTGAATAGAAAAAAGGTAAATTATCTAACTGAAGCTCTAAATTTGTTTTCTATAGGTTTTGGCTCAGAAAAACAGATTTGATGGGGATAGCACCGATAAATTTGTACAGATATCTTCTGAAAAAACCACCAAGTTTTTGAAAAAAAACTAACTAGTCTGGGTGACTATTCCTTTTTCCAGATTTCCGTCCCATTTTCCAGAAATTGGATAGTCTGGACGCGCTATATAGCTGCGAAGCAGTGACGTTAATTCTTGGGCGGGACATTCAAATAACGATGAAACGTGGATGCGTCGACACGTTTTCTCGGAATTCAATCTTACTTATCCACCAGAACGTTTTCACAGAAATAATGCTAGGAATATTGACAGTCAGTTGTTACTTCCAACTAGAAACCACGTTTCACCGTACTTCAAATTACACGTTCTGATTTTTACGTCATCACTGTGCAACTCTTAGTTGTATAGTCTAAAAACCATTTTCCGGGATTTTTTTTAGAAGAAAAATCGGGATTTTATTTTTGAGCTGGTGGCAACCCTGGTCGGACCTGAAATGCTAATATTAGAATCGTATAACAGTGTGTTTCATACATAAATGTACAGTTTTAGTGGCAAAGAGCAACATAGAATGAAATTTTGTCATGTCAAAATTGATGATTTTTTTTATTAAAATATGTTTCATTAAAATTTTTCATTAAATGTTTGTTTCATTAAAAAACATTTGCCATGTTGTTCAATTATTATAACTGTTATAAACTATCTCTAATTTACTCTGCAGTTTATCGTCTAATTGCTTTAGTATTACAGCATGCGTAAAAGTATTCCGATGTACACACGCATCAAATAGAATTCTTGCTGCACTAGATGGGTTAATAACCTTGATATATGTAGATCACAAAAAGGATACATATTGCTAGATGGGTAATAACCTTGCATATGTAGGAAAAGCACATGGAAATGTGCCCTAAGCAAATCCTTAATTTCAATTTTAAAGCTATTTATATTTAGAGAATTTTATTTTTCAGGCAAAGCACCTTAAATGTTAAAAAATCTGTGGCTCTAAAAATCCCAAATTGTAAAGATAGTGAAAATTCACCACGAAAATCTCGCCGAGGCTCCACTGACTCAACGGCAAGTGGAGGTCAGCCTGCCGTTAGTTCAAGTGAAAGGAAAACACGAAGCACGCCGATGAAATCTAGCAATCCACCTTTTGGAAGGTCAACACCAGATTTGACTCTTAAAAGAGGTTGGTTTACATTACGTTCTATCTTACGTTTTTCTTTTTGATTTGGACTATAATATGGAATTGTAGTAGAAATTTGATCAGAGGCTGTTTGGACACTTGCCCTGGGGGCACAACATTTCGGTAAATTTTTGCAGTTCATATTATTGACTTACGAATAAAGTAAACATACCAATCGGTGCCTTTTTTATGCTCTTTCCAAACATAATAATCATTTTTGTCGGAAATAATTTTTACCCCCATCCCTATATATATACCACTTCAGGGTGTATATTTGCACATTAGGGGGGGGGGTAATAGTAAATTTGATTTCTGATATAGATGAGATGTAAGTTTAAATTTTACGACCCCCCCCTAATGTGCAAATATATACCCTGAATTGGTATATATAGGGGTGGGGGTGAAATATATTTGCGGCAAAAGTCGTAATTATATTCGAAAAGAACATAAAAAAAGGCATCGAGTGGTATGTTTACTTTCTTCGTAAGTCAATAATATGAACTGCGAAAAATTTACCAAAATTTCAAATAGATAATCTAACGGCTACAATGATTTTGTAATTTTGAAACTTTATTTTTATTAGAATAAACTAGATGGTGCAGTTGGCAGTAAGTATAAGCAAATTAAATCCGAAATGTTCATTTTCTCCGTATCTTCATCACCATCCCTTGAAAAAGAAAGTTAGTAAACCATACTTAATTAATTTCAACGTTTTTTTTTGTGATATTTTGCATTCAAATTTTAATAATGAATGAAAATTCTTGGGAAGGGAGGGGGGCTAATCTAGGTTTTGTCCCGGGCGCAAGAGAGGCCAGAGCCGCCACTAAATTTGATGTCTCATTTAAAAATCATTTACCATTTTTCTATCAGCCACAGTTTTAATAGAGTTTCTTTTAAATTGGAGGGAGTATGTAATCACTTAAGGAAGTTGTTTAGCGCAGCTGTATGCTGTATGTATGTAGCTGTATGTTGAAACCAAAATTTAATTTAACAAACATTGTAGCATCCATATTGTGTGTATACCTCAGGATCCATATTATATGAAATGACTTCTGAAGAGTATTGGTTTAAGTTTTGTGTTTAGGGCAAAATATGCTTTTAAAAATATTAAGCTATAAGAATAGATGCCGGGAAAAACAACTACCTTTTAATTCTGCACGCTAAAGGGCGCTTTTGTTAAAGTGTTAACTCTTTGATGCTTGAAATGCTCTGAATCTTGAAAAATGGCTTGAAGTATGGTTTGACCGTGTCGAAGGCCAAATTATCTAGTTAGTCAAATTATCAAATTAAATCACCTAATTATGAAATAACCCACTCCTCCCATTAATCAGGTTGATTATTTTTATTTATCTGTATTCGGGAACTAAGGAGGAACTAAGTTAAGTCAGTATATAGAGTTTTTCACCATAGGGTGAGATATCAATGACCCCCTCTTTCTCTCTTTATGCTTGGATCCAGGAAGCAGGGGAGGGGAACATTGTTTCAAGATAAAACTTGATAAAGGGCACGAGCCTGTTCAAGGTTTGAACTATCTCTAGATACTCTTTGCTGAGAAAGACGCGAACTCACGAGACAAGCTAATGCAAGTTCAGATACATGCCCCCCCCCCCTCCTTCTGCCAAAATAAATATTGTCTGTTCCTTTCTTTACTGGAGGCGGCAAAAGACAATGGATAGAAGATCAGATTTGGATTGAGAAATTCCAATCTTGTTTCAAGATCATTAAAAGGTTCTTATATCTTTCGTGTTTTTTGAAGCTAACACTATTCTTCAGTACATGATAAGAGTGCAAAAATCTTAACTTATTTTGAGCACACAATTAAGATAATGCTAATCCTCCTCCTTCTATTGCTATGCGTACTAGAACTAGTTTTAAATACCCTTGGTTGAGAATGCTGAGAAAAGAGCCCCCTTTAATAAATGATGTAAAGGCTGTGTACTCTATCTTATATGTTTTCTTACTGTTCTTCAGTTAAAGCTCTTCAAATGGTTCAATACTTCATGCAAGAGGAATCTTAAATTCAATTGCAAAAATCTAAGGGGAGTAGGGGGGGGTCTCCCAGAATAGTTGGTAAATAAGAAACGTCATTAGTAATGGATAAAAACGATTCAGGAGTCGCCTCGGCCTCTTCCAAAAATTAACAATACATTCCTTCTTTTCTCCCATTGAAGTCGCTGGTTTAGAGAACAAGCCTGTTGACTTTACCCTATTGAGATCCTCAATAGGCTCTTCAAATAGGTTCTTCAAAGGCGGCATGAAGGTTATTTGGTTTGAACCCAATTAACCCTCAATATTCTCAATAGGCTCTTCAAAGGCGAGAGGAGGGTTGTTTGGTTTGAACCCTATGAACCCTTAGTAGGCTCTTCAAAGGCGGGAGGAGGGTTATTTGGTCTGAACCCAATTAGCACTCAATAGGCTCAATTAAAGATCCTCAATAGGCTCTTCAAAGGCGGGAGGAGGGTTATTTGGTTTTAACTCAATTAACCCTCAATAGGCTCAATTGAGATCATCAATAAGCTCTTCAAAGGCGGGAGGAGGGTTACTTGGTTTGAACCCATCGTCACCTCGAAGTATTTCTCCGGCTTTCTCTTTATTTGCTGGACGGAAATTCAGTCTATTAACTCGAATTCAACAAATAAGTTTTATGTGTTATTCTGTCATTGGAACTTTTGTTTTCGAAATAAATCTTTTTTTATATATCTTGGATTATATTCGTTTTTTCTTCGTTAGAAATTCTTTCATGTTTAATCCCCTGTCGTGTCTGAAATCATCTACTAAACTATAGTATCAAGCTTGTTATTATATTGTTTTCGTTTGATTTTGCTAATGTATAGTTATATTTTATAAGTATATATCAATCAGAAAAATAAATATTAATTAAATTAAAATTTAATCTAATTAAATTTTTACTTTGTTAATTCAATTAAATTAAAGTTTTATTTATGATATATTAAAATAAAAACGTATATTTCTCTCGGCTGTTGCTGTAACGTCTCGTAGATGTTTATTTAATTAATTAAAATTTATATCTAATTTCAATTTAATGTATTAAAATAAAATGTATTTTCTTTTAGGTTTTGCTGCAGCGTCTCATTAATTACATTTTTGTTTCATTAATTTAATTAATTAATTCAAAAATTTAATACAATTGAAATTTAATTTATAATAAGTTAAAACCATATTTATATTTTATTTCAGGTGTTGCTGCTGCGTCTCGTTCAACACCGAAACGGCGAGTTAAGTGAAAAAGTTAAACAAACTATTTAAAAGTTTGATTCAAATTCTTATTATCGGAGTAAGTGTATGAACTCTCACTTAGATTTGACCAAAGTTTATTTTTGTTAATTTTCACCAGATATCCATGTATATTATAACGTGTATATATTATATATATGTGGAGTATGTATTATTTCAAGTTATGTCTGCAGTTAGCTCATATTGCTATGCATCTTTTTGCAAAAAATTCGGGTTTTATTCGTTCTGTTTCTAAATTATTTTTCTTTCCTTTTTTACTTGCGTCAATTTGAAAGTATGTGAAATTGTGCGAATATTAGACATAAATGTGAGGTGGAACCGGAATTGTTAAACCCCGAGTATTGCTAGTGTTTTGTTCATGTAAATAAGAATGTTGATTTTGCGATATACGACTTTATGTTCTTTATATTACGCATATTTGTGCCTGTAGTTTTTTCTATGTTTGCCTGTTTTTATTTGACCTAATCCGACTTAACGAAATTTTCATTGAAATAGTCTGAGTGGGTTATTATTGTTGATTTTGGCAGTAAAATTCGTATTAAAATATTCCATTATATTTGTCTTATTTCTTTAGATTGAGTAGGCTATTGACTACGAAGTGAGTACCGAATTTGTTGCCAAATATTGTGTCAAGCTTGGGTAGTTCGGTCAGGTCAAATTAAGAAAAAACAGGAATTAATTACAGTTTTGTTAAGTATTTTAAATCAGTTGTATTGCACAAGGAATTTATAGTTACGCTCAGTTTTTGGGAGGGGGGTATCGGTCGAATGCCAGATTTCTTGTGTTCAACTCTTCAGAATGAGTAGGCCATTTGTTACGAAAATATTGTTTCAAGTTCGGGTAGTTTCAGCCAAGTCAATTTAAGAAAGGAATTTAATTATAAATTTGTTTGCCCGGTGAGCCGAATTTCAAATTTGCAACCATTTTTTTTTTTGAAATATTTTAAATCAATTGTTTTACAAAATAATTTATAGTTAATGCTTAATTTTTGGGAGGGGGTATACGTCGAATGCCACAGAATTTCAGGAACGCGCAATCCAATCGAATTTTTACTTAATTCAATGTTGGCAGTTTGTTTTTTATGGGAACCTTCACAATGGGAATATATTTTAACATTTAGATCTGGGGTTCCGGGGTAGCTATTCACTGTGAAGTTCAGCTCGGTAATTCAAAAGCCGTTAAGTGAGAAGCCGTCAATTTTACAGGAAAGCGAAAAAAGTAGAAAGTATTTTTAGTCTTCGGGCTTTAAATGGCCAAGACCTAACATTACTCGGTACCAAGCAGCGCTGTTTTAAACCATCTCCTTGTCCCTATTGCATCAGAACAGCTTGATCTCAGAACATCTCTGATGCTGAAGCAGCTGTGTTAACTCATTCTTATGTTAAAGTAGTTAAGCTAGTTAAGGTAGTTTACTATCCTTTGTTTGAATCTCGGGAGTTAACTTGCGCTTGACAAACAAGAAGTGGTTTCCAATTTTGTGCCAATGAAGGTACATCTCAAATATTCTTAAAATAGAAAAGGTTATATTTACTGGTGTTCGTACGTGAGTGTTTGTAAAACAGGTTTTTAGTCTACTACAAACATTTTCAAATTGTCACTAGAAGAAGGTTTTACAAATATTATTCTCCTCCAAGCTGCAACTTAAAGCTTCAAACTTAGCATTTTTATTTGTTTTATTATATGTTTTTAATTAGATACAAATCCACAAATTATTATCATGATTTCGAAAGGATATGCTATGATTATGCAATAGGCTGAAAATGGGCTTTACTTAAAGTGCTGGTCCGAACTCCTTACGAAAAGTTTTTTTTTTAATTATATAATATTAATTTTTCGACAAATACTACTAAAATAAAAGTAAGGTATTCAGTTTGTGCGTTTGGAAACTTTTTTCAGAAACTTTCATTCAGTTTGTGCGTTTGAAAACTTTTGTTTCTCTGAAGAACCTTTTTTTTTACAATATATCGAAACTTTAATAACAAGTCCCGATAAGCCCTATCGGGGCTTTAATAATAAAGAGGAAAGTCAGGTATAAAATTATACAAAAATTTGAAGAAATCCAATCTAAAATTGATGAATGACTCATAAAACGGATAAAGTGGTGAGCTATATATGGTGGTATCCGGGCAAAATTAATCATTGTACCCCCCTTCCCGATTCAAATATCAGCAAAAAAGCCGAATCAAAGTGAAAAAGAGGGCAACTCCCCAGCATGACCCCTCTCCCTCCCCCGTTGTCACAGCGCTCAAGGCAACTGCCTCGGTTGTTTTCCCTAGGAACGGCTCTGAGTATATATAAAGCAATAATGTCTGCATTTATTCAATTATACTCTACTTTTAATCTTGAAGGTGTTTGTCGGTTGGATAGAAAAGAGAAACGGTGCTTCAAGTAAATTTATCCTTGATTCAGTTCCGAAATCTAACACCAGGTGATTATTTTTTTTTTTTTTTTTTTACATAATTAAGTTCTAACTGTCTTTATTATTGTAATATCTAAAATTGTTATTTCGAAAGCTGAAAAACTAAACGAGAAGGGAAAAATGTAAATTTAGAGCAACGAATTAAGGGTCTAAACAATCACGTTTCTTATCTACTGACTGGACTTTTATTCTCTAAAACAAATTATTATTCATGAACTAATTACCGAAAATTAGTAATTAGTACTAATTACTAATTTCGTGTACCCTTTGAAAGTGTATTTTTTTTTGCAAATTCAAGCTTTTTGTTCTTTTATTTATCTTTTCTTCTTTTTATCTTACAATTATTCGGACAATGATAAATTTAGGCTAAATAAAGAACCTATTAGCGGTATTTATCTTTGCAATGCTTTTCTTATCGCAATTAAATCTGTCTGAGCCTGCTGTTCCACTATTTTTTTTTCTTTTCCCTTTTTCAATTTTCTAGTGTTCTTTTTGTCCGAGCTTCAGTATCTTGTGTAAATTATTGAAAATATTTTATTATTACGTCTGATGTTTTTTTTTGTCCATTCATCCGTTTCTGTCCCTTCAAGAGTTAAAGATAAATCATCGAATAATAACAAAACATCCATGGAAACTTCAGATTCTACTCTATGGCCTGAACATCCAAATTTGTCAATAGATACTTCATCTAGAAACTCAACTTTAATGTTTGGGGGGGGATCCAAGGATGTAGATAGAAATGGCAGAGGTATGATTCAACTAACAATGCTGTGGAATCCAGTTTCAAACGGTTCGTGGTAACAAACTGTAAATAAGGAGCAATGCAGCTCAATAGTAACCGAAACTCTAAAACACAGTCTTGATAACAATGGATACATTGAAAGAATCAAATTTTTACCCTTATTCATAATATATAAAATTTATCTATTTTAATGTTACCCGTCTAAAGTTACGAGTCTGAAAATATTTTTCCAATTTTTGAAAATGGGGGAAACACCCCCAAAACATCAAATGGTCTTAATAAAAGTCGCACCCTCAGATTTAGCATCTGATAACCCTACTGTAGAGGCTTCAAGCCCCTATGTAGGAAAATGGGGACTTAGCATTTACCAAGCAAGATCACGGATGAGTGTTTATTTGGTTTTCCCAGGGATGATCGTATCGAACCAGTGATCCTAGAAGATCGTGAGAGGGCTCACTTGATCAAAAATCAAAAGTTCTAGTGTCATTTTTAAGTAAAAAAAACTATTAGATGGCAGCTAACCCCCCTTCTCCCCTTTTTCCCTTTAGTGATCTAATCAAAATTTTCAGATAGCTATTTTGTTCAGTACAGACGAAAGATCTAAGAAACATGTTTTGAGGATGACTTGGCCCCCGCAGCCCCCTGGGGAAAGGGCTCCAAGCTATGAACTTTGCACATTGTTTACATACAGTATTTCTGTTGGAAATTATACAGGTATTTTTCGTGGGGGGGGGGTGGTTGGGTTCCTGGTAGGATCTTTCCATGGAAGAATTATTTTGTGGGGGAAGAAAATTTTCCATGGAAGAGGAGCTAGATTTCCCAATATTATTTAAGAAACGATCAGAAATTAAATAAATAAAAACGACATTTTTTTCAACTGAAAGTAGAGAGAAACATTAAATCTTGAAACGAGCAAAAATTATTATGTATATCAGGGGGTTGCCCCCTCCTCAATACCTCACTCTTTACAGTAAGGTTTTTTTCAGAACTATTAAAACAAGCTTTTTATTGCTTAGTGTTTCAGAAGTCATTCTTAAATATATGGAACGGATAGTTAAATTTTAGTGTAAAGAGTGACGCATTGAGGAGGTGGCAACCCCACTCATAAACGTAATAATTTCTGTTCGTTTTATGTTTTATTGTTGCTTCTTACTTTCATTTTTAAAAACCTGTCTTTTTAGCTAAATCAGAAATAGTCATGTTTGAAGCCCTTTTTTCTTAAGTAAACCACGAAATATTGAACAATGCTCTCAAATAGTATTAAAATGGATAATATATATTAACGAACGATGAAGCGGTAGCAAGCAATCTAGTAAGAGACGATCACGTCCAATACTAAGAAATATAATAGCCCATAACTCCTAAAAATAGAGTCAGATCAAAACAAGAAGTACACTATTAGAATCGCCTAGTCCGAAGCTCCTATAGGAAACTTACCGTTCTTTGAACAACAAGGGAAATATATTGGCTTGAAAATCAAGAAAGGGGGCTACAACCACGATATTCTGCATTTACGGCCTCTTTTTTTCGTTTTTCACCTCAGATAGCTTGGCACTGGAACATCGTAGAGAGCTGTTTAATGGCTCATTTTAGAGGAAATTGATGGGGTTAAAAACCATTTGTATTTTTTTTTAATATAATAATTTTTTTACGAAAAACTTCATTTTTCTATAACACTGTAGTAGTGTTATTGTAACATCAGAAATTTGTCACCTCTACGTGCTTTTGTAATTAAAAATAACATTTAAAACAAAATCAATATTTTTACAGAGAACTGCATTTTAATGTACTAGATAATGAATGTCGTCATAGCTTTATTAGAACTATGACATAAATAGAAAAACGCTAGATTATAACGTTAGCTCTGATGACACCGGTTACCACGTCATGATTATAATATAAAGAGGTGTAAGAATACATAGCTTAAACAGAAAGATGTATATTCAGGAACGAATTTTGTTCTATAAAAAATGAAAAAAAATTGAGATCGAAACGTCTTCTATAGCTCCAAAGATTAACCTGCAAAGAAAAGAAAATTGACATTAATATGAAATCTTTTAATTGACAGACGGAGGTTTCGTTCTACGCATCGCCATTACAATGAGTATTTGATTTGCGACTTGGGTTATTTTTAGTCCATATCAGAGACCTATTTTCTCGATTCGAAATAGACAGTAAAACCGATTATTTTCTGGTGTGACCGTTGTTGGGAGCTTCAAACCTAGTAACCCCCCCCCCCCTGAGAATATGGCCTTGATTCGGGGTTTTTAAGCCGCTCTAACTTTATATTAACTATAGAAGTTACTCACTGTTGACATCCACCCGGGATGACTGTGAGGTAATTTGGGGGTTAATTAAGCTTATAAGAGCATAACCTTCAGAAGATTCAATTGTATCCATCGCTCTTTCACTCTAATAAATATTTTAAATATGATAGTAATTCCAACGATTAAAACAATGGGATAAAATTTATTTCTGTCTGTCTGGGCTTGGCCACTGGTGAATAATTGTATTCAAAAATTGGTGATTTCGAAGCCCTCAGTAACCGGTTTGGCCAGGGTCAATTAAGGGCCCACTTATACACCAGGTTTCTTGGTATAAGTATAGTAATTTTTGAGTTAGTTCGCTGATAGTTTGCAGATACATATTTTGTTGGAGTTGACCTTTTAGAGATTAAGTGAGTTATTTTCTCCAACCGTGTAGGATTATTTTCCCCCAAACCCAGGCCGGGTATATTTAGAACAGTGATGGCAGCCAATTAAGCAAAGCTATCAGGAGATAGCTAAAAGAATCCACGTTTACCGAAGATACGAATTAATTAGCTTACAGCAGTAGGCTGTATAAATAATTGCCAGAAAAAGGTGGAATCACGTAAAATATTACGAACTAAAGTCTGAATGGGCGTAGCCTACTCAGAATAAGTAAAATTTTACAATTATGAAAAGAGAACAGAAAGAAATGGAAGATAGAACAGAAAGAAAGAAAGAATAGCAAGGGAAAGTAATAAGGAGGCTGAAAGAATAGCCAGGGAACGAAAGGAGGAGGGAGATAGAGAGGATAGAAAACAGTTGATGGAAATGATTACAGGGAGAAATTCCCGGACGCAACAACAATTATATATAATGAATCTATTGCACGCCACAAACCTCGTACCGATGAGAAAACGAAGATATATACTTACTTATTTCCAATTTTTAAAAAGTGCGGAATTAAACGGACGACCGGAGGAACAATGGGTGAATAAAATAAAAGCCAAGCTCAATCAGAAGGCAAAAACTGCCTTTGCAGGGTTGCCGAGCCACTACGCGGAATTTGACCCCGAAGCCATACCAAAATAAAATTCAGCGGCGGCGGAAACAATTATGCCGGCGGCAGCGTTTCGCCGATATACCAAAGATACCGTGAATTGGATTGGGGAAAGTTCGAGTTTTGTTCCTATTTCCCATTGGGGGAAGGAATTTTGGTACTTGTATATTATACGGCACTCACTCAAGGTTACGCTGTGTAAAACTCGAGAACAAACCGGTTTCTTCGTTAGTTTCTTTCAGCTTAGTGTGAGACATGGACACATGTATGCTTATAAAATTTTTCCACCTTGCTTTCAGGCCTTTGTAGAATAGATGGGTTTTTGCATATGGTAAAACATTTATAAATGGGGTATTCGAGAAATGTCATAGCTAGTCGAAACTACTTTAAATTAGAAAATATTACATTGTAGCAAAGAGGACAGTAACAAGTGAATTATAATATAAAGTCCATAGTTGACGAGTAGATTCAAAAACATTTTGAGAGGAACTAAAATTTTTGCGCGTACCGTTAGATAATTGATTTTGCATATTATTTGCCTCTCAATAATCTCAAAAAATGATTCGGCGCTTAAAATTTGCGGCGGCGGCGTCGGCATGCTGAAGTTTCTTTGAAGGCGGCGCGCCAAACTGCCCAAATAGAGACTTTAGGAAATACGGCCAAAAACAGGAACATTAGGATATTACCTGTTTTAACTGTAATAAACGCGAACATTATGCCTCACATTGCCGCAGCGCGAGTAAACATCAAGATACAAAACAAGGGACGATGAGCTCAAAGGAAAACAGGGTAATACAAGAAACGATCGCTATTACAATGATCGATCCCCAGATAATCGAAAAAAGAGTCAGAGATATAAGAGAATCGCATGGGTTAGAAGCCTCGAAAATGAGAAAAGTTGCGGATTTGCCGAATCACACAAAGTATGTGGCGACCTTAATGGTAAATCGGTGGAAATAGCTATTGAATCCTGCAGTGACCAGACAAACGTATCGAAAGATCTGATAAAGAAAGCCAACATAAACTATGAAAATAAAGTGACAGCGCTATGCTACTATGGAGCAAATCACAGATGTTCGAAGGCTCAGGTCACAATAGAAACCGCCAATACGGCAAAAAGAAATTAAAAGTAGGTCTATGTTTTACTAGAGAGACTTTGGAAATATTAGAAACCTTCTTTCACTAAAAGCAACCTCAATGCCTAAAAAAGTAAATGCAGTGAGTCGAGATCAAGAAAAAAACAAAAGGGAGACCACTGTTGAAAATGAGGATCAAAATATTCAAAGTCAATTTCCATTTACTTTTTTCGCATCACATTTTTGTTTTCTACATGAATAAATGTAAACTTGACACTTCTTAGAAAATTCCAAGAAAAAAATAACACTCATTATACTATTTGGGATAATCACAGGGGTCAGTCAATGAAAAGTGGAATGGAAGGGCACCTTTTTGCCCTATGGCTTGGGTTTTGCAGCTGACACGGGGGAGAAAATTAGATAAATTACTAATATAAGCAACACAATAACTTACTTATTTATAGCGGCCAATCGAAAGATGTGTCTTCGTAAAAAAAAATCCTCGTAGGAAGATATAAATCGTGCCAGTTATCGTGGCGCCAAGGAGCATGATCAGTAGCCTCTTGATTTGATGAACAACCATAAATACTAAAAATTGCAGGATTTTTATGATTCTAAGTTCCTCTGCAAGAAGTACAAATATAGGGATTGCGGTGAAAAATGCCAAATTCCCTGAAAAATAAAAATGAAAGCTATATTTACGCACGAAGAATGGCCTGCTTAAAGAAATATTCAGTTCTCGTTTGGCATTTGACCTGAGAACAACTGCATAATTTTAAGCTGGATTAATCTTAATATCTGGATTAACTTTAATAGATTAATGATTATATACAGGGGAAGCCAGCCCATATTGGGACATGCCCACTTTGGGACAATTTCAGTTTTGGGAAATTAGTCAGAGTTGGGTTGGCAGTGGCAACACTATCTAACTAGCAGTTCTATATCTTATTTGCAGACACCATTTTTTCAACCACTGCCAACTTCATTCTCCTAATGTACTAAAAGTTTGTTTCTTTAACCTGAAAGTTCGGTTTTCCAGAAGTGTAATATCTTTTCTGAGGTCATTCATTTCAGTAGTTTCTTAATCAATTTTTATTATCTATAAACTTACTAATATTTTGTAACATTCAACTTGTTTGTTTTCCTTTGCTGAGACTGGTAATTTGTAAGAGATTAGAGGCATCACCATAGGTCCACGTTGAGGCAGCTCACCTTGGGACAATGAATAATTTTGTCATTTCTTTCAGGACCTTCTCCAGATTCCTTATTACTATATAACAATCATAAGTCATTTATTTGCTGATGTTTATAATTCAGCAAAGTCTAATTTAGAGAAGGTTGGGACACGTCCAAAAATGTTGTTTTTATTTTAAAACAGCTGATTCACTGACAACAAACTTCTCATTCTGAAGAACAAAAGTGTATGCCAATTATGTTGAGCTAAGAAATTAAGAAAAGGTCAGTTAATGGTGAAGCAATGACTTTTGAATTTTGGTGTCGCAGCGTGGGCTGGTTACCCCTACTCATTGTCCCGTGATACAGTTAACGTCTGATAATAAAAAACAATTGCTAGTATTTAGAAAACTTATTACTTTTAAGAAAAACTTGTTACTTTAAGAAAATTTACTCTGTTTTACTCTAGGTTAGGCCCACTCGAAAAAAACAACAACAAAAAAACACTACAAATTTTCAAACAAACTTCAAATTGTCGGGAAGAACTAAACTGTAACATGCCCTGACAAGTTTCATGGTATTTACGGTTTATTGAAAAAAAAAATAAGAAAAAGCATATAAAATAGACTAAGATCCAGGAAAAAACGGAGGGTAAAACTATTCATTCTTTGTAAATTTTTGTATGACTTTATAACTTTACAGTGCCCTGTAATTTGAAAAGGGCCATTTCCTTTTAAAATGAGCGATCCAGCAAAAACATATTTTTTATAATAGTGTTGCTATTTAGAAAAAAAAAAACATGTTACTTTAGATACAAAAAAACTCGTTCCTATTAAGAAAACTGGCTACTTTTAAGAAAAAAGTACTGTGTATTATTCTAAGTTAGGCCCTTTTCAAATGAGTGATCCAGTAAAAACATATCTTTCTTCAATAACATTGACATCCTCTTTCTTGGGCCAGTTGTAACTGAATTCAGCATTGCTCATACATTCCAAAAGTTTGAACCTCACCACCCTCTCATCTTGAAAGTCAGACAGTTTGACTGGGAGACTTGAGGCCTTCTTACAGGTAGAATTGTCATTATCCTTATGTTCACTATTGGGCCTCTATCCCAATTAAGATCGCTGGAATCATTACGCTTTTTTCTGGCAAGTTGTCTGATGAGCAGTCTTCAGACTGTTCATCATTCCCTGGGACTGCTCATCAGGGAAATCTTGCCAGATTTCCCTTCACTCATCACTGAATCCTCAAGATCTTAATCTTCTCTGTCGCTTGATTCAGCTACTGATTTTTTGGGAGCCTTGTCTAGTTTTGTTCACTTACATGGTATAGTACCAACAGTGACAAACCACGTTTTTTTAAAGAAAGTTACAACCGAATCAGCAACTGCATCACGGATTCCCACATTTGATCGCCTACGGAGAATTTTTCAATGCAATGCTTTCTTTCAAAGCATGATGTGAGCCCATTTTGAACGTTGTACCATTGTCATCTTTTGCCAGCTCATCTCAGAGGAGCATCGGAAACACCTTTTGAAGTGAATTTTTGGCAGGGTTTTGCATCTTGTATTCTTCTAGGGTTCTTCTCCAGAATCTTTAGTAAGACCAAAATAAGCCCAGGTAAAGTATAGCGGGTCTTCATGCCTAATGCGTTTGGTACCATCATTCGATATATTATGTAGTAATAATTTTTTTCCAACTTCACTCCGCCCAATATTTTAACCCAACACCCCCTAATGTGCAAATATATAGTTTAAACTATATTTTCTATCCATTATGTCACTTCTCTTTGTCTTACCTCACGCTAAGCTGAAAGAAACTAACAAAACACTGGTTTTGCAATGCGTTAATGAATCAACAAATAGAGCGGTAGGGTGTAGATAATACAACCACCAAGGAAAATTTGGCTAAAAAATAAAATTTGGTTAAAATTTGGCCTGGAAATTTTGGGGAGAAAGGGGGGAAGGGCGCTAATCAAGATCTTGCCCCGGATGCAAGAAAGGCCGCCAAAAAAAACCACCACCGCCAAAAAATCAAAGTTACAGGTGAAAAATTTGAAAATGGTAACATTGAACACATGTGGGGAACTTAGAAAATGTCCATCGCAGCTATTTTTCTCCCAGCACCGCCGGCCTTTCCTTATTGGCGCGGCGTCGGGGTCTAAGGGTTAGTGCCTGATATTTGCCAATTACTTCCTTGTTTGTCAATTACTATTATAATTAACCCGCATATTGGCCGGCAAAATCCTAGATTAACTTTTATAAAAATTAAAACGTAGTTTTCAAGTTTTGGCCTTACAAAATTGACAATAAACTACTGCTGAGTAAAAATGTCTCAAATTCTTTAGCCTGAAGACAAAACAGCATAACTATCTTCACTAAATCCTCAAATGAAATCGCTTCATTCAACAATAGGTACTAGTCCACAGTTGGGCCCAATCAAAAGAAAATATTATAAAATTCTAAAACAACTTTTAAAAAATCCTAAAACATACACTTTAGCTATTTCTAAAAGTCTTTCACTTACCCCCCCCCCCCTTATGAGCAAATATACGTCCTAAACTATATGTTTCCCATACATTTTCCTGTCTCTTCATCTCGTCGACGTTGCTTCTTTACTATTGAATCAATTCGAACAAAAGAGTGACGCATGACAAAATGCATGGAACGTACAAAATGCGGGCTATATATATATATATATATATATATATATATATATATATATATATATATATATATATATATATATATATATAGGTACTTTCAGTTAGTAGAAAGGCCTTATTGACTCCAGCGGGGGTACCATATATGGGCATAGGGTCCCTAGGGAGATGGAACACCTGTGCTGTCAGTCATTAATCAAATTGTTTCCGGGGAAGTTAATTAATGTCTGACAGATGACGTCAAGTTAATTAATGTCTGATGTATTTCCAAAGAGAATTGTTTCCGGGCGAATGTTTATTAATACCTGACAGATGATGTCATGATTGATGGATTTGTCACAAAAGGGGAATTAATTTGTTGTTTCTAAGGAGAATTATTGATTCACGAAAGGGGAATTAATTAGTTGTTTGTAAAGAGAATTGTTTCCGAGCGAATGACTATTAATGTCTTTGGAGTTCTAACAAGAGAATTGTTTCCGGGTGAATGTTTTGATCTTAGCAATGAAGTGATTAGCGCGCGAAAGGGTTTCTTAGTAATTTCAAATATGAAAGCACAGGGATACCAAAAACAAAAGAAACTCGCTGAAATTACGTTTAGGGATTATTTGGGCGAAAGAGTTATAGATATTTTAGGGAATTATTTCGGCGAAACAGTTAGAAACATTTTAAAAGATGATTTTAGAAGATGTTTTAGAAGAGGTTTTGAGTGTGGTCGTTATAATACACAAGTTCCATTTGAACAGTGTCGTGAGGTCCCCTACCACAACCCCAAAGGGCTCCGATCCCCCTACCCCGACCCAAAGGGCTCCGATCCCCCCAACCCAACCCCGAAGGAAGCCCCCGGTCCCCAAAGGGCCCCCAGGCTCCCAAAGGGCCACTCGCCCCCCCCCCCCAGACCCCCAAATGCCCTCCCCGGGCCCCCAAAGAGTCCCCTCCATATTTTTAAATGCTTTTTTAAGGATTTATTATATCATTTCAGAACAAGTTCCCTTCGTAATGTCCCTCCTAAGCCCATTTTTCAACTTGAAGTACTTACCTTTTTCACCAACATCTATACTTTACAGCCTTTTGGATACCTCAACACCAAAAAAAACTTTTCAAAGACCATTTCAGAGCAAGTTACTTTCTTAATGTTCCTCCTAAACCTATTTTTCAACTCGCACCTCTTATCTGTTTTATCCACAACTGTACTTTATAGCTTCTTGTATACCTCAACCCGATTATATACTTTTCAAAGACCATTGCAAAATACATTCTTTTCTTATTGCCCGTCATAAACCCATTATAAAACTTGAGTAAATTATCTTTTTAGACCTCAACTAAACCTTATAGCCTTTCAGTTACCTCATCACCAAGAAATAATTTTCAAAGACCATTTCAGAGAAAGTTACTTTCTTAACGTCCCTCCTAAACCCTTTTTTCAACTTGAAGTACTTTCAAGATGGAACAATTTTGATTTTAAATTAAAATTTTTATGGCTTTGTGAAATTATTTTTTAAGATGAAAGATTTTTGATTTTCGTTGGTTAATCTCAGAATTGACCTAAATTTATTTCTCCACTCTATGAAAATTAAAAGTGAAATTGTACATTTTGCACTTAATAGAGAAAACTTAGAAATAAAGTGGAGCTCCATATCTCCATGAAGAATAATCACAATCAAAGTATAACTTTTTCTATCTTCTATGATAAATTTGGAACAATATTTTAAATTTTGTCATCTCTTTGAGAAAAATCTGAATTGAAGTGGAAAATTTTATATTATTTTATGAAAATAGAATTGATCAATAACTTATTTCATTTTCATTAAGAAAATTCAGAATCGAAGTAGAACTTTTCTTCTTCCTGGAAAACATTTGGAACAGAAATTTAAATTTTTTCATCTCTCTGAGAAAAGCCGGAATTGAATTTAAGAAAATTTAGAATTAAAGTGAAACTTTTTATCTTCATAGAAAATAATCACAATCATGGTATAACTTTTCCTATCTTCTATGGAAAAATTTAGAACTGAACTTAAAATTTTTTATGTCTTGGTGAACTTAAAGCTGAAGTGGAAGCTTTTTATTTTCTCTGGTGAAATTAGAATTGAATTGCGTTCTTTGGTAAAATTCAGAAGAGAACTTGAACTTTTCTATCTTCCATGAAAAATTTGGAACAGAACTTTAAGTTGTTTCATGTCTTTGTGAAAAATTGGAACTGAATTTAAGAAAATTTAGAATTAAAGTGAAACTTTTTATCTTCATGGAAAATATTTAAAATCATAGTATGACTTTTCCTATCTTCTATGGAAAAATTTAGAACTGAACTTTAAATTTTTTGTCTTGGTGAACTTAAAACTGAAGTGGAAGCTATTATTTTCTCTGGAGAAAATAGAATTGAATTATGTTCTTTGGTAAAATTCAGATTAGAACTTGAACTTTTCTATCTTCTAAGAAAAATTTGGAACAATATTTTAAATTTTTTCATCTCTGAGAAAAATCTGAATTGAAGTGGAAAATTTTATAATATTTTGAGAAAATAGAATTGATCAATAACTTATTTCATTATCATTGAGAAAATTCAGAATCGAAGTTGAACTTTTCTTCTTCCAGGGAAATATTTGGAACAGAACTTTAAATTTTTTCATCTCTTTGAGAAAGAATGGAGCTGAATTTAAGAATATTTAGAATTAAAGTGATACTTTTTATCATCAAAGAAAATAATCACAATCATGGTATAGCTTTTCCTATCTTCTACGGAAAAATTTAGGAGTGAACTATAGATTGTTTATGTCCTGAGCCTTTTTTTCTTCCTTGACCAGGTGTTCTGGCTGATGCGGTATCATTCATGCTGTAAAGTATTATTTTGGGTGAAAATTTCATGTACTCTATGTTAGAAAATGGGTTTAGGAGGGAAGTTAAGAATGTTACTAGTTCAGAAATGGACTATGTCATTTATTTCTTGATTAGGAGGTTATCAAAAAGCTGTCAGGTAGCGATGTGGGTCAAAAAGATAAGTACTTAAAGTTGGAAAATGGGTTTAGAAGCGTCATTAAGAAAGTAACTTGCTCTGAAATGGTCTTTGAAAGGTATATATTGGTGTTGCGGTAACCAAAAAGCTGTAAAGTATAATTGTGGGTGAAAAAGATAAGTACTTCAAGTTGGAAAATGGGTTTAGGAGGGACAATAAGAAAGTAACTTCCTCTTAAAGGGTCATTGAAAAGTATTTTTTGGTGTTGAGGTATCCAAAAGGTTGTTACATTTAGTTGTGGATTAAAAAGATATTGTCTTCAAATTGGAAAATGTGTTTCGAAGGGACACTAAGAAATGAAATTTCTCTGAAACGAGAATTGAAAGTATTTCTTACTGTAGAGCTAACCATAAGGCGGTAAAGGTTAGTTTTGGGTGAAAAAGATCATTACTTAAGTTTATAACATGGATTTAGGAGGTACATTAAGAAAGTAACTTGCACTGAAATTTTCTTTGAATAGTATTTCTAGGTTTTGAGGTAACCAAAAAGCTGTAGTAAAGTATAGTTGTGGGTGGAAAAGATAACTATGTAAACCTGTAAAATGGGATAAGAAGGTAAATTAAGAAAATAAACTTCATAGAGAGTATCTTTGAAAACTATTACTTGGTGTTGAGGTCACCAAAAGGCGGACATGGATTTTTTTGGATGAAAAAGAAAAGTAAATCTTGTTGGAAAATGGGTTTCGGAGAAATCTTTAATAAGGAGGCTACTCTTAGAAGGTTATTGAAAGGCATTTCTCTGTGTTGCTTTATAAAAAAATCTTTTATAAATAGTTTTGGTTGACAAATTTAAGTACGTCATTTGGGAAAATTGGTGCAGGAGGGACAGTGAGAAAGTAGCTTGCTCTGAATTGGTCTTTGAAAAGTATTTCTGGGTGTAGAGGTATCCAAAAAGCTGTAAAGTATAGTTGTGGGTGAAAAAGATAAGTACTTCAAGTTGGAAAATGGGTTTAGTAAGGACATTAAGAAATTAACTTGGTCTGAAATGGTCTTTGAAAACTATTTCTTGGTGTTGAGGTATCCAAAAAGCTGTAAAGTATAGTTGTGGATGAAAAAGATAGGTACTTCAAGTTGGAAATTGAGTGTATGATGGTCATTAAGACTTTAGCGTGATCTGTTAGTGTCAAGTAATATTAGGTATTTTTTTTTTTTGAACAAAAAAGCTGCTATGTATAGCTTTGAGTGATAGAGATAAGTACGTAATGTCGGAAAATGAGTGAATGGTGGTCATATGGAATGTAAATTTCACTGAAATGGAGGTTTAAATTTATTTATGTGGGCTGATGTATCAATCAACGTGTTCTTTAGAGTTGTGGATGAAATTTATAAGTACTTCAAATCGGAAAATGTGTGTAGACGAGATAATAAGAAAATAGCGTTCTCCGAAATAGTCTTTGAAAAGTATTTCTAGGTGTTGAGGTAACCAAAAAGCTGTAAAGTATAGTTGTGGGTGAAAAAGATAAGTCCTTCAAGTTGGAAAATGGGTTTAGGAGGGACATTAAGAAAGTAACTTGCTCTGAAATGGTCTTTTGAAAAGTATTTCTTGGTGTTGAGGTATCCAAAAAGCTGTAATGTATAATTGTGGGTGAGAAAAATAAGTACTTCAAGTTTTAAAATGGGTTTAGAAGTGACAATAAGAAAGGAACTTGCTCTGAAATGGTCTTTGAAAAGTATATCTTGGTTTAGAGTTATCCAAGAAGCTCTAAAGTATAGTTCTGGGTGAAGAAGATATGAACTTCAAGTTGGAAAATGGGTTTAGAAGGGACATTAAGAAAGTAACTTTCTCTGAAATGGTCTTTGAAAAGTATTTCTTTGTGTTGAGGTATCCAAAAAGCTGTAATGTATATTTCTGGGAGAAGAAGATAAGTACCTCAAGTTGGAAAATGGGTTTATAAGTGACATTAAGAAATTAACTTGCTCTGAAATGGTCTTTAAAGTGTATTTCTTGGTGTTGAGATATCCAAAAAGCTTCAAAGTTTAGTTGTGGGTGAAAAAGATAAGTACTTCAAGTTGGAAAATGGGTTTAGGAGGGATCATTATGAAAGTAACTAGCTCTGAAATGGTCATTGAAAAGTATTTCTTAGTGTTGAGGTAACCAAAAAGCTGTAATCTATCGTTTTGGGTTAATAAGATAAGTACTGCATGTTTAAAAATGGTTTAGGAGGGATAATATAAATGTGACTTACTTTAAAATGGGCATCGAATAGTATTTCTTGCTTTTGAGGTAACCAAAAAGCTGTAAAGTATAGTTGTGCGGTAAAAAAATAAGTGCTTCAAGGTGTAAAATGGGGTTAGAAGGGACATTAAGAAAGTAACTTGCTCTGAAATGGTTTTTGAAAAGTATTTCTTGGTGTTGAAGTATCCAAAAAGCTGTAAAGTATAGTTGTGGATGAAAAAGGTAAGTACTTAAAGTTGATAAATGGGTTTAGGAGGGACATTAAGACAGGACCGTTCTCTTTTTGTTTAATTTTTTTTATAGTCTTTTATATTTTTTAACATATTATCTGTTATGTATAGTGTTGGGATAAAAAGATAAGTACTTCTAGTTGGATAAAGGGCTTGGATTGGTCATAAAGATTGTGGCACGCATCGGAAGGGATAATGAACAGTGTTTCATGTTAATAAGGTATCCAAATAGCCTCCAATTATAGTGTTGGGTGAAAGAGATAAGTACTTCAAGTTGGAAAATGGGTTTTGGAGGGACATTAAGAAAGTAACTAGCTCTGAAATGGTCTTTGAAAAGTATTTCATGGTCTTGATGTATAAAGATAGCTGTAAATTATAGTTGTTGGTGAAAAAGATAAGTACTTCTAGTTGGAAAGTGGGTTTGTGAGGGACATTAAGAAAATGACATGGTCTGAAATGGTGTTTGAAAAGTATTTCTTGATGTTGAGGTAATCAGAAAGCTATAATGGATATTTTCTTGTGACAAAGTTAAGTATTACATGTTGAATATGGGTTGTATGATTCTGTATAAATTATTACATTTCACTTACATGTTGTTTGATATTTTTTATTTGGTTGTGAGGTAAAAAGAAATCGGTAAAGTTTAGATGCGTGTGCCAATGTTATGTACTAAAAGTTGGCCTAGGGTTTTTGGATGGTCATTAAGTAAGTAACTAGCTCTGTAATTGTCTTTGAAATGTATTTATTTGTGTTGAGTTATCCAAATAGTTGTACTGGAGTTGTGTTGATGAAAAAGTTAATTACTTCATTTTTAAATATGTTTTTAGGAGTGTCATTAAGAAAGTAACTAGCTCTGAAAAGTTCTTTGAAATCTATTTCTTTGTGTTGTGTTATCAAAAAAGCTGACGAGAATAGTTGTGTACGCGAAAGATAAGTACTTCATGTTGGAAAATGGGCTTAGGATGGACATTAAGAAAGTAACTTGCTCTGAAATGGTCTTTGAAAAGTATTTCTGGGTGTTGAGGTTACCAGAAATCTGTAAAGTATAGTCGGGGGTGAAAAAGATTAGTACTTCAAGTTGTAAAAAGGGTTTAGGAGGGACACTAAGAAAGTAACTTGCTCTGAAATGGTCTTTGAAAAGTATTTATTGTTTTATTTGTAACAAAAAATCTTTTAATTTTTGTTTTTTTTGTATCAGTTTACTTTTTCTAGTTGGATTTTTGGTTTAGATTGGACATTAAGAAATGAACTTTTTCTGTAATGGTATTCCAAAAGTGTTTTTTGGTGTTGAGGTAATCAAAAAGCTGTAAAGTAAAGTTTTGGATTAAAAAGATAATTACTTAAAGTTAGAAAATTGGTTTAGAAGTGACATTACGAAAGTAACTTGCTCTGAAATGGTCTTCGAAATGTATTTCTTGGTGTTGAGGTATTCGAAAAGATTTAAAGTATAGTTTTGGGTGAAAAAGATAACTACTCAAACTTGTAAAATTGGTTTAGGTGGGACATTAAGAAAGTAACTTGCTCTGAAATGGTCCTTGAAAAGTATTTCTTTGTGTTGAGGTAACCAAAAAGCTGTAAAGTATAGTTGTGGGTGAAAAAGATAAGTACTTCAAGTTGGAAAATGGGTTTAGGAGGGACATTAAGAAAGTAACTTGCTCTTAAAAGGTAATTTAAAAGTATTTCTTTTTGTTGTGTAATCCAAAAATTTGTAAAGTATAGTTGTGCGTGAAAAATATAAGTATTTGAACTTGTAAAATTGATTTAGGAGGGACATTAAGAAAGTAGCTTGCTCTGAAATGGTCATTGAAAAGTATTTCTTGATGTTGAGGTATCCAAAAAGCTGTAAAGTATAGTTGTGAATGAAAAAAATAAGTACTTCAAGTTGAAAAAAGGGTTTAGGAGGGACATTAAGATAGTAACTTGCTCTGAAATGGTGTTTGAAAAGTATTTCATGGTGTTGAGGTAACCAAAAAGCTGTAAAGTATAGTTGTAGGTGAAAAAGATAAGTACTTCAAGTTGGAAAATGGGTTTAGGACGGTCACTAAGAAAAGAATTTATTCTGAAATGGTCTTTGAAAAGTATTTCTTGGTGTTGAGGTAACCAAGAAACTGTAAAGTATAGTTGTAGGTGAAAAAGATAAGTACTTCAAGTTGGAAAATGGGTTTAGGGCGGTCACTAAGAAAAGAACTTGTTTTGAAATGGTCTTTGAAAAGTATTTCTTGGTGTTGAGGTAACCAAAAAGCTGTAAAGTATAGTTGTAGGTGAAAAAGATAAGTACTTCAAGTTGAAAAATGGGTTTAGGATGGACATTAAGAAAGGAACTTTTTCTGAAATGATATAATAAAGCCTTAAAAAATTATTAAAAAATATGGAGGGGACTCTTTGGGGGCCCGGGGAGGGTCTTTGGGGGTCTGGGGGGGCCCTTTGGGAGCCCGGGGGCCCTTTGGGGACCGGGGGCTTCCTTCGGGGTTGGGGTAGGGGGATCGGAGCCCTTTGGGTCGGGGAAGGGGGATCGGGGCCCTTTGGGGTTGGGGTATGGGACCTCACAACACTGTTCAAATGGAACTTGTGTATTATAACGACCACACTCAAAACCTCTTCTAAAACATCTTCTAAAATCATCTTTTAAAATGTCTCTAACTGTTTCGCCGAAATAATTCCATAAAATGTCTAAAACGGTTTCGCCCAAATAATCCCTAAACTTAATTTCAGCGAGTTCTTTTTATTTTTTGTATACCTGTGCTCTCATAATTAAAAATACTAAGAATCCCTTTCGTGTGCTGAACACTTCATCGCTAGGATCACAAACTTCGCCCGGAAACAATTCCCTTGTTAGAACTCCAAAGACATTAAAAGATATTCGCTTGAAAACAATTCTCTTTGGAAACAATAAATTAAGTTCCCTTTCGTGAATCAATAAGTCTCCTTAGAAGCAACAAATTGATTCCCCTTTTGTGAAAAATACATCAATCACGATATCTTCTCTCATGTATTAATAAACATTTGCCCGGAAACAAATCTCTTTGGAAATACATCAAAGACATTAATTAACTTGACGTCACCTGTCAGACATTAATTAACTTCCCCGGAAACAATTTGATTAATGACTGACAGCACAGGTGTTCCATCTCCCTAGGGACTCTATGCCCATATATGGTGCCTCCCCCCCTGGAGTCAATAAGGCCTTTCTACTTCAGTTCAAAGTAACAGTTGGCCAGTAACACTTGAAAGGTACAGCTGAACTTACTTCTATGGTGTGGGAACAAAAATGCAACAACTAGCAGTATGACGATGCAGAGGATTCCAGGTACTTTCGCATTATCCGGGCCTCTCGGCTTAATCACTATAGAGAAGGCAATGATAAAACCCGCTTTTGACATGATAACCGCTATAGACTAGGCAATGATAGCTTGGTTTGCATTGCGTATACGATATTAAACTGTGTTTTTTTTGAATTTTAGGGGGGGAAAGGTACCTAGGTTAGGTTACGTATTTAATATATGCAATGCTTTACCCTCACCCCCCCCTAATGTGCAAATATATAGCCCAAATTTGTTTCTAAACTATTATACATTCATACTATTTTATTTCATTAGCATTAACCAAAGTTGACTTTTTAGAGAGGCCCGGACAATGCGAAAATACCGGATTCTAATTTCCCGAAGATACATCTGACAAGAACCAGAAAGAAAAGAGTTTAGTAGTCAAATATTTCAGAAATTTTGTTTACACATACATACAGGTTAGTGCTTCAACTGTTTAACTTTCATATATAGACTACTTGAAAACGGATAAATGCAGTAAAATCTACGTTTTTTCACGATTGTAAAAAAATTTCCAGGGGGGGGGGGTATTTTCCATGGAGGGAAGTTGGATTTCTCAGCATTACTTGAAAAACAATAAGAAATTAAATAAAAGACGATTTTTTTCAAATGAAAGTAAGAAACAACTTTAAAACTTAAAACAAGCAAAAATAATTCTGTATATGAGGGGGCTTGCCCTCTCCTCAATGCCACACTCTTTATGCTATGAAGTTCAACTTAGTTGCCCAATTCTTTAACGACAACTCCTGAAATACAATAGCATTTTGATAAGAAGCTTTTTTCAAGTTATAGAATACTTTAGCATGAATAGCAAGGTATTGAGGAGGGGGAAACACCCCTCATAAACAGCATATTTTTTGCCGGTTTTAAGTTTTAATGTTGCTCCTTGCTTTCAGTAAAAAAACTTGCTTTATTATTCAAATTCTGGCAAAACTAATAGGATTTTCCATTTGTCTATTTGTAAATGTCAATTTGGTTTTATGAACATAGTGTGTGATAAATATCCATCAATTTTTACGTCTGTATTTTAACTCACTAACTCCTTTTCAATGTCTGAACAATTAATTGGCCACATAAATATTATATACTTATATAGTTTTAATTAACTAGAGACACTTCCATTAATTTTAGAGATGGCATTACTTCTCAACAGCTCCACCCTTCTCAACTATATAAAAAAAAAAAAAAAAAATTAAAATTAATAAAATTAAAAACAGAAATATTAAAAAGCTACCCTCTTACATGACAAGCAGTGTAGTCATATATTTATTTTTCATGTAGGAGAATGGTTCTTCAATGTCTAAGATTTTCTGTTCCCATTGGTTTCTTATTTTTATGTTTTATTACATAATATTTTGCTTGTTTGTTATAATTCACTTCAAGCAGCACCATGCTACTGTATAGAGCAGAAACATGGCCAGCCCCAAAATCTGTTCTCTACATCATTGGTGTTGCTCAAACCAAACACCTTCAAAGAATTGAGGGTCTTCATTGGACTAACTTTGTTACCAACCGGACCCTCCTGTCACATACCTTACAAACTCCTTTCTTGATACAGCTTTCCCAGTGCACAACTTGCTGGTATAGCCACCTCCTGTGTCTGCCAAATAATACCCAAGTACATGTTGCTTCCCCCTCCAATTGCCTCTATACACATAGTGCCCAAGATTTACCCTTAACTTTGGTAAGTTATTGTAAGTTACCGCATAAGTGGTAAGTTTCAAATACTCATGAATTTAAAAGAAAACATTCTCTCTTCTCTGATAGACTGATAGGAAAAAATATTAGTTTTGCATCATTTTATTTGTTTATTTCCTACTTCGTTTGCACGGGGGAAGTTATAAAAAATTGCACTTTAGGCTTCAGATAATTCTTTATAAGGGATAATAAGAGATATCCTAGAGCTGTTGCAGCTGCTTCTCCTCCTCCTCATCTGGTGCATCTTCAAACGCAATGTCTGGCAGATCATCTTCCACCAGACCATCCCCACTATCATATAGAAAGACATAGATAGATAGAGAGATAGAAAGACATGATGGTAGCGTGAAAATCCCCCTTCCGGCCTTTCACGTCGATTTCCAGGCATTTTTGAAGCTGCATGGCGATGCTCATTTTTTTGCTATTGAGTGACAGACGAACCATTAGAATTTTGTTTGCTGTTTTATGCTTGATGTGGTTTCTACAGTGGGTCTGTACTAGTCCATAACCTGACAAGAGTCTGTCGCAGGAGGCTATGGTAACAAAACTTGTTGAGATGACAGCCACTCCCGTAAGCACCAACTTCGCAAAAAAAGCCCACCAACAAACTACCGATTCAACAGCTATGGCAGTCTCAAAGTACAATGATTCGGAAATCGGCCACTTTTGGAGATGTAGCTACAGAGTTTTGTGTTCAAGACCCTGACAAAGTCAGCTTCAGATCTTTTGTTAAATGAATCACCATCCTTCCAAAATTGGTAGAAAAATTTAGCAAGCTCATTGATTTGACTTAATGCACCCGTAAACTAATCCCGTGCCAGTGAGTTTGCATCAAAAAGCGGATCAAGTAGAGTAGCTGCAGCCAGGGAGGGATCATATACAAATATCCTCCTTTTTTCTAGGTACTTGTGGGTTTTCCTTTCCTCGGCCTCTGAGACTGGCAAAAACGGTTCAGTCTCCTGGAAATCCCGATGTAGCAAATTGAAGTAGGGGATGACACACGAAGCAAAAACTTCCTCTGCTTCAAAGAAGTGGCATCCAAGTGAAATTGGCTTTAAGAATTTCAAACAGGATATTAATTGATCCAGTTTCAATCATTGAAAAGCAGTTTTCTGATATCCAGAATGCCCTCATTTATATCACACCTTCTATTAATTGACATAGAGCGTAAAGGTTCCCACAACTCTTTCATGAAGCGTATAGATTAGTAGATTGATCCCCAGCGAGTTTTGATAGGTAGTTCTGGACTGATAGTTTTGTCAAGAAGTGCAATCTGCTTTTCGTTAAGGACAACTTAAGCCATGCGATGAGACCTAACATATGTGATGACCTTAAAGATATTATTGACACACTGATCTAAGCTTTTCATAGTATCCCGGTCAAGTAAATTCAAAATGTGAAAGTTTCCCCCAATGGCTTGAAGATGGGGGTATTTTTGCTTCAATAGCGAGGTAGCTAGTTTATTTACGCTAGGATTATCAAGGCAAATGGTGTCAATCCATATCATTGCATTTCTGTCTCCAGTCATAGCAGGGCACCAAACTTTAGCAACTCGTTCCAGTTAGTTCATCAGCTACAAACTGCGCAGTGTGCTGCTTGTCACCAGTTTCTGCTGATTCAAGGAAGAGAGCTTTAGTGACAAGGCCATAGTTAAAAATGGGTTCCTGTCTAATATTTGTCCATCCATCAGAACAAAGAGTGTTGGCTGTTTTGCAGTTCTCAGTTTCCAGTTTAATATCAAGCGTGCTTTCAGCAAAGCATTCATCCAGGTATTTGATTTGCACTTTATGATCCAAAATTTCCTTCATAGTTGAATTTATAGCTCTCATCATCTATGCAAAATATTCATTTTCGACCACAGCGAATGGTATATTGTATGCATAAACATTTGTTGCAGGCTTCCTGTTGTTCTATGGTCACTTTTTGGATACATGTAAGTTTTGGTTGCTCTGCCACTTTAGTTTTCATAAGGAAGAGGTAGGGAGCCTGAACAAACAAGGAGAGTCGAAACAGAAGACCCAGAAGTACTAAGAAGCGATGATGCTCCAGCCAAAGCATTTGAAAGTACTGGAACTTGACTAGAGCAACCTTCGTCACAACTGTTGGAATCAGTGCCGACATCTTCAGATTCTGAACCATTGCCTCTTTCACGCGACTCCTTCTTCATGCGCTTCTTTGTTACAGCAGCACATCGCTTATGGATGGATGATTTCTGCACATCATAATATTCACGGATGTTACTTGGTGCCTTTTCATATAATGCAAGGTGATGCTTTTGGCAAAAAGTATTTTTTACTAATGAACAACCACAATGTTTGCAGAAAGCTTTGGTAACACAATTACTATTAACATGATTTCTTTTTATAGCCACTCTTTGTTGACAGGGTCAACCGAGCAGAATAAAAGCTGGTAACAATAGCAGATTAACAAATCAAAAATTAAATGTGCGTATTTTTTTACCCGATACTAACGAATGCAATAAATCATGAAAATTATTTGATAAACATATGCAGTGATGGAGGCAGACTTGGCTAAGATCGTAAAATAAGGTAAAAAGTCAAAATATTGGCAAAAGCCAGCAGAAGTATCCATTTGAAGACCAAGATTTCAAAGAAAACATTCAATTTGATTTTGTGGAAACCTCCTTATGACAATACTTCATTCGGACATAATTAAAGATCCAGTGGGATGCTGGCAAAGATTTTAGGCACTAGTTGCTGCTGCGTCACCATTGCAATGCTAGATTAGAAGAAATTGGACGGGAATATTTTTTATTAATAGGCCTTATTACCCACATTATAGTCGGATATATAATTCACTGATTATTTATTCTATCGTAAAATATAGCCAAACAAAGAATTTGAGTCAAAAGTCAAAAACTCACCAAATTAAATTGACCTCTGCTATGAAAGTCTTACTTATTCACTGACTGACTCATCGCGTACCCCCTTTTTTCTTTTTTTTTTTTTACTCAGACAGGAAATGACAAAAAGGCAGTCTGACAGCGGGATATCAGCATAAGCTGAAAGGGGTATGACTCGAGCATTGAATCTGATGAATGAGAAAAAATATACGACAGATTTTAGTGAAGTGGCATCTCTCTTAGGGATGAATTTGTTTCAATTGAGAACATTTTGTTCATCAAAAACTTTAATTTACCACTTATGAAACTTACCAGTAAGTTTGACCTAAATCTTACCATTAATGGGTAAGTTACCCAGGGGTAACTTACGTCTTGCACACTAGAGGGTATCCTATCAAGGCGGTATCCAGAAGGGGAGGGGTTGGGGGCTATCTTTTTTAAATGATACCTTGAATGTTTTTTCAATTGAAAGCGTAGACAGAAGAAAATGATATCAAATTCCCTGGGAAACCATTAAAATATTTTGATAGACCCAGGGCCCCCCATTAGGACTTGTTCATCGTCTTCGGGTATTGTTGGATTTCTCATAGGTTAATGGCCTAATTTGGCTTTTGTGTGTGCTCCCTTTCAATTAGATTCCTTTGATCTTATTGAATGCCACGGCGAACCTATCATCTATAATTTCAACTATTATGCAAGGGTTCTGGCACAGCCTTTTCGTTTCTAACAGATTTCTACTTCTCTTGATGAATAACGAAGAAGACCAGCGTTCAGCCAGCGACTTGCGAAGTTTTTAACTCACGAATAGGCCCGAATCTGTTGTAAATTCAAGCTGGATATTTAAGAAAGACTGATGAAAACATTAACGTTTGCAGTCAACATTGATCGCGCCGGCGGCGCGATCAATGTCGGAGCGAAAATATCATCGGCGGCGCGCAACTACTGCTATTTTTGGCCCCGTCGCCGCCGGCCTTTCCTTATCGGCGCGGCGCCAGGGTCTAGTTGAAATAGAGGCAAAAACACCTTTATGGTGGGCTGTATACCTTGCAACAACAAAGAAGCATAGGAGTTTTGGATTGAGAAAATTAATTTAATTAAATTCAAAGCAATTACACTTCAAAGAATTTCCTTTAATTTTATATTTTTTTTCCGTTTTTTAATATTTCAAGTTGAAAATCATAACAATTTATCCTATGTCGTAAAGATAATAGTTCTAGCGATGCCCCGAATGCGAGAATTCAAAGTGCCAGATTAAAATAATAAAAAATAGCTCGAAATTAATTCAATTTTAAAACTACATAGACTTATAACAATGAAAAATTCAAATAAATAAAACAAAAATTTAACAGAACAATTAACAGTATTTCATATTTTTGTTTCTTTTCCTTCACTCAAATTAAAGCATTTTTGCCTACAACTGGAGGGATGTAGGTTAAAATTCCTGCAATTTCTTGAAAAAAAAGAAAAAACAACTAAATATAGTGGACCTGGACAGGCACGAATGACTAATTTCTACTTGAATGTTGTCTGATCACAATTTCATCCGATTTCATGCCTTAGTACCAAGAAGGCTTGCACAAAAGAAAATTTTAATTATATGGTTACAAATAACGACACATAAATAAAATAAACAGACCAAGAAATTCCCGGTCTTTCCAGGAATTTAATGTCGAATACTGTATCTAGATGAATAAATGGTACCCCAAAGAAATAAGGGGTCTCGTGGGTAGCTGATGGCTCTGTATTGCACCGAGTAAAGACTTGCGGCTAGTCTGCCTTTCTACTTCAGAAATTTATTAAAACACATTACCCTCCCTATAGTAATCTTTAGCAAAAGCGGAAAGATATCCTCCATATATGGAGAGACCATAGGAATGAAATTTGCTATTATTGACTTGGATATTCGAAAACAAATTGTAACACATAATAAATTTTTCTTGAAAATAAATTTTCTAGAGAACAATATCAATGATTTATGAGCTATCAATGTCCATGGGCTTGTTCTAAAGTTTGTTCAGATTTGTTGATCAATGCTTTGCTCTTTACTTTTTAGCCTAAATAAAATCCGTGGCTAAATTGAAGGGATAATAAACCAGCAATAGTTACTTTCTAAAACGAAAAAACAGACTAAATGTAGCTTGGATTTGACTCGCTTTTACACCGTCCAAGGACTTAAGAACTAAATATAAGAGTTGTTTCTTACCAAACCGGTAAATAACCCTTGCAAAGCCCCCTAATAATAAAATAGATGATTACTTAGGTGTTTGTCTCGGTCTCTTACACAGAGCAATGTCTCTTGAATCACTTTCTCCCTTTACCACAAGCATTGTTTCTAGACAAAATAAGAAACTAAAGAGACTAAAATCTTTGGTAGTATTAGGCTAGAAACCCCCTGGAATCCGAGAATAACAGGATTTGCCCCTAAGATCTCAAAACTCCTCCTTTTAGAGAAACATTCTAAGTTGAAAATACTGTTCCTAGACGTTACTGTTCCAAGTTTACTCCACTGCAAGTAAAGCTTATTTTGAAACCCCCCTAAAGGTGTCGCAATAATCGTCCCTTTCTCCTACCTGTCATTAATTTAAATTTTTCGTTTTTGAAAAGATTGAATTTTTTGTTGATATTAGACTACAATTATCTTGCATTTTCCAGAGTTAGCAGAGAGAGGGAGAGAGAGAGAAAGAGAAATAAAGAGAGAAAGACAGAACCAGATAAAAAATTTGAATAAGATCACAATCTACCTAACACAATTATTTGGAGCGGTTCAAATTTAAATTGGGTACAAAGAAAAAACAAACACGACAAACATATAAACAATTATGAGCTTCAAGCTCGTATCAAACAGTTCGTGGTAACGAACTGTAAGTAAGAAGCGACCCGGCTCAATAGTAACCGAAACTCTAAAAAACGGAATTTTAGCTCATATAGATACATCAAAAGAATCTGATTTTTATGCTGATTTTAAATAAGTAAGTTCCATTAAGTTTAGTCTTACCCATCAGGGTAAGACTAAAAGTTACGAACCTGAGAAAATTTGCCTTATTTTCAAAAAAGGAAAACAATCCCTAAATATTAATAAAAATCACACCATCATATTCAGCGTATCAAAGAAACCTACAGTCGAGGTTTTAAACTCCTATCTGCAAAAATGTGGAATTTTGTATTTTTTGCCAGACAAAAGATCAGGGATGCGTGTTTCTTTATTTATTTTTTTCTCAGGGGTGATCATATCGACCCAGTGGTCCTAGCAGGGGCGTCGTTTGGGGGTGGCAAGGGGGGGGGGCAGTTGCCCTCCAATAATGTGAAGAAAAAAATTATTATAAATTCCATGCCCTTTGACTGCCCCTTTGATCCGGATATGGACCTCTCTTGCCCCCCCCCCCAATAAAAATGCTGGAGATTCGTCCCCGAGTCCTAGAATATTGCGAAAGGGATCATTCTAACAGAAATTAAAAGTTCTAGTGCCCTTTTAAAGTGACAAAAGTATTGGAGGGCAACAAGGCCCCCTCCCAAGCACATTTTTCCAAAAGTCACCCGATCAAAATTTTGAAATAGCCATTTTGTTCAGCATAGTCGAAAAATCTAATAACCATGTCTTTGAGGATGAGCTAATCCCCCTAAAGTCTCCGGGAGACTGGATGCAAGTTATGAACTTTGCCCATTGGTTAGAGTATTGGTTATCGTGAAGTATACAGATGTTTCAGGGGGATTTTTGTCGGGTGGGGGAGGGGGTCGGGGGGATTTTTTACGTGAGACCTTTCCATGGAGGAAGTTTTCATGGGGAAAGGGGCTTTTCCATGAAAGGGGCGACAGATTTCCCAGCATTATTTAAAAAAAACGATCGGAAATTGAATAAAAAACAAAAAAGTTTATTCAACTAAAAGTAAGGAGCAACATTAAAACTTAAAACAAACAGAAATTATTACGTATGTGAGGGGGTTCACCCCCTCGGCAATACCTCACGTCTATACGCTAAAGTTTTTTTTTAGTACTCACAAAAGAGCTAATTATTCAAATTAAACGGTATTTGTGATTCAGGGGTCATTCTTAAAGAATTGGAATATAATTCGAACTTTAGCGTAAAGAGCGAGGTATTGACGAGGGAGCAAACCCCCTCATATACGTAATAATTTCTGTTCGTTTTAAGTTTTAATATTGATCCTTACTTTCAGTTGAAAAAACTTTGTTTTTTCTTTTTTAACTTTTTTGTTTAATCCCGTAAGAAAAAAAAGAAGAGAAATAAGCAAAGGATCCACGATGACTTTTCTTTTAAGCCAAAAGGAGACTGTTTGGCTTCCAAGTTCTGGTTCCCAGAAGAAAAAGAAGAATAGAAAGCAAAGGAAGAAATGAGGCTAAAATTGCAGCAGTTGATTCTTCAGAGCCAACTACCCTAAACTGGCAACAGAATTATAGATGGAGACATAACAAGAAATATCCTGAAGTAGAAGCATCTTAGCTGATTCTTTTCTTAGAACTGGCAACAACGATGGAGCTAATCAGAAAGACTAATCTTGTTCATATAATTCTTGATAAATTACTTCAGGTGTGTGAAATACCACATTTTAAGTTATGGTACCTGAGAAAATGGCCCGGGAAAAAGAAAAAAAAATGTCAAGGCCACTCAGGTAATGCTTACCTCGCATAGTAATCAGAGAAACTCTTCCAAAAATAACACTCATCACGAAAATATACTTTTAGCTCAGGCAAGTACTATGAGTTTCCTACTTAAACAACCTTAGATATTTCAGTTGGAACTTACAGCCTTTATTCTCAAGAAAAATACTAACAGCTACATGCGACTAGTACAAGACTACTGGATTTGAAAATAAATTTTATTTTGTTTCCGTTTTTCAACTCTTGTTGTGACAGCAATTTTAAGCCCCTTAAAATCAGTAACTTAAAATGATTTTTTATTTTTAGGACTATTGCATTTTATTTTATTTGAAGTTGTGAATCATCACAATTTATCCTATATCGTAAAACCGAGTATTCTAGTGATGCCTTGAACGTGAGCATTCCCCCTACTTTATCAAATTAGTAAAAAATATTTGAAAATTAATTGAATATTAAAAATAAATACTGATTTATAACAATGAAATAATCAAATAAATAAAATTAGATTCTAATCGAAATGTAAACAGTATTTCTTACTTTTTTTCTTTTCCTTCGCTTAACAACTACTGATTTTACTGACTTACGGGGAACACCTCCCCCCCTCTCTCTCTCTAAACTGGCAATATTCCTGTATTTCAAAGACATTGTCACAATAAGAATTATCTATAAACTTACAAAAGTCTATTAGCTGGTAAACTTCTTCGGAGTCGACGAAAACACGGAACCAGTCAGGACGACTATCCTTCTTCAGAAAATTCCTGGCATCGTGCTTCAGGTATCTGAAAAACGAATTATCGACGCGACGTAAAAGTAAAGACAGTCAGAAAAAGAAACTCTTACTAGAGTCACTCAGTTGAAACTTATCTCTCATAATAATCAGAGACTCATCCGAAACACAGTTCATCATAAACATACACTTCTACTCCAGGTAAGATGGTCGTGTCAACTGAGGAAAGGAGGGGACGGTAGCAACTTGGGAAGGGGGAGGGATGCAGGAGGTTCTGTACCCTCCTAGATTTTGAAAAATATTCTTTTTGAGGTATCAACATTGGAAAATGTTTTTTATGATTAGTGAGCGTCCTAGGGTGAGCAGAGCAGAGATCGTCGTAATAGTTCGCGAAAATAGAATACAGCCATCTATATTCTACCTATGCAAAAATATACGCAGTCTCAAATCCAGTTAAAAACGGACTTACGGCAATTGTCTGGTCCCAATTATTTTCAAAGAACACCATTTTACAACATTTACTATAGTGAACGCAGCAACCATTCCAGACTGCTCCAATCATCAAATATTCTCGTAAATGAACAAATACACGTCAAAAAACCCTAAACTAGTTAATATCTGATAATACGTAATATCTTTAAGACAAAAGTGGATACAGTAATGTGATAATTAGTATAAATAAATATAAATTTAACAATGCATTAATATTCATACATTGCATATGGCAATCAGTATGCAAAAATATGTATTTAAATAAAGAAAAGAAGAAGAACAAAACAAATTATTCCAAAATCTAATGTTATTTCTAAATGTATATTCTGATATACACTTTTGTAATGTTTAAATCTCTGACAATGACTTTGTACATCACAAATATAATAAAAATGGTTAATAATAATTATAGTTGACATAGAAACAAAAAACCTTTATGGTGGGCTGTATGTACATTGTTACATCAAAGTAGCATATATAAATCTAATTAAGCACAAAGGACTTTTACTTCAAAGGATTTCTTTTACTTTTATGTTTTTTCGGTTTTTGTATATTTTAAGTTGAAAATTTTATCAATTTATCCTATGTAGTAAAGACAAGTTATCTTTAAAGATATAATTTATCCTATGTTTTAAAATAAGTTACAAAACTAGTCATAAAATAATCACTCAATGATAAACAGGCTTTTCGAAATCATCTTTAAGTTTGTTTTTTTTTAATCTTTTTATTTATTTATTTTTATTCTTTTACTCTTTAGATTTCTTTTTTTCTTGTTTACTGTGAACATTTAGGCTTAACAGGCAATCAGTTGCTACATAAGAAAATTCAAACAAATGACATTAGATTTAGATTAAACCGATTTGGCTTCTGAGAAGATTACTTTTATGTTTTTTCCATTTTTGTATATTTTAAGTTGTAAATCATCACAATTTATCCTATGTTGTAAGGTTAATTATTCTAGGGATGTCCTGAAAGCGTAAATTCAACTTACCAAATTAAAATAGTAAAAATAGCTTAAAATTAATTGAATTTTAAAACTACAGACTTATAACAATGAAAAATTTTAATAAATAAAATTAAAATTAACAGGGCAAATAACAATATTTAACATTTTTGTTCCTTTTCCTTCACTCAAATTTAAGTGTTTTAAGCTACAACTGGAGGGATATAGGTTAAAATTCCTGCAATTTTTGGAAAAAAAACAACTAAGAAAAATGGCCCCGGATAGGCACGAATGACTAACTTCAACTTGAAAGTTGTCCAATCACAATTTCATTCAAGTGCGCGAGCCGACTGCTCCAAGAGGGCTTGCACAAAAGAAAATTTTAATTATATGATTATAAATAACGACACATAAATAAAATAAAAAAACCAAGAAATTCCCGGTCTTTCCAGGAATTTAATGTCAAATACTGTATCTAGATGAACAAATGGTACCCCAAAGAAATAAGTGGTTTCTTGGGTAGCTAAGATATGGCTCTGTGTTGTACCGAGTAAAGACTTGGGGCTAGTCTGCCTTTCTACTTCAGAAATGTATTAAGACCCATTACCCTCCGCACGGTAATCTTTAGTAAAAGCCGAAAGATTAACTCCATATATGGAGTTAATCTTTCGGCCTTTACTAAAGATTACCGTGTGGAGGGTAAAAAACTCCATATATGAAGAGACCATAGCTATGAAATTTGCTATTATTGACATGGATATTCGAAAATAAATTGTAACACATAATAAATTTTTCTTGAAAATAAATTTTTTAGAGAACAATATCAATGATTTATGAGCTATCAATGTCCATGGGCTTGTTCCATCGTTTGTTCAGATTTGTTGATCATTGCTTTGCCCTTTACTTTTTAGCATAAATAAGTACCGTGGTTAAATTGAAAGGATAATAAACCAGAAATAGTTACTTTCTAAAACGAAAAAAAGACTAAATGTAGCTTGGATTTGACTCGCTTTTACACCGTCCATGGACTTAAGAACTAATTAAAAGAATCGTTTCTTTCTAATCTGATACACACCCCTTGCAAAGCCCCCTAATAATTTAAAATAAGATTCTTCACGTGTTTGTCCCCTGGAATCCGAGAATAATAGGATTTGCCCCTAAAAGATTTAAAAACTCCTCATAACAACAAATAATATCAAATACTTATCCGGCAACTTGTCAACAGAAACGCTATAGGCAACTGGGCGAAACAAAGCTCTTATCAAGTTTATTCCACCACTAGCAAAGCTTATTTTGGAACCCCTAAAGGTGTGCAGCATCTCCTTGTATTTTACTACATGTCTATAATTTCAAATTTTTCATTTTTGAAAAGATTGAATTTTTTTTATATATGACTTTAATTATCTTGCATTTTATAGATTTAGCTGAAAATGGAAGAGAAAGAGAAAGAGGTATAAAGAAATAGAGAGAGTAAGACAGGTACAGAGAAAAAATATGAACAAGATCACAATCTACAAAATATAATTAGTTGGAGCGGTTCAAATTATATAAACAATTTTGAGCCTTAAGCTTTTATCTGCAAAAATAAAAGGACCTATATTTGAGAAACAATATATGTATTTACATATATACACAATTATTGATGCTTGTTGTCAATATAGACAAAATATAGGACAACAAGTTGAAACTCGAAGGTCATCCGAAAAATTCTTACTATCTCTGCCTAAGGCTACGAAAGCACAGTTGGAAAAATACGGTACCCCCCCCCCCCCCCGAATACTGCTTTGAGTACAACATTGAAATATCTTAAGCCTAACTGGTCAGCCATGACAAAAACCAACAAAGAGAAAAATCTAAAAAAAAAAACAAAACAAACGAGACTGTGGCCAGTGGAGAGAAAAGAAAACACAAATGCAAAACAACGCGGATATTTCACCTGTATCCAAACAAGGCGTCTTCAGCCCGAAAGAATTGTTACTCTGGTGTCCTCACTGAAGTAACTCTATAATAGCATCTTTTCCCTACGTGGATCAGTTTGCGCTAATTGTATATAAGTTTTTTTATTATTTTTTTTTTGGTGGTGGTTTTATTGGGTTTTCAGTTTTATCTTGTTGTTTTTTTTTATCCTGTTCTTCTTGTGTTCCTTTCGTGCTGAAGACGCCTTGTTTGGGTAAAGGCGAAATACCCGCGTTGTTTTGCATTTGTGTTTTCTTTTCTCTCCACTGGCCACAGTCTCGTTTGTTTGTTTTTTTTTGAGATTTTTTCTCTTTGTTGGTTTTTGAGTACAACATTGTACAAAAGAATAAAACAAGTTTTTTACAGACTAAAACTAAATGTAGACACGAGTAAATCATGTAGTACCAAGCTGTCTTAAAGAATAAAAAGCATAATTTCCAGATAATTAACGTTGCAAGGTATAATAGTATAATTTAATATGGCTGCCCTGACCTTAAACCTCATTTAGTTTGTTCAATTCAATTACGGTTCGAAAGACGAAAAAACAGAGAAATAAGCAAAGGATCCACGATGAGTTTTTTTAAAGCCAAAAGGAGACTGTTTGGCTTCCAAGTTCAAGTTCAATCATTTTATTATTCACATATACATGTATATATTTGACATTGGCCAAAAGGAAGACACACTTGAAAGATTAGGACAAGACTAAGATACAATAACAAATTGCGTTACAGTTCAGAGATAAACACAACGCCAAAGATACAATAGCACAACAATAACATGAAAGTAGCAGCTAGCCCAGGATTCATAAATAAATATGAAAAAATTCAATATTATTAAATATAAATTAAAACTAGAAGATAGCCAAGAGGCCCACATTCACCCAAAGCAACAAACCGTACAAATAACTTTGTCTTATTAATTAGACGTTAAATTAAAGATAATCTTGAACTAAATGAAATTTAAGATTCCTTTTTATTAATTGAATAAAAGAAGATTTGTCAATAAGATCCTTATGAGCATCCCAGCACCGGGCTATTGACACAAACGGAGCGAATTTAGATCTCTCAGTACTATATTTGTCAATGTAGATACTCTTTTTACGTCGAGTGTTATAATTATGTAAATCTTGTGATGGGGAGAACAAACTTTGATTGAGGTAATATGGCGGTAATTTCTTAATGTCATAATTGAATTTGAAAAGAATTGTTCCAAAGGCAAATCGTTGAGAAACTGGAAGCATATCTAGGTAAGAACATAAGGATACCGTAGAAGACTTATTTGGAAGTGCAATAGGTTACGGAATAAAAAGTTTAAAGATTCTTAGGGCTTTATTTTGTAAAATCTGTATTGGTTCAATATGGCTTTTAAATGTATACAAGTATACTAGAGAACAATAATTAATATAAGACTGAATCTGAGCAAAGTAAATGCTTCGTAAAGCAAAGTAGGGCAAATAATACTTCAAACTTTGCATTAAACCAACACACCTTTAAATCTTTAAACGTAGATTTTGAATTTGTGTTTTAGAAGATAATCTTTCGTCAATTGCAAGTCCAGGGTACTTATCGTTTCCGCCCGAAATATTTATAACAGATACTTTGAAGAAGTAAATCGGATAATACGAGGCAGATATTTGACTTTCTGCTGTAAATTATGATTAGTTTTCGATAAATTCAAAGCAATACAATTTGAAGGACAATCAAGATATCAAGAACATTAGAAAATCCAGTATCCAGTTCCGCCTCCAACTCCTCGTCCTTCCTCTCAGAAAGTGAAAATGCCGTAGCATCAGCAAAATGTGTGTTGAGAAACGGGATTGCCAAAGCGTGGTGAATATCATTTGTATAAAATAGAAAAAGCAGAGGACCTAGGACAGAGCCCTGAGGAACCCTAATCCTCGAAGACTGAGAAACAGGCGGAGGGGAAATTGCCTAAATTTATTTGTTGCTTTCTCTTATCAAGATAAGATCTAACTAGATCCAACACCGGTCCGCGCACACCACAATTATCCAATATATATATATAAAAAAAAAAAAATCATTTACGTTGGTAGTATTATTAGTAAAGACGGTGGGAGCAGTGAAGATGTTAAAAGTAGGATAGCCAAGGCTCAGGATATTTTTTCACAGTTAAAAAAAGTTTAGAAGAATAGGAAGATAAGTCTGCAAACCAGCATTATAATATTAGAAGCTACAGTGCCGAGAGTTATCAAGTATGGTTCTGAACCATGAGTGCTCTGAAAAACGGATGAAGATTTGTTAGATGTTTTCTAGAGAAATTGCCTACAGATTGTTCTGGGAACCCGGCTGACAGACCATATTTCAAACAGTAGGCTATACGAAAAATTTTGTTCAATCCCGCTTTCTAGGGCTATAATGAAAGCAAGGTTGAGATGGCCAGGGCACGTTGTGCGGATGACAGATTGTCGAAGATTGTCCTTTTCGGCCAACCGTCTAGGGCTAAACGGAAAGCAGGTCGTCGCCGTCTGGGGTGGGAAGACGTCATTAAGAAAGATTTAAAGGAAATGGTAACTTCCTGGGAGGGTGTAAAAAGGGAGTAGTATTAGTAGTAAAAACGCCCACTTAAATTTTTTTTTATTTTTAAGACCATTGCATTTTATTTTACTTGAAGTTCCGAATCATCACAATTTATCCTATTTCGGAAAACCAATTATTCTAGTGATGCCTTGAACGCAAGCATTCGAACAACTATATCAAATAAGTAAAAAATAAATATTGATTTACAACAATGAAATAATCAAATAAATAAAATTATATTCTAATCGAACTGTAAACAGTATTTCTTATTTTGTTTCTTTTCCTTCGCTTAAATTTAACCATTTTCAGATACAACTACTAATTTATGGGGCACCAATCTCCCCCCCCCCCTCTCTAGACTGGCAATATTACTGTACTTCAAAGACATCGTCATAATACAAATTATCGATAAACTTACAAAAAGTCTATTAGCTGGTAACCTTCTTCGGAGTCAACAAAAACACGGAACCAGTCAGGACGACAATCCTTCTTCGGATAATTCCTGGCATCGTGCTTCAGATATCTGAAAAATAAATATAGACTTAAGGTAAAGATAAGTAAAGATAGTCAGAAAAAGAAAATCTTCCTAGAGTTACTCAGGTGAAACTTATCTCTCATAATAATCAGAGACTCATCCGAAACATATTTCTTCATATATAATTCTAATCCAGGTAAGATGGTCATGTCAACTGGGGAAAGGAGGGGGAGGGTTGCCGGAGGTTCTGTACCCTCCTAGATTTTGAAAAAATATACTTTTTGAGGTATCTATATTGGAAATTGTCTTCTATGATTAGTGAGCATCCTAGGGTGAGCTGAGCAGATGTGGCCGTCAAAGTATATAGTCTTAATTCGCGAGAATAGAATACAGCCATCTATATTCTACCTATGCAAAAATATACCCAGTCTCAAATCCAATTAGAAATACTGAGTTACAGCAATTGTCTGGTTATGTTAGAACACTTATATAATAATGAAAGCAGCAATCATTCCAGACTGCTCCAGACATCAAATATTCTCGTAAATGAACTAATACACGCCAAAAAAGTCCTAAACTAGTTAATATCTGATAATACATAATATTTTTAATACAAAAGTGAATACTGTAACGTGATAATTAGTAAAAGTAAATATATATACTAAAAATTTATTAATGCATTAATATTCAAAAATTGCATATGACAATCAGTATGCAAAATATGTAAATTTAAATGAAGAAAAAAGAAGAACCAAATAAATTATTATAAATCTAATGTTATTTCAAAATTTATATTCTGATATACACTTTTGTAATGTTTAAATCTCTGAGAATGACTTTGTAAATCACAAATAGAATAAAAACAGTTGACGATAATTGTACGTCAAAAATGATGTACATTTCTTCCGTCGCCGGAAGAAAAAGAAGAATAGAAAGCAAGGAAGGAAGAAATGTGTTTTTTTTTTTTTTTTTTAAACCCTTATATTAGCTCATTTTAGAGTCATCACAATTTGTATATTTTTTCCTTTTATCTATGTTCTATCAGTTTTTTTTTTTTTTTTTAGTTGACGTATGTGACAGGAATGTTGTATATTGACATTATTTATTTAATTGTGTTGCAATTGTATTTTAATTGTTTTATGACAAAGCAGTGCTGAATTACTCTGATTCTTGTTTTTTGACGCAGGCATTTGCTACAGGTGAATGACCCCCTACCAAAGGCACAATAAGTGATACCTGACATGGCTCAATGAATATTGACTAAAGTGACACCCAAGCAAGCTAGTGATTACAGAAGGCACAGAATAATCGAGTGATACGAACGCATATGACTGATTGGTCGAACGCGTCAAACCCCAAACAACAACAACAACAGAAATGTGGCTAAAATTGCAACAATTGATTCTTCAGAGCCAACCGCTCTAAACTGGCAACAGAATTGCAGATGGAGACATAACAAGAAATATTCTGACGTAAAAGCATCTTGGCTGGTTCTTTTCTTGGAACTGGCAACAACGTTTTTTCTTAGAACAAACATCTTAGCTGGTTCTTTTCTTGAAACTGGCAACAACGTTTGAGCTAATCAGAAAGATTAATCTTGTTCATATAGTTCTTGACAAATTACTCCAGGTGTGTGAAATACCAGATTTTAAGTTATGGTAGCTAAAAAAATGGCCCAGGAAAAAGAAACTTTTCAATACCACTCAGGTAATAGTTACTTCTCATAATAATCAGATGACACTCTTCCAAAAATAACACTCATCAGGAAAATATACTTCTAAGCTCAGGCAAGTGCCTCCTAATATGAACCTCCTAATTAAACAACCTTAGATATTGCAGTTTAAACTTACAGTCTTTATTCTCGAGAAAAAAATAGCTAATTCAACTAATTCAAACTAATTCAAGGCTCTTGGATTTGAAAGTAAATTTTATTTTGTTTCCGTTTTTAAACTCTTTTTGCGACAGCAATTTTAAGCCTCTTAAAATCACCCCCTAAAAATGATTTTTTATTTTTTAGAACTATTGCATTTTATTTTATTTGAAGTTATGAATCATCAAAATTTAATCTATTTCGTAAAACAGATTATTCTTGTTATGCCTTGAGCACGACCATTCGACTTACTATATCAAATTAGTAAAAAATATTTGAAAATTAATTCAATTTAAAAATAAATATTGATTTATAACAAAGAAATAATCAAATAAATAAATTATATTCTAATCGAACTGTAAACACTGTTTCTTATTTTGTTTCTTTTCCTTCGCTTAAATTTACACAACAATATTTATACATCCGACAATACCGACAAGAATATTACACAACAATATCCAACTATATTAATACAACTATTGATGCTTATTGTCAATATAGACAAAATATAGAATCGAAGGTGACCCGAAAAATTCCAAAATGGCTATCTTAACCTAAGGTTAGCAAAATGCAGCTGGAAAATAAAGGTATCAAAACTGTAGATTTCTTGTTGAATTCCAAGGACCCTACAACCAGAAGCGTATCCCAGATTTTCGTTTATGACGCTATTTTTTTTTTTGGGGGGGGGGAATTTTTTTTACAAAATACATAAAAACCAGCTTAAATTCATTTTTGTTTCTTTTTTACGGGTCGGACAAAATTTCAGGGGGGGGGGGCATAAAAATCTTAAAATAGACAGCAACAAATACTTATCCGGCAACTTGTCAGCGGAAACGCTATAGGCAACTCGGCAACCAAAGCTCTAATCAAGTTTACTCCACTACAAGCAAAGCTTATTTTGGAGCCCCCTAAATGTGTGCAACATTTCCTTACATTTTGCTACCTGTCTATAATTTCAAATTTTTCATTTTTGAAAAGATTGAATTTTTTGTTGATATATGACTTCAATTATCTTGCATTTTCCAGATTTAGCAGAGAATGTTAGAGAGAGAGAGAGAGAAAGAGATATAAAGGAAGAGAGAGAAAGACAGATACAGAGGAAAAATGTGAATAAGATCAAAATTTACCAAACACAATTAGTTGAGCGGTTCAATCATACAAACAATTTTGAAACTCAAGCTATTATCTGCAAACCTTTCGAGAAACAATATATGTATATACATATCTACAAAATTATTGATGCTCGTTGTCAATTTAGGACAAAAAGTTAAAACTCGAAGACCACCCGAAAAATTCCGAAATTACTATCTCTGCCTAAGGCTGAGAAAGCACAGTTGGGAAAAGAAGGTACCAAAACTTTAGATTTCTTGTTCAATTCCAAAGACCCAACAACCAAGGATGGTTCCCAGTTTTTCGTTCATAGGATTGCTACTTCTATGTATATGTTCTGTCTACCCTAAAACCTCCTTGCTTTAGTCCACTATTTCTTAGTTTCATGCACCATTTAAGCCCAAGGGTGATAAACTGAACTTTATATCCCTTCCGAACTAAATATTGAAAGAAAATACGAGCTTCATAGGTTTATTTTCAAGGGCATACAATATATACAAGCGCATAAGATAAATAAATTCTTTGAAAAATAATAAATCCTGCTAAAAATTAGTTTAATTTTTCAACCAATACGTTCACCACCCAGTAAGTTCATAATGCTAGTCGACATTACAGGGGGGGGGGGTAGGGCTAATCACAGAAAGATCATTCTAAAGAAAATTTATCGTTACAGTGTTCACTTTAAAGGATTAATTGCAAGATCAATTGTAAATCTTGCAAAAGCTGAGCAGCAAGTCCTGAAAACAACCGAGCCTTCTTCTTTGTTCGTGCAAAAAAGATTTAAATCTTGAAAAAAAAAACTCCTTCCTTTTTCCTGCAAAAAAGAAATAAATTTAAAAAAACAACAGGCCTTTTTACTTGTTCATGCAAAAATGAAATAAATATTGAAATAAAAAAGCCCCTTCCTCTTTCGTGCAAAAAAGAATTAAATCTTGAAAAAACAAGCCCCGTTCCTTTTTAGTGCAAAAAAGATCTAAATTTTGAAAAAACAAGTCTTCTTCTTTGTTTGTGCAAAAAAGAACTAAATCTTGAAAAAAAACTATGTTTCATTCCTTGTCCGTGAAAGAAAGAACTAAATATTGAAAAAAATCCTCCTTCCTTGCTTGTGCAAAAAAGAACTAAATTTTGAAAAAAAAAACAAGCGTCCTTCATTGTTAGTGCAAAAAATAATTAAATCTTGACAAAAAAAAGCGTCCTTCCTTTTTAGTGCATAACGAGCTAAAGTTTGAAAAAAAAACAAGCATCCTTCCTTGTTCAAAAAAGCCTCCTTCCTTGTTCAAACAAGCCTCCTTCCTTGTTCAAACAAGCCTCCTTCCTTTTTCGTGCAAAAAGAGCTAAATTTTGAAAAAACAAGCCTCCTTCCTTGTTCAAACAAGCGTCCTTCCTAGCTTGTGCAAAAAATAACTGAATTTTGGAAAAAAATCCTCCTTCCTTGTTCGTTCACAAATGAACTAAATCTTGAAAAAACAAGACCTCTTCCTTGTTCGTGCCAAAAAGAACTAAATCTTTAAAAAAACAGACCTCCTTCCTTGTTCGTGCAAAAAAAAACAAAAAAAATACAGGCAAAAAGAAGAAATATATTAAACGCACAAATAAGGCAGTTTAAGATATCTATAATACGAAAAATACAAAAGTAAATAGCCTACTGTAAAGAGATAATTAGTATAAATATATATATATATATATATATATATATATATATATATATATATATATATATATATATATATATATATATATATTATATACCTAACAATATAATAATGTTTAGATATTATATATGATAATCATAGGCAAAAATAAGCAATTAAATGAGGCAAAACTTATTTTCTGATTTACACCGTTGTTTAAATCCTGACAATGCCTTTGCAAATAACATATACAATAAAATGATTAATAATAATACCAGTTGACATAGAATTGGAAAGACCATTGTGGTGGGCTGTATATCTCACTACATCGGAAAAGCAAATGACTTTTAAATAAAAAAATTAATTTAATTGAATAGGATTTTTGAGCTCTTATTGGAACAGTAAGGCTCCCTTACCTCAGCCACATTCAAGGATTTCTTTTTAGCTTAAGGGCTGTTTCTTTATTTTATCTTTTTTTCCGTTTTTAACTTACCATATGAAAGTAGTTAAAAAATATTTGGAAATTAATTCAAATTTAAAAATAAATATATGTTTATAGCAATAAAATTTGCTATAAATATATGCAAAAATATATGTTAAGCAATAAAAGACGATCATTCTTCTTCAGATCATTTTTGGCATCGTCCTTTGGGTATCTGAAAATTAGTTTTCAACTTAAAGTAAACGTAAAGACAGTCGAAAAATAAAATCTTGCTAAAGTTACTCCGGTGAAACTTATCTCTCATAATAATCAGAGACTCATCCGAAACATATTTCTTCATAAACATACACTTTAATCCAAGGAAGGTGGTCGAGATGGTAGTTAAAGTATAAAGGGCTAGTTCTGGTTGTGTGAACTGGAGGGGGAGGGTCAAAAGGTTCTGTACCCTATTAGATTATTTTTTTTTCTTTTGGAATTCCCATTGAAAAATGTCACCACACGTATTACTTAGAGATAATCAACTAATTTAACAGTTAATTTTGTGGCTAAGCGAATCGATTTATTGATAATTTGGCATCACGGTAAAATATGGTTCTAGTTAAATGCCGCATCATTCCACACCAGTTGGTCATAAGACGTGGTAGGTGGTAAAGTGAATACATTTGTTGACAACTTGGCTCTGGAGAAGGTAAGCAGGAATTGGGCTTATTCCTAGCCTTAGTGAATTACTTTTCTTGACATTAATTTTCAAACCTATTCTACCAACCTGAACTCGCAAAACCTCTAAAAGTTTCATTGCTTGCAATTTTCATTGTTTATTCATTTTTCAATTTAATGCATATTTGGACGATTAAATGTTTCGTAATTTACAGAAGTAGGGGTCTAGATATATATATGTATATATATATATATATATATATATATATATATATATATATATATATATATATATATATATATATATATATATATATATATATATATATATATATATATATATATATATATATATATATATATATATATATATATTTATTGTTATATATTTAATGTTATATATATATATATATTACATTTATTGATGACGACTTTGCATGGATTTGGACATTTCTATTTGGTTGATAGTTCGGTTATACTGTTTGGTCCTAGGTAGTTGGATAGATGAGTAAGGTCAAAACCTCGTTCAAGTGCACATTTGTCTCAATTGCTGGATTAGGACGACAGTTTTTTTTTTTTTCTTTTTTTTTTTTTTTTTTTTTTTGCCATGTAATTACCTCTTAAACATAATATATATATATATATATATATATATATATATATATATATATATATATATATATATATATATATATATATATATATATATATATATATATATATATATATATATATATATATATACCACAGCACTACCACAGCGTAACCAAAGCACTTTTACCGAGACTACTTCGTTCATGGTGCTTAAAGGAAAATTGATACTATAATGCAGATAAATAATAGCATCAGAACTTAAAGTCAACAGTGGATGCCAACAAGAAGATTATCCAATTTAATGTGAGTTGGGATAGAACTTTTCATTGTTTATTCATTTTTGAATTTAATGTCCATTTAGAAGAGCAAATGTTTCTTCTTTTACAGATCCATGGTTCTAGAAGATTTGTAAACTAACAAAGCGAGGAAATCTTAGCAACTAAAAGTTATCTTACTCCGGCAGGCCATAAGACTCAGTGATAACACAAACTATGTAACCACAGCGCAACAGCACTTTTACAGTGACTACTTTGTTCAAGGTGCTCAAAGGAAAATCGATAATATGATGCTGAAAAATTATGTCATCAGAAATTCAAAGTCAACAGTGGATGCCAACAAGAAGATTAACCATTTTGATCTGAACTGAGTTAGCAATTTCCATTGTTGATAAATTTTTGAACTTAATATAAAGTCAAACGCTAAAATTTTTCTTCTGCTACTGAAGTATGGATCTAAAACATATATTAACAAACGAAGCGAAGAAATCCAAAGACCCAAGAGTCATATTACTCCGGCGGGCCATAAGATCCAATGATGAAACAAACTACGTAACCACAGCGCTTTTACAGAAACTACTTCGTTCAAGGTGCTCAAAGGAAAATTGATAATATGATGCTGAAAAAGTATGTCATCAAAAATTCAAAGTCAACAATGGATGCCAACAATAAGATTATCCATTTTAATGTGAACTGAGTTAGCAATTTCCATTGTTGATACATTTTCGAATTTAATATAAAGTCAAACGCTTAAATGTTTCTTCTTTTACAGAACTATGGGTCTAGAAGACTAGTTAACTAACAAAGCCAAGAAATCTAAGGACCCTAGAGTCATATTACTCCGGCAGGCCATAAGATCCAGTGATGAAACAAACTACGTAACCACAGTGCTTTTACAGAGACTACTTCGTTCATGGTGCTCAGAGGAGAATTGATACTAGAATGCTGAAAAAGTATGGCATCAGAACTTCAAAGTCAACAGTGGATGCCAACAATAAGATTATCCATTTTAATGTGAGTTGGGATAGCAACTCTCATTGTTGATTCATTTTCCAATTTAATGCACAGTCAAACGATCAACTGTTTCTTCTGCTACAGATCCATGTACTTAAAAGATTTGTTAACAAAGCAAGCGAGGAAATCTTAGGACCCTAGAGTCACGTTACTCCGGCAGGCCATAAGATCCAGTGATGAAACAAACTATGTAACCACAGCGCTTTTACAGAGATTACTTCGTTCATGGTGCTCAAAGCAAAATTGATACTATTATGCTGAAAAAGTATGGCATCAGAAATTCAAAGTCAACAGTGGATGCCAACAATAAGATTATCCATTTTAATGTGAGTTGGGATAACAACTCTCATTGTTTATTCATTTTTCAATTGACTGTCCATTTAGAAGATTATCTGTTTCTTATTTTATATAAGTATGGTTCTGGAACATATATTAAGTACCGAAGCGAATGAGATGATATAGATTTGATCAATTTTAATGTGAGTTGGGATCACAACTCTCTTTGTTTATTCATTTTTCAATGTAATTCAAATTTAGAATATGAAATTTTTTTTCTATTAAATAAGTATGGTTCTGAAACATATATTAAGTAACTAATAGAATGAGTTGAGATATAAATGATCAATTTTAATGTGAGTTGGGATAACAACTCTCATTGTTTATTCATTTTCAATTTAATGTCCTGTTAGAAGATTAAATGTTTCTTCTTTTACAGATGTATGGGTCTAGAACATATATATTAAGAAACGAAGTGAAAAAATCCAAACACCTTAGAGTCATGTTACTCCGACGGGCCATAAGATGCAGTGATGAAACAAACTACGTAACCACAGTACTTTTACAGAGACTACTTCGTTCATGGTGCTCAAAGGAAAATTGATACTATAATGCAGATAAATTATAGCATCAGAACTTAAAGTCAACAGTGGATGCCAACAATAAGATGATCCAATTTAATGTGAGTTGGGATAGCAATTTTCATTGTTGATTCATTTTTCAATTTAATGTCCATTTAGAAGATTAAATGTTTCTTCTTTTACAGAATTATGGGTCTAGAACATACATTAACTAACGAAGCAAATGAGTTTAGATAGCAATGATCAATTTTAATGTGTGGTGTGATAACAACTCTCAGTTTTTATTCATTTTCAATTTAATGCCCATTTAGAAGATTAATAAATGTTTCTTAATCTACAGATGTATGGGTCTAGAAGACATATTAACAAACAAAGCGAAAAAGTCCAAAGACCCTAGAGTTATGATACTCAGGCGGGCCATAAGATCCAATGATGATACAAACTAAGTAACCACAGCGCTTTTACAGAGACTACTTCGTTCATGGTGCGCAAAGGAAAATTAATACTATAATGCTGAAAAATTATGTCATCAGAAATTAAAGTCAACAGTGGATGCCAACAATAAGATTATCCATTTTAATGTGAGTTGAGTTAGCAATTTCCATTGTTGATTCATTTTTAAATTTAATATAAATTTAAAAGATTAAATGTTTCTTCTTTTACAGATGTATGGGTCTAGAACATATATTAACAAACAAAGCGAGGAAATACAAGCACCCTAGAGTCATATTACTCCGGCAGGCCATAAGATCCAGTGATGAAACAAACTACGTAACCACACCACTTTTACAGAGACTGCTTCGTTCATGGTGCTCAAAGGAAAATTGATACTATAATTCAGAAAAGGTATGGCATCAGAAATTAAAGTCAACAGTTGATGCCAACAAGAAAATTAACAAATTTAATGTGAGCGGGGATAATAACTCTTAGTGTGTATAAATTTTCCATTTACTACACAGTCGGATGCTTCAATTTATAGTCATCTAGTTAAATATGTTTAGGGAACATACGTAAAGACACAAATCGAAAAAATATTAGCACGCTAGAGTTATATTACTCCGGCGGGCCATAAGATGCAAGTGATGAAGAAAACTATGTAACCAAACCGATTTTACCGTGGCTATTTTGTTCATGGTGCTCAAAGGAAAATCGATACTATTATGCTGATAAATTATAGCATCAGAAGTTAAAGTCAACAGTGGATGCCAACAATAAGATGAACCATTTTGATGTGAACTGAGTTAGCAATTTCCATTGTTGATAAATTTTTGAACTTAATATAAAGTCAAACGCTTAAATGTTTCTTCTTTTACAGATGTATGGGTCTAAAACATATATTAACTAATGAAGAGACTACTGCTTTTAGAGTGATTATTTTGTTGAAGGTGCGCAAAGGAAAATCAATAATATGATACTTAAAATTTATGGCATAAAAAATTATTAGTCAATAATTGATACTAACAATAAAATTATCCATTTTGATCTGAATTGAGGTAGCTATTTTTGTTAAGTATTCATTTGATGTGTTGTTTGATGTTTTAATAATTCTTCTTCACTATCAAAAATCTCATCGCATAACTATAAAAGAATTATTGAACCCCAATGTAGAGGCTTAAAGCCCTTATACCGTACGCAAATGTTTGGAATTGTAAAACAACAGGAATTTACCTTAGACAGTTAAATTTGTATACATCTTAAAAATAATTTGGCTAGTTTGAGAAGGAGAAAGATGCCTCAAAGAGTGTATTTTAATACCAAAACATCCCAACCCTCATTGAGCCTTCAGGTAAATGCAGAATAAGTTCTAAGAAAGAGGTAAGAGGAGTGTAGAGGTAAAAATTAATACGTAATCTCCTAGGCCAGATTCAATTTTTTGTGTTGGGGGGGGGGAGGGGTCATTTAACTCGGGGAAGAGGACTGTTTTTCGTGGTTTTAATAATTTATGCGTTTAATTTCCCCTAGAAAAAAAAAAAAAAAAAAAAAAAATCCGAGCTGCAATGGCGTAGCATAATATTTTATCGGATGTTTAATTAAATTAAAATTTATATGCTTGTGTTTGACCTCAATTAAAAACATCCTTCTGATGTTTCTGTACGGCTTGGTAATGAGGCTTGTTCCACATTTAGTACTATTACTTATCTTGACCTTCCAAATGCGTCAAACCTTGAATTAACATGTCTTGCTTTAGATCGGCATTTTCCCGAGAAAGCTCGTCAACGTAGTTGAAAGGTCCTGAAATTATGTCTTTGAGGATGACACTCCCCCACAGCCCTTAGGGCAAGGGTTGTAAGTTATGCCCTGGGAACATATAAGGTTTTATAGAACCCGTTGTCGTAGAAACTTCAAAAAAGTCTCATTCGATTCGAAATTTCTAATTTTTAATCAGATTATGCCTGATAAGTCAGCTCCCACGAGGTGGCTTCAGGCATCATCCCTTCTCCCTACTCTGTACCCACCGATACTTCTTTTTTATTGATGGATTGATTTATTTAACTTTAACAACAAATTACGTGCAAAAATCAATTCACCCAAAAAAAAAAAACAAACAAACAGTTGACTTGGGGTGCATCAGGTAAATAAACATACATATAACATGTTTTAAATTCACTATAATAAGAAAGAAAGAAAGAAGAGAGCAAAACAAAGAGACGAAAAAATTTATAATAATTCTACAGGGGCGGCAATTACATACCAAAACCATTCAGTGCAAGTTAAAACAATTTACCTTGAGTGGGATATTTTGGCATATTGATCCGTTTTGCAGATCTGATGATCCATGGTGCCTCTTCTAAATCGGATAGGACAGGCCCCTAAAAAGTACAAAGAAAACATGAAAGGATTTTTCTACCTATGTAAGATTAGCTGTGTACATTCAACTTAATCTGAGCAATTCAATTTCATATTAATCCGACTTTAAAATAAATTTTTGATTACGAACAAAAATTATAATAGATAATCGAGTCTAACTCAAAACGAGTAGAAATTAACATGATTAGGGCTCACAGTCCCTATGTTTTCTCAATGCCAGAACATAATTTACACTTTACTGAAAAAAAAATATTAAAATGAATGTGCATCGTCAGTTTAATTTATCTATGTTCATATAAATTCTTTCAAATTTAATTTCTGCACGTTTTCAGTTTGACAGTATTATTTACTTTAATTTTATGTTCGTTTTGGGTTTCATTTATGTATTGATAAATAAAAGTTAATACCACGACCAAAAAATTATATCTATGCTCTTTTACAGCCTAGATACAATTATACTTTTGATTTAATAAAATTTTAAGAGCACAAGTAGTGATAGAGGTAGCCGCAAAAATTTGAACTTATCTTTTTGACTCTTAAGAATAGCACTAAAGCGTCTGATTATCAAACCAGTGAGACCCACCCGAAGTATATATGACCACACTTTCTAAAAAAAAACTTTATATGCCCCCAGGGCATAACTTATAACCCTAGCTTTGAGGGCTGGGGAGATTTATTATTCTCAAGGACAGAATTTCCAGACCTTTCAAACAAGTTGAACAAAATGGTTACCTAAAATTTTGATTGGAAGTGTTTGAGGAAATAATGGGCGTGGGGGGGGGGGTAATTGCCCTCTAATCACTTTAGACTAATAAAGAAGGAACTAGTCTCCACAATTTTGAATTGAATGAGCCCTTTTTGAAGCTTCTATGTTAACACTTTTAATAAAAACCTTAGATGCCCCCAGGGCATAACTTATGACCTTTGCCCTTGGGGCTGTGGGGGGTTTGTTAGCCTCAAAAGCAATTTCCTGACCTTTCAACTACGTTGAAAAAAATGGCTAGAGAGGGGGGTTAGCTGCCGTCAAACCACTTTCGACTATTAAAAAGGGCACTAGATCTTTCAGTTTCCAATCCAATGAGCCCCTTTTGGAGTTTCTACGACAGAGTTTCACAAAAACCTCACATTCCCCCAGGGCATAACATACAAACCTTCCTTTGAGGGGTGGGGGTGTCATCCTCAAAGATCTAGTTTCCACAGCTTTCAACTACGTTGAACAAAGTATCCATCTCAAAATTTTGATTGGATATGTTTTTGTAAATAGTGGGCGTGAGCAGGGAGTTAGTTGCCCTCCGATCACTTTCTACTATTAAAAGGGTACTAGCTCTTTCAATTTTGAATCGAATAAGACCTATTTGAAGTCTTATTTGAAGTTTCTATGACAGCGGTTTCTATAAAACCTTATATGCCTCCAGGGCATAACTTATAACACTTGCCCTAAGGGCTGTGGGGGGGGGAGTGTCATTCTCAGACATAATTTCAGGACCTTTCAACTACGTTGACACGCCGATTAAAATGCCGATTAAAAGCCAAACATGTTAATTCAACGTTTGAAGCATCTGGAAGGTCAAGATAAGTAATAGTGTTGAAAGTGAGCAAACCTTATTACCAAGCCGTACAGATACATTAGAAGGATGTTTAGAATCAGGGTCAAACACAAGCAGATAAAATATGCAATTAAGGAGATAGAAATTTTCGACTTAACGCTAAAAAAGTTGAAAGTAATAGACTCATCAAGATGACCTAGCTTTACTTCTCGACTGTGTTCTGTATAATACACAAGTACCATCAAGCAGTGTTATTATTATAAAATATGCAATACCATGACTAAAAGTGAATTTCCCTTGTCCGCTTTTGTTATTATAATTGAAGGGTCTTTGCGAAGATTAGACCAATTTTTATCTCGTGCGAAACTTCGAGTGTCAAATTAGTATGAGACATAACTTTTTGGTTGAGTGATAAAAGAGTTGCAGGCACGTAACAGATAGGGATTTTTTTTAGGATAGGTTATCGAATATTCTTGAAGTAGAATGAATAGTGGTTTGTCTAGAGTCAGCAGCGAGCAAGGACCTCAACCTTCAAGGTTCCCCTCGCTCCAACCTCCACGGGGCCGCCTCTCTCCATCTTTTTTCCCCCTCTCCCATTGTTTTATATTTTTTGAAGTTTTTTTCTTAACATGACAATTTTATTTCGACTTTTTCTACATGTTTTAGAATGACATAAAACATACTTAAAGCATGAACAAATTGACATTTTAGGGGACTATTTGGGGTGAAACAGTTTGAGATATGTGACTTTACATAGCTTTACTTCTCAGGTTTGGTCGCTATAGTAGACAAGTCCATAATATGGGATTATTGAGATGGTTATGAATTTGAACCATCAAGGACCACAACCAGCAATGACCCTAGCAACCAAGGACCTCAACCTCCAGGATCCCGTCTCCCCACCCCCCTAGGGTCCCCTCCCGCCAAATTTTTTTGTGGACCTCCCCCCCAATTTTAAATATAGAGGCTCCATTAAGAGTTATGCATGTGTAACAAAAAAGTTGTCAGAACGTCATTTCTGACTTCACCTTTCGAGACTTAGACAAGCCGATGCTTTGAACATTCAATTCTAAAACTTTTTTGCATAGCATTATGAAATATGAAAATTTAGAATGATATCTTTCTAAAAGTCCCCCTCTGGCCTATGATGTAAGAATCAGAGCAAATGTTAAGGGAATGATCGACAAGAGATGTAACAACACCTCGTTTAAACTTGTGGGGGTGGGGTGATTGGATTTAAAATTTAAATATCAGTTATTTTATACGGTTTTTCTGTAAATTGTAAAGTCCAGTTTATCAATGCTACGAATAATTAATAAATCCAGAAACGGTAATTTATTTGCATTTTCAATTTCTAAGGTAAATTGTATATTTCTGTCATATGTATTATGGTGATCTAGAAAGCCTCTAAGTTCATTTTTATGATAATTCCAGGGCGATATTACATCATCCATATAACGCCCCCAATAGACACGTTTTAAAAAATATGAATTTAAGGCCAAATTTTCAAGTTGTTCTACATAAATGTTCGCTAATAACCTGGATAGCGGAGCTCCCACAGGGAGCACATTTATTTTAGAAAAAAGTATTACGGAACTGAAAATACATTGAATATTTATACGGTTTATACGATTTTTGGGAATAAAGCAAAGGTTTGAAGGCTGTATATAACCACTTTCCAAATATTGGAAGCAAGGGGCTTTCGTACATGCAAAAATTGACCTTAAGGGAATACCTTGCTTATGTAATTTCGGTAAACCGTAAAACTTACGGCAAAAGCTACCTCGAGCCGCCTTTTAGGTTACCTTCCCACTCTCAAACTCTTTTTCAAAATGACATGAAATATGCTTGCGGCTGTACTCGTTAACTTTAAGCCTTTATTTCATTTTTTTTATTAATTTTGTGGATCGAGTTCAGAAGGACATTTGAGGTAGTTTTATTTTTAAATGAGTTTGAAAAAAATAAAAAGAGCTATTAATTGAAATGAAGACAGATAGTTTGTCACTGTGGCAAAGAAGAAAGTTTATCCGAAGTCAGCGTAGGGATATTAAATCTTTTGAATCAGTTTCATAAAATAATTCACAATGTTCTCTCTCTCTCGATACGAATAATTGTTCAAGCGTAAATTTTTCTGTAGGTTCTTTGCGCAATGGTTACCTAGGGACATACCTGATCGTGACAAGTGCATAAGACACGGTAAAAAGTATTCTATATCATGGGATCCTCGTTTGAGGATGTTTAACAGTGAACTTTAAGTATAATTTTTATGTAAATATGCGTTTTTTTTCAAAAAATATTTTTTTAATATGTTTAAGCTACAAACATCTTTAAGCTTAACCCGTCTTTATTCTTTAGAATTGTTCTATTCAATCAAGAAACTACGAAAAAATTGTAAGTAAGCAATCACCTTCTTGAATTCGTCTCTTGGACACACAACACGGAAATTTCATCCAGGAAATTATGAGAAAATTGCAAGTAAGTAACAAACACCTTCTTGAATTCGCCTCTTGAACACACACCACAGAAATTTCATCCTAACCCTTAAACACGGAAATTTCACCTTAAACACGGAAAAACATAATTTTATCTCGAAATCAACTACGTTGAACAAAATGGTTATCTCAAATTTTGATTGGATGTGTTTGGGGAAATGGTGGTAGTTGCCTTCCTATCACTTTCGTCTATTAAAAAAGGCACTAGCCATTCCAATTTCCAATCAAATGTGCCCTTTTCAAAGTTTCTACGACAGCTCCTTCGATACGAAGTGCCCTGACCAAAACAAATAAAATCAATAATACTTTGTGCCAATAATGTTCTTTGCTTAGGCAGCGCTATTGCGCTGCCTATGATTTATTCGTACTATTTTCATAATTTTTTACCTTTAATTTTAAATGCCATGACCTTTAATTTTAATCCTTTCTTTAATTGTAAATATTTCATTTTGACAGTTTATTTGACTTGATTTTAAACGGGTTTTTTTAACCGTATTTGACTTTGACTACAAATTCAGCAATATTTTTCTTCTTGCCTATGATTTTGTTTTCCCCTACCCTTTCTGTTTCTGTTTTCATACTGCATTGGGGTTTCTTTTCTTGCTGTATTACTTGTTTCTTTATTTTACTTTTTCTGTTCTTTTAGACATGTGAAGCAAATTTGGTTCTATTAGAGCTTGTGATATCCTTTTGAAAAAAAAGTCTTATCTTATCGCATTTATGTACTACGGTTCTAGGCGTTTACCCCCCCCCCTCTCCGTGCAAAATGTCCCCTCGGAATATACCTACCCCCCTGGAAAATACCCTTCACGGTAAATATCCTCCCCCCATGGAAAATAAGGCTTTCCAAATTTGAGAATTTTATTTGAGTTCACACCGGTATTTTCATTAGTTTCTTCATTACTTTAGAAATAAATTTGAGCTCTAGATTTGCATATTAGGGGAGGGGGGGGTAAAGTATAGTTTGTCTGCATGCAAAATGTGTTTTGGTACAATTATTCAGCATATTAGAAAGATAGATAGATAAGTTATTTTAAAGCCAAATATGCGGCCATGAACACGGTAAAATAACATAAATAAAAGGCACAAATAACATAAACTTTGATGTGCGATCATCATAAAACACCTAAATGAAATACTACATTGACCTAATAATAGTACTTAATACTTGGAAAAACGGTCATTGAAAAAAAAAGACTAAACACTTGGAAAAGAACATTTAAACGAAACATTACATTTACTTTATACTGGGATTTTTTTTTTTTAGTTTAAAAAATTCACAGATACCTCGCTATTCTTCTGTAATTTTTAGTGGCCATATACCTAGAAAGAATCGTTTTCTGACTTTGAACTGTCCAAATACCTTACCCCCCCCTTATGTGCAAATATATAGCCCAAATTATATATTTCCCATATATTATGTCAGTTGTCTTGCGCTAAGCTGAAAAAAGCTAACAAGAAAACTGGTCTCTTCTGGAGTTTTACACAGCATAAACTTGAGCGAGTGGCCCATAATACGCAAGCATCAAAACTCCTTCTCCCTACGGAAATAAAAATTAAACTCCAATACAATTCTTAAATTTTGAAAGGCTTATTTTCTACGGGGGGGGGGGGGGTGTTTTCCGGGGGTATATTTTCCGCAAGAAGATTTTCTGCGGGGGGAAGGGGTATTTTCGACGGGGGTATTTTTAGGGGGGTGGTAATTGCCAGGGGGTAAATACCGGCCACCTTGCACTACATACTATATATTTTGTAAAAAATACGTCTCGCCTGTTAATGTACCTTAGGGTTGTTTCTCTGTGAGTTCAGAAAAGATTCTTGTGTCTTTTTAACAGCGGCAAGTGTAGTTTCGTTAATGTTACTTTCCGTAAAACTCTCTCTCTCTCTCTCTCAATTTGCCTTCTCCCTTCCCCAGTATCCCAAGCTGTTTTCTTGTCAGTCATGCGAAAGAAGTTGTTCGAAGTGGTTTCTAGCTTCTCTTTGTGCTTTGTAATTACGCATGATGTCGGCTAAACGGAAAAGAATCGTTTGTCTACTCAAAGGAAGTTAGAAATAGTTAAAGAAAAAATTGAATGTGGCATCTCGAATAAACAGTTGTGTCTTTGAGTATACTACTGCTAAGAAATCACCGCAGCACCAAACCACCAAAGGCCAACACGGTTATGCATGTTCCTTCTCCATCCCAATCTATTCAAAGCCTTCCTTTTTACACCCTCCCAAGAAGTTCCCATTTCCCTTAAATCTTTTTTATGATGTCCTCCCACCCAAAACGAGGACGACCTGCTTTCTGCTTAGCCCTAGACGGTTGGCCGAAAAGGACAATCTTTGGCAATCTGTCATCCTTCATCCGCACAACTTACCCTAGCCATCTCAACCTTTCTTTCATTATAGCCCTAAAGAGCGATATAAAACCACATTTCCCACCTGATCAATCTTTTCGTTACCAAACGTCACCTTTTCATCTTCACTTATTCATATCCTTAGTGACTTAGTTTTCTTGACATTAATTTTCAAACCTATTCTACCGCCCTGAACTACCTATTCTACCGCCCTATCCAAATTATCCATAAAAAGGGGGATAGAACACAACCCTGCTTAAATCATGATTTAATACAAAACCAGCAGTCAACCTCATTTCCTACCTTAACCGCTGCTGCGTTATTCCCGTACATAGCACTTAATGTTATCTGGTATACACAAGGATAAGACCTTTGCTAAAGCTCTTTCATCAACAGAATCGAACGCTTGCTCATAATCTAAAAAACTGATGACCAAAGGTGTTTGACAACTCAGGGACTTCTCAATTATTAACCTAAGAGTGAAAATTTGGTCGACACATCCTCTACCTTTTCTAAAACCACACTGTCCTTCTCTTAAAACTTTGTCTACAGCTTCTCTCAGTCTAATAAGTATCATATTAATAAATAATTTGCTAACTACAGAGACCATACTAATGCTTCGATAGTTATCATACTCACTCTTATCACATTTTTTATATAGAGTGAGTTAGAGTGATTCCTAGCTGCAGATCATATTCCCAAATACTCTTGAAATCCTGGCTACTGCTTTTTCAAGTCATCAAACTGAATTTGTGGTCTTATCACTATTATCCTCCCCAGCCTCCTCCCAAATTTTTCGTATCCCCTCGTCCAAAGAAAAGAATCTTGGGTACGCACCTGTAAGAAAAAACAAGGAATTTTAGTATTTCAGAAGAAAAAAAGGGACAACAGACTCAAGAATCATACAACTCCTCCCTCCCCATGCGCATGCCTGTTTCCCAGTGTATTGGTAAAGCATTGTTTCCAGGTTGTTGCAATTCTAAAATATAATACCTTGACCTCTCCAAGGGTGGCACCTGGAGATTTGCTTCCTCTGTTTGATAATGACATAGATATATAATTTTCAAGTCCAGATTTCTGGTTTAGATATCTCGCTGCCATTGATGGTTGATGAAACTCATCTACAAATAAAAGCATCTCAGACAAAATCACTTTACACAAGTTAAAAAGGAAAAATTAAAGAAAAGAGAACACATTTGACGTTTTTAACCGATAGGATCTTTTACTGCTGCCGCTCTAAAATAATATAGTGTTTACACACTGAGTGTAAAAACATTCTAATGACGCCACATCAATCAGTCACAGATCTGACGTAATAATTTAATTTCGATTTATTTATGGTTTGATGAAATTCGACATTCCTTAATTTTCTTAATTTTCTAAATTTTTTAATTTAAATGAAAACAAGGCATTTATTGGACGAAGGAGAAAGCGTCTTAAGCAAGCTGGAATCAGTTTGCTACCTTCCCTAAAAAGGGCAAATTTTCCCCCTACTCATTGATAACTACATCGTGTCCCTTCCCACCTTATATTCATGGGAATTAACTACACGTTGAGGAAATGGGGAGAGGGAGAGGAGATACAGATCTAAACTAGGAACTATTCTGGAAAACAGCACGTGGAAACTTTCTTAATACAAATGAATTCAAATTTTGTGAAAATGCTATTTACTTTACAAAGCATAAATTAGACTAGCACTCATATTTTATTTATGATAAATAGGTTTTAATTTGTTTAGGGAAAGCAAGGGCTAATTTGGGCTGGACCTCCTAACACTTAAAACTTCCTTGAATATCTGTGCACTTCCTTATATATTTCTGTAGCCTTTTTTTTTATATACATGTTACCATCTCCCTTCCTACGCAATGAAATTCATTTATTCTTTATGATTAATTTTTTTTTCAATGTCATGCTGTCAACAAATACATTCTCATTGCAAATAAAACAGCGGTCATCAAACAATTAACCATCAGTAAAATAAACAATCTTTCTTTTTACCGATGGTTTATTGCGGTGACTACAGGCATCTACATTGCTACCATATTGGAGAGCAGCCTATCAAGGCCTGAAAAAAAGAACGATTGCCCATTAGATAGTTTTGCTCGATGCAATGTGAAGAACTGGCGATCGAATGAACCCTTACCCGGCATTCTGCAAAACTCATTCTTGAAGACAACCAGTCAAGAAAAAAAACTTCCTTTGAGACACATTGCTTTCTACTTGATAAACACCCTTGCAATTACTATGTAACCAGGGCTTCCACTTCTAGAGAAAATTGTCTATTTTAGAGAAAAATCACTTCTTTTAGGGACACTTATTTTGAATCTAGGAACTCAGAGAAATATGGGGTTAAGGAACAATTTTCAGGGATATTCAAGAAGTTTAATTCTTTTCAAATGAAAGGCTGAAAAATTCTCAGATTGCATATGCTCAGTTTTTTTTTTGGGAAAAAGCTTACATTGCAACACGCCTTAAGACTAGGGATCTTAGGGATCTTAGGACACTGATGCTGGCATTGGGTCTCCCTCATTTTTATATATAAGTGTAAGGTATAATCATTCTCATATATATTACCATAGGTATAATGTGAACCACCTGCCAGACTGTTTTAACGGTTGGTTTTATAGCCAATAGAATATACATAACCAAAATACTATGGGTAAGAATGATTATTATAATCCTCCTATAGCTGTCAGACCACGTTTTCCTTTATTATAAGGGCTATAAAATTAGTGAATAATTTGGATAATGATATGAAGATAAAACCAAATTTGTCCATATATGAAGGAGCGTCTTTACACTAAAGTTCGACTTTTTTTTTCCAATTCTTTAAGAAAGACTTCACCAACATTAGGGATGTTTAATTAGAATATATGGCTTTGTCAAAGCAACAGAGAACGTAGTTTTACGAGCAATGGATTTAGGAGGGGGCAGCCCCACTCATATGTGGACTGATTTTTGTCTTTTTCAATGTTGTTGTGTACTTTCAGCTGAATTAACTTGTTTTTAAAATTTCTAATTGTTAATCAGATTATGCCGAACAAGTCAGCTCCCTCGAGGTGGCTTCAGGTACCATCCCTTCTCCCCAATCTGTACTCGCCAATTCTCCTTTTTTATTGATTGATTGATATATTCGTTTAACTTTAACAACAACTTATATGTTAAAAACGATATGATTCATCCAAAAACAAACAGCTGACATGAGGTGCATCAGGTAAAAAAAAAACATACACATAACATGTTTTAAATTCACTATAATAAGAAAGAAAGAAAAAAGAGAGAAAAAATTATAATTATTCTACAGGGGCAGTAACTACATACCATATCCATTCAGTGCTGCGGTGATTTCTTAGCAGTATTATACTCAAGACACAACTGTTTATTCGAGATGCCACATTCAATTTTTTTCTTTAACAATTTCTAACTTCCTTTGAATATAAAAACGACTCTTTTCCGTTTAGCAGACATCACGCGTAATAACAAAGCACAAGGAGAAACTAGAAACCGCTTCGAATAACTTCTTTCGCATGACTGACAAGAAAACAGCTTGAGATACTGGGGAAAGGAGAAGGCAAAATGAGAGAGAGAGAGTGTGTAACTCAGTGTGTAAACACTACATTATTTTAGAGCGGCAGCAGTAAAAGATCCTATCGGTTAAAAACGTTAAATGTGTTCTCTTTTCTTTAATTTTTCCTTTTTAACTTGTGTCAAATGATTTCATCTGAGATGCTTTTATTTGTAGATGAGTTTCATCAACCATCAATGGCAGCGAGATATCTAAACCAGAAATCTGGACTTCAAAATTGTATATCTTTGTCAATATCAAACAGAGAAAGCAAATCTCGAGGTGCCACCCTTGGAGAGGTCAAGGTATTATATTTTAGAATTACAACAACCTGGAAACAATGCTTTACCAATGCACTGGGAAACAGGCATGCGCATGGGGAGGGAAGAGTTGCATGATTCTTGAGTCTGTTGTCCCTTTTTTTCTTCTGAAATACTAAAATTTCTTCTATTTTCTTACAGGTGCGTACCCAAGATTCTTTTCTTTGAACAAGGAGATATGAAAAATTAGGGAGAAGGGTGGGGAGGATAATAGTGATAAGACCACAAATTTAGTTTGATGACTTGAAAAAGCAGTAGCCAGGATTTCAAGAGTATTTGGGAATATGGTCTGCAGCTAGGAATCACTCTATATAAAAAATGTGATAAGAGTGAGTATGATAATTATCGAAGCATTAGTATGGTCTCTTTAGTTAGCAAATTATTTAGTAATATGATACTTATTAGACTGACAGAAGCTGTGGACAAAGTTTTAAGAGAAGAACAGTGCGGTTTTAGAAAAGGTAGAGGATGTGTCGACCAAATTTTCACTCTTAGGTTAATAATTGAGAAGTCCCTGAGTGGTCAAACACCTTTGGTCATCAGTTTTACAGATTATGAGCAAGCGTTCGATTCTGTTGATGAAAGAGCTTTAGCAAAGGTCTTATCCTTGTATTGTATACCAGATAAAAACATTAAAGTGATTAGTGCTATGTACGAGAATAACGCTGCAGCGGTTAAGGTAGGAAATGAGGTTGACTGCTGGTTTTGTATTAAATCATGATTTAAGCAGGGTTGTGTTCTATCCCCCTTTTTATGGATCATTTGGATGGACTTGGTCCTAAGGAGCACAAGAAAGGCAATGGGAGACCACGGAATCAAATGAGGAGGTAACACTCTCCTAGACTTATATTATGCAGATGATTTAAGCATGCTTTATGAAATATTAAGTAAAATGAATGAACTTTTAGAGGTTTTGCGAGTTCAGGGCGGTAGAATAGGTTTGAAAATTAATGTCAAGAAATCTAAGTCACTAAGGATATGAATTAGCGAAAATGGAAAGGTGACGTTCGTTAACGAAAAGATTGATCAGGTGGGAAACGTGGTTTTATATCGCTCTTTAGGGCTATATTGAAAGAAAGGTTGAGATGGCTAGCGTAAGTTTTGTGCATGAAGGATGACAGATTGCCAAAGATTGTCAGAAGATTTAAAGATTGTATAAAGATTTAAACTAGGAGCTATTCTGGAAAATAACACATGGAAACTTTCTTAATACAAATGAATTCAAATTTTGTTAAAATACTATTTACTTTACGAAACATAAATTAGACTAGCACTCATATTTTATTTATGATAAATAGGCTTTAATTTGTTTAGGGAAAGCAAGGGCTAATTTGGGCTGGACCTGCTAACACTTAAAACTTCCTTGAATATCTGTGCACTTCCTAATCAATTTCTGTAGCCTTTTTTTATATAGCCTACATGTTACCATCTCCCTTCCTACGCAATGAAATTCATTTATGATTTATAGGCAAAAAAATTCATTTATTCTTTATGATTAATTTTTTTTTTCAATGTCATGCTGTAAACAAATACATTCTCAATGCAAATAAAACAGCGGTCATCAAACAATTAACCATCAGTAAAATAAACAATCTTTCTTTTTACCGATGGTTTATTTTGGTGACTACAGGCATCTACATTGCTACCATATTGGAGAGCAGCCTATCAAGGCCTGAAAAAAAGAACGATAGCCCATTAGATAGTTTTTATCGATGCAATGTGAAGAACTGGCGATCGAACGAACCCTTCCCCGGCATTCTGCAAAATTCATTCTCGAAGACGATCAAACTTGAAAAAAAACATCTTTTGAGACACATTGCTTTCTACTTGATCAACGCCATTGCAATTACTATGTAACCAGGGCTTCCACTTCTATAGAAAATTGTTTTTTTTTAGAGAAAAATAACTTCTCTTAGGGACATTCATTTTGAATCTAGGAACTCAGAGAAATCTGGGGTTAAGGAACAATTTTCAGGGATATTCAAGAAGTTTAATTCTTTTCAAATGTAAGGCTGAAACATTCTCAGATTACATATGCTAAGTTTTTTTTTTTGGGGAAAAAGCTTACATTGCAACACGCCTTAAGACTATGAAAACAAATCTGATTCCCAACAAATCAGTTTTGAGTATCCTTTTTCCGAGGGACGCGGGTTCGATCCCTGTCATGATCGGTTATTTAGTTTTGGACGGGAGTCAGTGGCGTTACTCTTTAAGCTCAGCCAGAGTCAACCCACCTCTAAATGGGTACCTGGAGATATCTGGAGAAGGTAAGCAGGAAGTGTGTGCAAAAGCACAAGATGGCTGGCCCCCAGCCCCCTTGCATTTCCTGGCTGAGGGGCCACAAAACAGACATGATACATCATTAGTGGTGATTGCAAAGTCAGAGAGGTTGCTCCTAGAGTGTAAGGGAATTGCTGAATGAAATTTCAAGATGGCTAAGAGTGAATCAGCTAAAGGTGAACCTCACTAAGAGCGCTTTCTCATGTTTTGAGGACATTGAATTATTATCCATGGATACAGTATATAACATATGAAGATGGTATGATTACTCGTGAAAAGTTAGTAAAGTATCTTGGCATTATTATAGACGAGACTCGCAGTTTCTGATCCCATTGGGTCTTCCTCATTTATATATATTAGTGTAAGGTATAATCATTCTCATATATATTACCTATAGGTATAATGTGAACCAGCTGCCAGACTGTTTTAACGGTTGGTTTTATAGCGGTTGGTTTTATAACGGTTGGTTTTATAGCGGTTTTATAACGGGAATATACATAATCAAAATACTAGGGGTAAGAATGATTATTATAATCCTCCTATAGTTGTCAGACCACGTTTTCTTTTATTATAAGGGCTATAAAATTAGTGAATAATTTGGATAATGATATGAAGAAGATAGAAAATTTTAATGATTTTATAAGACAATTGAAAGAAGAATTATTAAGCAAGTATGATATTTGGTAATACTTTCGGACTGTAAAACTTTTATGAAATTAAAGAGAAAAAATAAATTTAACTAAAAGTAAGTAAGGACCTACGTTAAAACTTAAAATAAACCAAATTTGTCCATATATGAAGGAGCGTCTTTACACTAAAGTTCGACTTTTTTTCCAATTCTTTAAGAAAGACTTCACCAACATTAGGGTTGTTTAATTTGAATATATGGCTTTGTCAAAGCAACAGAGGACGTAGTTTTACGAGCAATGGATTTAGGAGGGGACAGTCCCCCCCATATGTGGACTAATTTTTGTCTTTTTCAATGTTGTTGTGTATTTTCAGCTGAATTAACTTATTTTTAAAATTTCTAATTGTTAATGAGATTATGCTGAAAAAGACAGCTTCCTCAAGGGGGCTTCCGGCACGATCCCTTCTCCCAAATCTGTACCCACCAATACTCCTTTTTTATTGATTGATTGATATATTCATTTAACTTTAACAACAACTTATATGCAAAAATCGATATGATTCATCCAAAAACAAACAGCTGACATTAGGTGCATCAGGTAAAGAAAAAACATATACATAACATGTTTTAAATTCACTATAATAAGAAAGAAAGAAAAAAAAAGAGAAAAACAAAGAGAGAAAAAATTATAATAATTCTACAGGAAAAGTAACTACATACCATATCCATTCAGTGCAAGTTAAAACAATTTACCTTGAGTGAGATATTTTGGAGTATTGAAGCATTTTGAAGATCTGGACAGCCATGGTGCTTCTTCCAAATAGGATAGGACAGCCCCCTAAAAGGTACAAAGAAAACATGAAATCACAAAAGAAGTTTTTAAAAGGAAAGTAATTAGGTACATTCAAATTAATCTGAGAAATTCAACTTAATATTAATCCGAGTTTAAAATAAATTTTTATAACAAACAGAAATCATAATAGATAATCAAGTCAAACTCAAAACAAACAGAAATTAACATGATTAGGGCTCAGAACCCCTATGTCTTCTCAATGCCAGAACATATTTTGCACTTTACTGAAAAAAATATTAAAAATGAATATGCATTGTCAGTTTAATTTATAAATGCTCATATGGACATTTCTAAACACCACGTGGTGTATTCGTGGTGTATTCACCATAGCCCATAAGGAATTCTTTTGTTGCTGAACATAATATCATGTTCAATTTAATGTCTGTTTAGAAGATTAAATGTTTCTTCTTTTACAGAACTATGGGTCTAGAGCCTATATTAAGCAACAAGGTAAATAAATCCAAAATTCCTAGAGTCCAAGTACTCTGGCAGGACATACAATCCAGCTATGGTGACGAAACCTATGTAACCTCAGTGCAGCAGTGCTTTTACAAAAACTATTTTATTCATGGTGCTCACCGAGAAATTGATAAATTAATGATGAAAAATCATGGCATCAAAAATTCAAAAATACTATTATTGCGAACAATACTATTATTTGGTTCTTGTTGATTTTGGTGATATATTTTCATCGTTTCTAAATTTTGATGATTTTTTTTCTGTTTTAGTAACTCACCCTCACTATCAAAAATCTCCCTCCCCTAACTACAAAAGAATCATAGAACCCCAATGTAGAGGCTTAAAGCCCTTATACCGTATGCAAATGTTTGGAATTGTGAAACAACAGGGAGTTTACCTAAGACAGTGAAATTTGTATACATCTTAAAAATAATTTGGCTAGTTTGGTAAGGAGAAAGATGCCTCAAAGGGTGTATTTTAATACCAAAACATCCCAACTCTTATTGAGCCTTCAGGTAAATGCAAAATAAGTTTTAAGAAAGAGGTAAGAGGAGAGTGGAGGTAGAAATTGATTTGTAATCCCCTAGGCCACATTCAAGACTTTTTTGGGGGGAAGGGAGTTATTTTACCTGGGGAGGTGGACTGTATTTTGTGGAATTAATGTTGTATTATTTAATTATGCAGGTCATTTTCCCAAGTAAAAAAAAAAATCAAGCTGCAATGGAGTACCATAAGATTTGATTGGATGTTTAATTAAAGTAAAAGTTATATGCTTGTGCTTGACCCCCATTCTAAACATCCCTCTACTGTTTCTGTACGACTTGGTAATCAGGTTTGTTCCACTGTTAGCACTATTACTTATCTTCGCCCTCCAAATGCATCAAATCTTGAATTAACATATTTGGTTTTTAATCAGCATTTTCCCAAGAAAGCCTGTCATCGTAGTTGAAAGGTCCTGAAATTATGTCTTTGAGGATGACACTCCCCCCCCAGCCCTTAGGGCAAGGGTTGTAAGTTATGCCCTGGGGGCATATAAGGTTTTATAGAAACCATTGCTGTAGAAACTTCAAAAAGGGCTCATTTGATTAGAAATTGAAAGGGCTAGTGCCCTTTTAATAATTGAAAGTGATCAGAGGGAAACTAGCCCCCCTGGCATATTTTCAAAACACATCCAATCAAAATTTTGAGATGACCATTTTGTTCAACATAGTTGAAAGTCCTGGAAATTAGATCTTTGAGGATGACACTCCCACCCACCCACCCCGCAGAACAAGGTTCAGACATTAAATTGAACATGATATTATGTTCAGCAACAAAAGAATTCCTTATGGGACTCTGGACTCCCACCCTCCCAGGGCATACATTATGCCCTGGGAAAATATCAAAGTGTTGTCATAGAAACTTCAAAAAGGGCTCATTTGATTAGAAATTGAAAGGGATCATCTAATTGGAAATTGAAAGGGCTAGTGCCCTTTTTAATAGTCGAAAGTGGTTGGAGGGCAACTAACGCCCCTCTAGCCATTTTGTTCAACGTAGTTGAAAGGTCTGGAAAGTATGTCTGAGGCTAAAAAAGCCCCCACAGCCCCAAGGGCAAAGGTAGTAAGATATCCCCTGGGGGCATATAAGGTTTTTATTGAAAGTGTTAACGTAGAAGCTTCAAAAAGGGCTCATTCAATTAAAAATTGAGAAGAATATTGCCTTTTTTATTATTCACAAGTGATCAGAGAGCAATTGACTCCCCCCCCACGCCCATCATTTCCACAAACACTTCTAATCAAAATTTTGAGGTAACCATTTTGTTCAACGTATTTGAAAGGTTTGGAAATTATGTCTTAGAGGATAATAAATCTCCCCAGCCCTCAGGGCAAGGGTTATAAGTTATATCCTGGGGGCATATAAGGTTTTTATAGAAAGCATGGTCATACATACTTCAGAGGGGGCTCACTGGTATGATAATCAGATGCTCTAGTGCTATTTTTAAGGATCAAAAAGATAAGTTCAAATTTTTTGGGCTACCTCTATTACTACTTGTGCTCTTAAAATTTTATTAAATCAAAAGAGTGTAATTGTATCCAGGCTGTAAAAGAGCATAGATATAATTTTTTGGGAATGGTATTAACTTTTATTTATCAGGTAAACTAGAGTATGTGTATGACTAAATTAAAATTACTATTTGTGTCATGATTTTCAAAAGTAGTTTTGTTCTTAAAAATTGCTGAAAAAGTTTCTCCAGCATATACCTGTAAATAGCAGGTCAAACTATAAATTCTTAAAGGAAAACCGGAGATTCAAACTATTCTTTTCTTTTTCCCTGAAAAAGACTGTGTCAATATAAAATGAACTGAAATTAATTAAAACACTTTTTCTTCAAAATAAGTTTTTTCAAAAAAAAGTAAAGAACTCCATTAAACCAAAAATGAACAAAAATAGAATCAAATAATCTACCAAGCCTACAACTTCCACAAATCAGTATCAATAAATAAATGAAACCCAAAACAAACAGAAATTAAATTTGAAAGAATTAATATTAGCATTTATAAATTAAACTGGCAATGCATATTCATTTTAATATTTTTTTTTCAGTAAAGTGCAAATTATGTTCTGGCATTGAGAAGACATGGGGTTTTGAGCCCTAATCATGTTAATTTCTGTTTGTTTTGAGTTTGACTTGATTATCTATTATGATTTCTGTTTGTTATAAAAATTTATTTTAAACTCGGATTAATATTAAGTTGAATTTCTCAGATTAATTTGAATGTACCTAATTACTTTCCTTTTAAAAACTTCTTTTGTGATTTCATGTTTTCTTTGTACCTTTTAGGGGGCTGTTCTATCCAATTTGGAAGAAGCACCATGGCTGTCCAGGTCTTCAAAATGCTTCAATACTCCAAAATATCTCACTCAAGGTAAATTATTTTAACCTGCACTGAATGGATATGGTATGTAGTTACTGCCCCTGTAGAATTATTATAATTTTTTCTCTTTGTTTTTCTCTCTTTTTTCTTTCTTTCTTATTATAGTGAATTTAAAACATGTTATGTGTATGTTTTTTTTTACCTGATGCACCTCATGTCAGCTGTTTGTTTTTGGATGAATCATATCGTTTTTTGCATATAAGTTGTTGTTAAAGTTAAATGAATGTATCAATCAATCAATAAAAAAGGAGTATTGGCGGGTACAGATTTGGGAGAAGGGATCGTGCCGGAAGCCCCCTTGAGGAAGCTGTCTTTTTCAGCATAATCTGATTAACAATTAGAAATTTTAAAAACAAGTTAATTCAGCTGAAAATACAAAAGAACATTGAAAAAAACAAAAATCAGTCCACATATGGGGGGGACTGTACCCTCCTAAATCCATTGCTCGTAAAACTACGTTCTCTGTTGCTTTGACAAAGCCATATATTCTAATTAAACAACCCTAATGTTGGTGAAGTCTTTTTGAAAGAATTGGAAAAAAAAGTCGAACTTTAGCGTAAAGACGCTCCTACATATATGGACAAATTTGTTTTATTTTAAGTTTTAATGTAGGTCCTTACTTACTTTTAGTTAAATTTATTTTTTCTCTTTAATTTCATAAAAGTTTTACTGTATTGAATATCAAAAATATTTTAATAGCAAATAATAAACTATTGCCAGTCCGAAAGTATTACCAAATATCATACTTGCTTAATAATTCTTCTTTCAATTGTCTTATAAAATCATTAAAATTTTATATCTTCTTCATATCATTATCCAAATTATTCACTAATTTTATAGCCCTTATAATAAAAGAAAACGTGGTCTGACAACTATAGGAGGATTATAATAATCATTCTTACCCATAGTATTTTGATTATGTATATTCCATTTGCTATAAAACCAACCGTTAAAACAGTCTGGCAGCTGGTTCACCTTACACTAATATATAAAAATGAGGAAGACCCAATGCCAGCATCAGTGTCCTAAGATCCCTATAAGCTTCATGAATTGTTTTTCTTTCTGATTTTCCTAATATTGTTCTAATAGACTTATTATGATAATTTGCACAAGATTAACAATTGAAGAAAATGTATCCAAGTATATAGAAGAACAGTAAAACATAGGAAGAGAGATTAACGATAAATAGAGAAGCCTAAGTATACTAGTTAGAAACATATATTTAAGTTTACGAATTATCCCAAGATTACGCTATAAAATCCTGGATAAAGTTCAAACATGCGATCAGAAACTGCGAGTCTCGTCTATAATAATGCCAAGATACTTTACTAACTTTTCACGAGTAATCATACCATCTTCATATGTTATATGCTGTATCCATGGATAATAATTCAATGTCCTCACAACATGAGAAAGCGCTCTTAGTGAGGTTCACCTTTAGCTGATTCACTCTTAGCCATCTTGAAATTTCATTCAGCAATTCCCTTACACTCTAGGAGCAACCTCTCTGACTTCGCAATCATCACTAATGATGTATCATGTCTGTTTTGTGGCCCTCAGCCAGGAAATGCAAGGGGGCTGGGGGCCAGCCATCTTGTGCTTTTGCACACACTTCCTGCTTACCTTCTCCAGATATCTCCAGGTACCCATTTAGAGTTAGGTTGACTCTGGCTGAGCTTAAAGAGTAACACCACTGACTCCCGTCCAAAACTAAATAACCGATCATGACAGGGATCGAACCCTTGTCCCTCGGACAAAGGATACTCAAAACTGATTTGTTGGGAATCAAATTTGTTTTCATAGTCTTAAGGCGTGTTGCAATGTAAGCTTTTTCCCAAAAAAAACTGAGCATATGCAATCTGAGAATTTTTCAGCCTTTCAGCCCCATATTTCTCTGAGTTCCTAGATTCAAAATAATATGAAAGGGGCACGGCCCCTTTCATATACAGAATAATTTCTGTTCGTTTTAAGTTTTAATGTCGCTCCTTACTTTCAGTTTAAAAAAATTTTTTTTTATTTAAAGGATTGTAAAGCTGGGGTTGGGGGGGCCCCACCCCCCCAACTGTAGCTCCTAATCCCTGTAAGTTTTAAGGTTCGAACTTGTGACTCAGCCTCTTTAACTCTTTAGAAAACGTAGTTTTTTTCAGATAATAGCCCTAAAGAGTGATATAAAACCACATTTCCCACCCGGTCACTCTTCATTCATTTCATTTCATTCATTTTAGTTCATTCATTCATTTTACTTAATAGTAAAAGTTCATTCATTTTACTTAATATTTCATAAAGCATGCTTAAATCATCTGCATAATATAAGTCTAGGAGAGTGTTTCCTCCTCATTTGATTCTGTGGTCTCCCATTGCCTTTCTTGTGCTCCTTAGGACCAAGTCTATCCAAATTATCCATAAAAAGGGGGATAGAAAACAGCCCTGCTTAAATCATTATTTAATACAAAACCAGCAGTTAACCTCATTTCCTACCTTAACCGCTGCAGCGTTATTCTCGTACATAGCACTAATCACTTTAATGTTTTTATCTGGTATACAATACAAGGATAAGACCTTTGCTAAAGCTCTTTCATCAACAGAATCGAACGCTTGCTCATAATCTATAAAACTGATGACCAAAGGTGTTTGACCACTCAGGGACTTGTCAATTATTAACCTAACAGTGAAAATTTGGTCGACACATCCTCTACCTTTTCTAAAACCGCACTGTTCTTCTCGTAAAACTTTGTTCACAGCTTCTGTCAGTCTAATAAGTATCATATTACTAAATAATTTGCTAACTACAGAGACCATACTAATGCTTCGATAATTATCATACTCACTCTTATCACATTTTTATATAGAGGGATATAGAGTGATTCCTAGCTGCAGACCATATTCCTAAATACTCTTGAAATCCTGGCTACTGCTTTTTCAAGTCATCAAACTAAATTTGTGGTCTTATCACTATTATCCTCCCCAGCCTCCTCCCAAATTTTTCATTTCCCCTCGTCCAAAGAAAAGAATCTTGGGTACGCACCTGTAAGAAAATAGAAGAAATTTTAGTATTTCAGAAGAAAAAAAGGGACAACAGACTCAAGAATCATGCAACTCCTCCCTCCCCATGCGCAGGCCTGTTTCCCAGTGTATTGGTAAAGCATTGTTTCCAGGTTGTTGCAATTCTAAAATATAATACCTTGACCTCTCCAAGGGTGGCAGCTCGAGATTTGCTTTCTCTGTTTGATATTGACAAAGATATACAATTTTCAAGTCCAGATTTCTGGTTTACATATCTCGCTGCTATTGATGGGTGATGAAACTCATCTACAAATAAAAGCATCTCAGACGAAGTCACTTTACACAAGTTAAAAAGGAAAAATTAAAGAAAAGAGAACACATTTGACGTTTTTAACCGAATGGATCTTTTACTGCTGCCGCTCTAAACTAATGTAGTGTTTACGCACTGAGTTACACACTCTCTCTCTATCTCATTTTGCCTTCTCCCTTCCCCAGTATCTCAAGCTGTTTTCTTGTCAGTCATGCGAAAGAAGTTTTTCGAAGTGGTTTCTGGTTCTTCCTTGTGCTTTGTAATTACGCGTGATGTCGGCTAAACGGAAAAGAGTCGTGTGTATACTCAAAGGAAGTTAGAAATTGTTAAAGAAAAAAAATTGAATTTGGCATCTCGAATAAACAGTTGTGTCTTGAGTATACTACTGCTAAGAAATCACCGCAGCACCAAACCACCCGAGGCCAACACGGTTACGCACGCTCCTCCTTCATCCCAATCTATTCAAAGCCTCCCTTTTTACACCCTCCCAGGAAGTTCTCATTTCCTTTAAATTTTTTTATGATGTCCTCCCACCCAAAAAGAGGACGAACTGTTTTCTGCTTAGCCCTAGAAGGTTGGCCAAAAAGGACAATCTTTGGCAATCGGTCATCCTTCATGCACAAAATTTACGCTAGCCATCTCAACCTTTCTTTCAATATAGCCCTAAAGAGCGATATAAAGCCACATTTCCCACCTGATCAATCTTTTCGTTAGCAGTAGCTGCTCGTCTCCACGAATGTATGTGGCACTTTCTTGGGCCCGCTTCATACCGTATTTTGTTTTCAGAATTCCACGTAACGTTTCCGTTTTAAGCGAGTTCCGTCTGTCTGTCTTTGGTGCCTGAAAACAAGGCTAAAAGCCTTGTTTTCAGGCACCGGGTTCGAACACGGGTTGCCATCAAATTCTGTATCATGCGTTTTTAGGGTTGCGGGTTTAATACAAATCCGCTCCCAAGGGTATTCAGCTGCCGGGGTCCCCCGTGTTGGAACCCGGGCTCGTATAATCTGAAACCCGCAGAAATACCAGGTTCAAACCCGAGTTTTGCGTTCATTGGTGATAAATTCAAAAATGGCTAACCATCCTGAATTTACAGCCCATGATGTTTGTTCATTGGGGTGCCTTATTCAAGTAACTGAGGATTATCGAAGCTATGAGATATTCTTGGCAGATGGTAAAACGTAAAGCCATTGGGTTATTATGGGATCTCTTGACACTGCAGTTTGAGGCAATCCAAGCCCAAAGGGAGCCTAGCTTCTGTCTAGAGTAAAGCTGCGGATTAGTTCCCCATAATAAAAACAACTTATGTCAGTAAAATTCTAGTTTAGCTACTTTTGGCTATCTTGGAAAGGGGTTAGGTTATGAGAATGAAATTTTCAGGGATGGGTCTACATTCTAAAGTATGTCCCAGGAAGGTATTTTGAAGTACCTACCTACACTCCTTCTCCCTCTGGGGGGTCTTCTGACAAAACAAAATAACAAATTGAAATTTTGACAAAACAACATTTTACCTTAATTTTCAGTTATCAGTTTCCTTCTCTCTGGTTTTAGTTCTGAAATGCAATCCCTTTTATTTGAGTAGAATTTCCAGTCATTTCAATGTTTTTTCTTCAAAATTTAGGAAAGCATTTACATATTTTGAAAACCTTATAAATTGGGATTGAGAGAAGTTGTGAAGCTGAAAACGATTTTGTTGTACTTCATTTAAGTACAAGATTTATTTTGCACAGTTTGAATTTTATAACACACAAATTTTTAAAGGTCACCAAAGGTCAGGACCCTTTAGAGGGAGAAGGAGTGGAGGTAGGTACTTCAAAATACCTTCCCAGGGTATACTTCAGCCTGTAGACCCATCCCCAAAAGTTTCATTTTTCTAACCTAACCCCTTCCCAAGATAGCCAAAAGTAGCTAAAGTAGAATTTTACCGCTACTGTCTAGTAGAAGCAGGGCTTAGGCTAAACAAATCACTTCTTACTGTATATCTTGCTTCTACTGGCAGGGCATCTGTATTCTACAGTTAAAGGGGAATTTATCTGCACATTTACCCTGTCTAGTATTAGGTCATCTTGGGTTGCAAGGTTGGTTAATTTTAGATATAGGACCATAATGAAACAGTTAGGAAATAAACATACTAAAAGATACAGAATTCAATGTTGTATCCAGACATAATAATGATTTTTGTAAAAGTGCAGTTTAGTTTCCCCTGATAAAAGCAACTTATTTCTAATTGTATATTATTCTCTCAATTAGGCTATAAAATTGCACAGATACTGTCCATTAAAAGCAGATTGCAAACAACTCACATCTTACTGTACATCCCAGTCCTATTGGTAGGGCCTTTGTGCCCTATACTGCAGGGGGAACTAATCTGCATGTTTACCATAATTTCCTCTGGAAATTTTACCTCCTGCATTCTATAAATCAAGCTTTAGTCAAAATCTACCAAATCATATTTTTGAGTTATGAATAAAGTGAATACACCATTCGATGCCTTTTTTTATGCTGATTACGAATATAATAAGAATTTCTATCGGAAATGAATTTTAGCCCCCCCCCCCCTATAAAGGCTATACCTAACCTAACCCTGAATTGGCATATATAGGGGGGGGGGCTGAAATTCATTTCCGATAGAAATGCTTATTATATTTGTAATCAGCATTAAAAAAGGCATATAATGGTGTATTCACTTTAGTCCTAACTCAATAATATGATTTGGTAGATATTGACCCAAGCTTTTAGGGTAGACAAAGAGATTTGAGGGTGGGCTGCAGCATTATAGATAGGTTTGTCTAGACCTTAAAAACCTAAGTGAGCTGAAAACAAAACCAAGATTAGATTTTTTAAATTCCAGACTAGTCAATGTAATTTCAAAAATTTTCTAAACTTATAAAATAAATTTGAAGATGAAACGATTTTATAATCAGATAGAAGATTGAATTCATAATTGAATTGTATGTTTGTTGTTTGTTTTTTAGTTTCTGTCTAGCAGTATTTTGGGCTCTAAAACAGTAGCAAATTTAAAGGAAGTCATAAAACCTCAAAAGGCATAAATCTAAATAAATTCAAATAAAATACTTCCAAATAAAATAGATGGTCTCATTTGAGTGTTTCTTTTTTTGAGGACATGCTTTGCCTTCCCCATAGAACCAGTTGCTTTATTTAAAGCATTCAGACTTTCCTTGAATAATGTTATAAACTTATTGTGGCTGACATATTTATAAAGAAATATCTAGGAGATATTGTAATTTCTAAATTTATACAGTCTCCCATCCGCACTCAACTTCTTAAAGAGGAAAAATATACACAAGGTCTCACCAAAGGATAGGCATACAAATTAGAGAATTGACTACTTCATTAAAACTTCATGTCTCCTTTGGTTTCCTGTCAAACAGGCTTAAAGACAAAAGATAACCCCATGGTTAAGAGACAAAATTTTGCAAGTCCAGCTGAAATAACTGTAGTTCTTCTTCTTACCTTCAGGAGGAGACAGCAATTAGTCTGAAATGGGAACTGTCGGCTTTAAAGGATCAAATCATTGAACCTTACCACTGGTAAAAATTCATATTAAATTATGTTTATTTTTCATCTTTATTATGGCAATTGAAAGAGTTGTAAATGCATTCTTCAGCAAAGAGTTGGAGTTTCTAAATTTTATTTCTAAAATTAAGCATGAAAAACCATCATGCTCTTTACAGCTTAGCCTTTTATTAAGTCCCATGTTACCTCAGGCTACCCTTCCTTTCAGTTCAAAATTTCTCCTCGTAAGCTCTGTTGTCATATGAAGTGGTTTTAAATTGTTACAAAGGCATATTTTTTCCAGGAACTTCCACTATATACCAGATATACAGGGACATCCTGCCACCTCAGTATTCCATACCCTATAAAAAAGGACAAAGTATGCGAGCGATTACATTGAGTGTTCAGAAGGAAAGTGAAGGTAAATTAACTTATGGATTAATCTTGAGCAGATGTAAACCCAGCCCAGCTCAACACTTGTTTAGAATGAATTTGAACTCTATTTTGCGTTAATATAAGCATATGCATTTTTTTTCTATTTTATTCTAAAAGAATTCTATGGTTCGACACAGACAGAAGGCTCTCCTCCCAAAGTCTGAAGCAGCACCCTTTTCAGTTTTACCCTTTAACCCCTTAACTCACCAGTTTTTCATTAACATGTGACCTCTTGGCTAAACTATAAACCCTATTTATATGATCACCTATTTATCTAGCATATTTAGGGAATAAGAATAGATATGGAAATATTGAAATTGCCAAACTGGAAAATCATGTAGTCAATAGTTGCGACTTAGTCTCTCCAAGATCCAGTTAATCCGTCTCTATCTTATAAAGGTTATGCACACTCAATTTAGAGTGGATAATATTCTATAAACAAGATCGTTTATTTATATCTTAAGCTAGAATCATATTCACACAAAACTTAGAGCTTGGCAATTGCAAGATCAAGGGACGTGGCCAAGGCAAGGGGTTTGGAATCTCTGTCAGGACCAGTTGCAGCTCCTCTATTCTCTCTCTCTCTTCCTTTTTGTTTTTTTTTCTTTGCTTCTTTCTTTTTTATAATGGATCTCCCCCCCCCCCAAAGAAATAGCTTCAATATCCTTACTTTTCCTGTTCATTGAAGAAATAATTTATGATTTTATTTTGCAGTTGGCTCATCGAATGTAAGCCATGTAATGGACATGCAGCGAATGCATATGCAGCCAGGACCTTCAACTCTGTCACCTAGAATCAGCATTTGTCAAACAACAACCTCTGGGGGAGTTTCTGGGTCTACTTTATCAGGTATTTTTGATATTTAACCAGAAGTTCCCTTCTGATCACCCCAACCCAATGTTTTGAAGCAGATTTTAATGAATCAACAAATAAATTTAAATTAAGTAAACCTGTCACAATCAAACTCAAGACTGATAAAAGCAAAAGAGACTGCAAAATACAAAATTCAAGAAAATACAAATCAAAGAAAAATGTTCAGATAATAGTTGTATTTTTTAATCCTTTTTATGGTTAAATGAGAACCGTAAAAAAACACTCTTCTTGCCAGTTTGGCGCCCCTTCCTTCCTGAAACCGTCCTTTAAATCTACAAGTGATCAAAATGTCTTAAAATACGATACAATAACCAAGAGAAATAAATGAATACTAAAGGAATTTTAATGAATCAACAAAAAAAATTTAGATTAAGTAAACCTGTCACAATCAAACTCAAGACTGATAAAAGCAAAAGAGACTGCAAAATACAAAATTCAAGAAAATACAAATCAAAGAAAAATGTTCAGATAATAGTTGTATTTTTTAATCCTTTTTATGGTTAAATGAGTACTGTAAAAAAAACACTCTTCTCGCCAGTTTGGCGCCCCTTCCTTCCTGAAACCGTCCTTTAAATCTACAAGTGATCAAAATGTCTTAAATTATGATACAATAACCAAGAGAAATAAATGAATACCAAAGGAATTTTAATGAATCAACAAAAAAATTTAAATTAAGTAAACCTGTCACAATCAAACTCAAGACTGATAAAAGCAAAAGAGACTGCAAAATACAAAATTCAAGAAAATACAAATCAAAGAAAAATGTTCAGATAATAGTTGTATTTTTTAATCCTTTTTATGGTTAAATGAGTACTGTAAAAAAAACACTCTTCTCGCCAGTTTGGCGCCCCTTCCTTCCTGAAACCGTCCTTCAAATCTACAAGTGATCAAAATGTCTTAAATTATGATACAATAACCAAGAGAAATAAATGAATACCAAAGGAATTTTAATGAATCAACAAATAAATTTAAATTAAGTAAACCTGTCACAATCAAACTCAAGACTGATAAAAGCAAAAGACTGCAAAATACAAAATTCAAGAAAATACAAATCAAAGAAAAATGTTCAGATAATAGTTGTATTTTTTAATCCTTTTTATGGTTAAATGAGTAATGCAAAAAAAAACTCTTCTTGCCAGTTTGGCGCCCCTTCCTTCCTGAAACCGTCCTGTAAATCTACAAGTGATCAAAATGTCTTAAATTATGATACAATAACCAAGAGAAATAAATGAATACCAAAGGAATTCTAAATTGCAAGCTTATGAGTTAATGGACCTACTTGCAGTTTGTCTCCTAGGTTAGGTTTGATAAAATTTAGAAGCCATAAGAAATTGGCCTGATTTGTCGATTTAGAAAAGGAGATATTGAGCAAAAAAAACTTCAGATAATCCCATATTATTTGACAATACCAGTTTTTGAGTGATTTGCTTAGAAAAAAATTGGTTAAAATATATATCCAGCAAATATCATCCGAAGCTCCAGAGAGACACAGACTATCCAGTATGTGTGCCATAGGTGCAATGTGTTGCCTTATTCGGAACGTTTTTCCAGCTATCAATGCAATAGGCGTAGTATGTGTAAAGGACAAATAAACGCAATCAGGCTTAAATCTATAGTTTATAAACAATTGTGGTTGCATTCCAATCCAAAAGATCTGAGTTCAAATAAACTTCTTAATTAGCTATTTCTGCTATCATTGTCTTTATATGCATGGTCTTGGAAAACCGGTTCTCATGAACAGTGGATCACAAGCAGCCACCAACAATGTGCTGACAGTATCAACAGCTAATAGAAAAAGCGTGGTCTTGGATACACTATGGACGCGGAGATACCTATGGAGGCTCAGAATCATGAAAACTACTAAATGTAAGAAAAAACCCCTTAGCGGATATGGATTGAGACTTTCACTCTTAAATGGTGCTAGTGACACTTTTTTTTGCATTCCTTTGTCCTTTAAGTATGTTTTTCAAGACTGCTTCAACTCAAATATTCAATCATTTTGTTTTCTTTTCAGCTTCCAGTGCAAGAGAAGAAAGCTGGATTATGTAAAAAAAACCCAAGGGGAAGTGCTTTGCAGACGAAAATACAGCTACATTAATGCTGATCGATCTTATTGGAAAATTAAAAGAAGGAATCCAGTCAAAAAGTTTACGCAAAGATATTCAATATAAACACATTGCTGAGAAACTTGTGGAGGCTGGATTCAATCTTGGCGCTGTTCCTGCAGAAAAATGTAAGAACAAGTGGAATAACTTGAAAAAGAATGTGAAAACTTTTTTAGACAATGCCAAAAAAACCGGAGCGGCTCCAATGGATAAACCACAATTCTATCAGGAGGTGATGGCAGTTATCTACAATGACCCGTCCATCACCCTGAGTAACATTGTTGACACATCCAAAGACGAAACTATTGAAAGAGAAGGGCCAACCATTGTCCTGGAAACAGTCTCAGAAGATGACAAAGAAAATCATAGAAAGAAGGCTACGAGCCCTATTACACCTCCGCCAGCAAAAAGATATCGAAGGCAAACCATGGCTGAGACGTTGAAGCGGTTAGATGAATTAAAAATAACCAAAGAAGAAAATAAAAAATTGGATAGCAAGTTCCGTCAGGCCTTGCTGGACCAATTAAAAAAAGACTGTGATGTCCGTGAGAGGGCTTTGACCCAGCAGAAAGAGGCGTCTGATCGCTTCCTTTCTTTAATGGAAGCCCTTGCCAATAAAAATGAGCTGCCCAAAAAGAAGAAGGGCAAAAAAAGGAAAGGCAATAGTAGCTCAGACAGTGATTGAGTTCCATTTAGTGACATATAGTTTCAAGTAGTTTATCCAGTTAGTTCACATTATATTATATATATTTATACAAGATATACCTATTTCTTCATAATACTGTATGAATAAATCGCTAGTAGCGGAACGTCAAAAAAATCACAGAGAAAACACTGAATGTTTTTTTAAGTCTTTAAGTTGAAACAATCTACAAAATATGGCACAAAGAGGGAAAAAATGGGTCGGTAAAGTTAAGCGTAGTTGCCATAATCTTTAGGCCGTTTTCCTCAAGTTCGTTTCTATTCTTAAATGCTTAAAAATCTTGAGCCTTTTTTGGGGGGTAGGTGGAAGGCTCTGAGGAAACATGAACTATGGCGCTAACTCCTCTCCAGACAAAATATAGAGCTCTCAGGAGAAATCTCAGTTTCCCCAGCCTCTTGAAAAGAAGAAAGATCTGAGTCCCTAATTTCAGATTTTAGGAGAAGATATACAACATTATTTAATGGGTTCTAACAGCAAAAAAAAACTAGCTTTGAATGAGTGACTATTCAAGATAAGTTTTGATGGCAGGTAAAAGCAGTGGCGTTGATTATATTTCTTGCAAAATGTGATTACACAACACATAATAAACAATTAATAAAATAACTCAGATAATAAAAGAATTAAAGCTCTTAAAAAAGTTCATAAACTAGCAGATATGGCTCTACGTTTTGCAATCGCCTCAGTTGAAGCTGGTGACCTGCCACTGCTACTTTGGTGAGTTTCTGAGGATGAGTCTTGGGATGGCATACTGTCGTTTTCTTCTTACCACTCCTGGATTAGGTCCCCATTGGACATACAAATATTGTGTAGAACGCAACAGGCAGTTACAATATAGGGGGCAAAGTCAATGTTGCAATCAAGCATATGGAGTCTTCGGAATCTACCCTTCAAGAGCCCAAATGCATTTTCAATTACTACTCGAGTTGTAGACAGCTTCTTGTTATATCTCTTTTCACAATTGGTTAAAGCACCAAAATCCTTGTGGGGGACCATAAGCCATGGCAGCAATGGGTAGGCGGAATCACCAACGAAATGGTATTGTCCATTGTGTAAAATACAACTCTGGTCACTTGTGGCCTTACTAAATATTCCACTGTTCCAAAGAACCCTAGCATCATGCATTGACCCAGGAAACCCAGCTGAAATGTCAGTAAAAATCTTTTCAGCAGTGCAAATTCCTTGCAGAATCACTGAATGCTGGCACTTCCGGTTGCGATATGCAACTTGCTGATCTGCTGGGCATATGATGGGGATATGACAACCATCAATTGAGCCAATGGTATTTGGGAAACCAGAGATGTTTTTAAATTCAGTAGCAATGTCATGGCAATTCCTTGGGTCAGTGGGGAACACTATAAACTTTTTAGACAGCTTGGTTAAAATCAAACAGCATTTTCTAACACATGAAAAAACACTAGACTTTGCTACACCAAAGCGGTCACCAATGTCTCTCATTGAAATACTATTTGATAAGTACCACAGGGTAATCTGCATTGCTTTTACAAGCTTTATTGGCTTGTTATAATCAGTTCCAGAGCCACCATGGTACTCATGTGGAAAATATTCTTTAGTAATTTCATGTTCCTGTTGTAGCAGGTTGCAAACAACATCAAAGGTTGTTTTATTCAGCCTAAAATGTTCTCGGAATCTCTCATCACTGAGTGATTCCACAGTCACTTCTGAAAAACCCTGTACTTTTGGATGCTGGGTCCTTCCATTCTCTTCAAGAATTGCCTCTAAAGCTGCTTGATGCACATTTAAGCCACTTTAATTGCTTAGGAATGGAAGAGGGTTTATTGGGTGGATAATTTCCTCTATGCTCCAAATTGTAGAAAAGCCTTCATAAAGAAGGTGAAATTCCATTTTGATGTTATAGATGCCTAGGAAAAATGAAACAGTTTAATCAGGCCTGTTCTATTTCGTTACTGAAATTTGAAAAAAGCAATGTTTTTATTATTGAAATAGTGAGTCTTTGCCTGCTGGATTTTAAGAATCTGGGCTTCCCAATTCTGGCAATTTGGATTCTGATGGGTATTGTATCAACTCACTACTACTACAGTGAGTCTTCACTTCCTGGGTTCTCTGTAATCTGAGCTTCCAGAATCTGAGAAATTCAAACCAGATTTCAAAAAAGTCAACAAGGTGAAGACTCACTTTAAGTTAAAACTAAAGCTTATTAACGTGTCACTCCCCCAACCACCGACTTTTAACCTGCCTGGTCAGTTAATACTCAACCATTTGCCCATTGTGCTGGAGCACACATTCCTACAAAAGATAAACCATGCATTGTCTCCCCCCCCCCTAGATGTACTAACTACAAAAAAATACCTATGTAAGCTTGGGTTGTCTTGTTATACAGGAGAGACTAAAAAAGGACCGGTATCCACATCTAAGACTTTTCAGCTTTCTGTGATATCATACAATGTTAACAGAGCTAAGGACATTTAAATTAACAGAATTAAGGACATTAAAAACACTTAAATTTTTTGAAGGTAGGAAATATAGAACTCTTGTCTTTCTAAGGAAAATGAATGGACATATGTAGGTCTTATTGCACTAAAGCCCTGGGGTCATGGCAATTCAAAAAAAAAGAAAACAAAATCAACTTTAAAATACTTGACATTAACTTGACATAACAGAAACAAAGAAAAACAAATCAAAAACTTTTCTTCTGTGCTCAATTGCCAATCTGAGCAATTGTCCTAAATTTTAAATCTTACAAAGTATTCATCCCTCACTACATTCACCATCTCTCATGACCCACACTCATGTCCATACGTCCACAATTCAGGCAATAAGAAGGACTATCTTACTTGCATTTCTTCATATCTGCTTTCATTTAATGGATTTTAACGAAGGTTTCTGTTGCTAAGTCAGTAGGCCTACTTAAATATTTTCTTACACCTTTTTGAACAATCTTAAGTTGTTAAAATAGGTAAGATTTTAAGAAATTTTAGTGATCACAATATATTTCTATCATTGTTAAGTGTATTAGAAAGGACAACCACTGGTAAAGATCCCCAAAAAATATTTTAAGGTGATTAAAAAATTTTTATTGCCTAAAAAGTTGGCAAAACAGGAGAAAGTGCTTCTCAATAATTAATAACTTTGAAATCTCTTCTTAAACACAGCAAAACACATTTGTTTTAAATGCAAAGTCAGCATGGCCTGAAAATTTACTTAATACTAATCATGCTTTGAGACTTGATTGGCTGATTGTCTAAATGCTTTTAAAAATCACTGAAGATAAAATGTTGTATGCAAACTCTAGTCCAATATGTAAGTTAGTATAGTGGCACTAGACTTTCAAGGTCCAAACTGGCAGTACTGATCTTTATTTTGTGATCCTTTTGCCAAGAAGTGAAGCAGGAAGCCAGGGGCCAGCCATCCCATGCTTTTCCATGCCTTTTTTCCTTATCTTCCCAGATTTTTCCAGGTATCCATTTAAAGCTTGGCCAACTCTGGCTTAGCTTACAGAGTCACATCACTGATCCCTATACCAAACAAAATAAACTAGCAGTGCCAGGAATTAAACCTGTGCCCCTTGGACAAAAGACTCCCAGCCAAGAGTGTCAACCACTTTGCCAGGACCACCAATGTGACCAGAGAACAACATTTATTTGAAAAAAGAAAATATTGAAAACAAAACAACTCAAGTCACAGTTGCTGCCATTTTCCTACTGTCCATAAACAATATATTTTATTTAGACAAATTATTTTAAGACAGGTATCAACAAAACTCCATCAGGGATTGTATTTGCTTAAGATACAATCAGCACTGTGAATGCTTAGTTTTGTGATATTCTTGTCTTGAAATAACAAAAAAAGAAAATTTATATTTTCTATTTGTTTTCCACCAGCTTATTTGAGCAAAGTCATTTGTGACAGCAATATGTCCATGGTTGGCTTAGAATCTCACTAAAATGCCTTAAAACATAAGAAATTTCAAAAAAAATTATACTGATCATCAAGAAGAATATCAACATGGCTGGTACTTGTTTAGAATCCAGGAAAAAAACAAGCTAGGATTGTATTGCAAAGATCAGATAGCCATTACCTGGTACTTATATGAGATACTGTATAAACTAAGGGTTTCTCACTCTGGTAAATATGTTTGAACTTTAGTTTTTTGAGGTTTAGCAGGAATAAAAGGTACCTAGGTCTGTTTTTGCTGTCCTTAGTATGTTGATAGTAACAGCACAGTAACAGTGAGATTTCATTCTCACTGTCCTAGTTACTTTAACAGTAACAGTACACTAACAGTAACAGTAAGATTTTGTTTTTGCTGTCCTTGGTTCTTTAATAGTGACAGTACATTTTAGTAACAGTACAGTAACAGTGAGATTTGGTTCTCACTGTCCTTATTACTTTAAAAGTAACAGTACACTAACAGTAAGATTTTGTTTTTGCTGTTTTTGGTACTTTAATAGTAGCAGTACATTTCAGTAACAGTGAGATTTTGTTCTCACTGTCCTTGTTACTTTAACAGTGACAGTAAGATTTCGTTTTGCTGTCCTTGGTACTTTAATTGTAACACTACATTTCAGTAACAGTGAGATTTTGGGTAATTATTTAGCCTTGGCCCCCTCATAAGTAGACATGTTAAGAAAACAATTCTTACTTTAGAATATGTATTATGATTCTATTTCTTATATTATCTAAGGGTAGAAGCTTTATCATCAAGTCTTTCCTCTAAAAATCCTCAAAACTGAAAAAGTTTCCAAATATCACCACGTTTTGAATTCAATGCTTAAGTCTTTTGAAATTGCCGCTGTAAACTGCTGCCAAATAAGTTCTGTTAGGTTAGGTCAGGTTAGGTATTTATGTGTTTTATGTGACAATAACCTAACCTAATTCTTTTCATAGCCTAACCTAACCACTGCTATTAATATTTTGTTTTTACGCCACTGCTATTTGCCCTTCGCCACTGCTATTTGCCTTTTGCCACTGCTATTAATATTTTGTATTTACGCCACTGCTATTCGCCCGTCACCACTGCTATTCGCCCTTTGCCACTGTTATTCAAAAATAAAAATGAAATAAAAAGACCAGCATGAATGCTACCTATAAAAGAACTTATTAGGTGGCAATTTAAAGCTGCAATTTAAAAAGACTTAAGCATTGAATTGAAAGCGTGGTGATATTTGGAAACTTTTTCTCTTTTGAAGATTTTTAGAGGAAAGACTTGATGATAAAGGTTCTTCCCTTGGATAATAAAAGAACTAGGATCATTATACATATTTTAAAGTAAGAATTGTTTTCTTAACATGTCTACTTATGAGGGGGCCAAGGCTAAACAATTACCAGATTTTGTTCTCACTGTCCTTATTGCTTTAACAATAACAGTAAGATTTTGTTTTTGCTGCCCTTGGTACTTTAATAGTAACAGTACATATCAGTAGCAGCAGGCTAAAGTAACAGTGAGATTTCATTCTCACTGTCCTTTTTAATTTAACAGTAACAGTAAGATTTTGTTTTTGCTGTCCTTGGTATATTATAAAAAAATACAAAACTTGAATAAAATTCTCAAATTTGGAAAACCCTTTTTCCCATGGAGGGGGGGGGTAAACGCTGGTCACCCTCTTATTGTGCCTGTTTGAGCGCCACCTAAGTGTTAGCAAAACACATCATTCTGTGACAACTCTATGAGAAGTGTTAAGCCTACTTCTCATTTTTTGTTTATATTAAGAAACAGTTAGTTTGTAGTTTTTATAATTAAATCTACTTAATCAGTTTAGGCAGTCAAGAGACAAACAGTTGCCTCAATTGATTTTTGAAATAGCCTACATTGATTACCTAATAACAATCTCAAGAATCACAAATCAACAAATATATGTACAGTTTTTTATCAGACTCCTAAGATTCTATGAGGATATATGGCCTACTATCTAATCCTTTCTATCATTTGAAATCAAATTAAAATTTTAAAATGTTCCTTGTAGCCATGCAGTTTCATTTTCAAAGTCTCCGTTCTATTCCTCAGCATTAAGCGTTTTCAGCTGCGAAGTTTCAACCCCGTGTTTTCCTCTAGAACCCGCTTTGTGAAAACGCTTGATGCACTACATGAGAACAACCCGTGTTCAAACCCGCTGAGCCTGAAAACGCGGCTATGATTTTTACTGTAATAAAAAACATTTCGGTAACAAGTTTGTATAATGTAAGATTAAACAAAAATATTACTCCCATTTTTAGTTTTATGTATCGTTTGATTCCGGCATTTGTTATATTCTAAAAAACATCACGCCAGTAGGGAACCACTTCCATATTGTTATTATTTTTAACATTGGCGAGACTTTGCTTCCTCCACTCTTGTTCAATTATGTTTCCATCCCATGATACTTTCCCATACTTTCAAACAAAGGGTTGGAGATAACCAGGCCGTAGTGACTGAGCTGATACAGGGTCAACCATTTCTGCATATTTGTAAATGTCATCATCGAAACGAAATCGAGTTTGGATCTGCTGTACAGCTTCTATGTAAAAAGACTTTGTAGCTCTGAGGAGCTTTTCGACTACATTATGGAGCACACCAGGATCTGATTTTAGTGTCAAGAGAGAGTCCTGCCCATTTGGGCCCAAATAAATATTTTCGAGGGGCAGGTAAACACTTGGGTCATTTACATTAGTTTGGAATGCATTTGTTGACTTCACATAGTCCTTTTCATGAAGCTCAAAGACAATTCCTTGATAAGAGATTCAGTCTCTAGTTTCAGGCGATAAAATAGTGGTTTGTCAGCTTGAAAAGCTACAATGAATTCAGTAAGTAATCCCAATGCAAAGGCAACAAATTCAAACACACCTTTATGACTGGGTTCAGATTTGTGTATAAAAGCTCATTAAGCTTTGTTGGATCCTCAACTAGCATAAGTCTGTAGTAGGCACTAAGAGCATCCCATTGTCCCAAAATTCTGTCTACAACAGCCTTGACTGAAAGCCTTCGAGTCTGCCCTGCCTGCAGAATCTTATGCATGTCAACTTGGTAGAACTTTTGAAATTCAAGGAGAGCATGTTGCCTCTTGTGACTATGTGTGAAGTGACTATATATGGAGCAACAGATGTCTTCCATGGATTTTCTCAATTTCTTGCATGCATATGAAGCAACAAGATGAGCCCTATGGCAGGAGCATTTCACTATGACTACCCATGGGAACGCTTATTTTATCATGGATGAAACGCTTTGGTTAGTTCCCATCATAGAGATTGTAGTGTAAGAGCAAAACCCTATGAAATTTGCAGGGGGAAGCTTGTAGGTTTCTATTATGCACCTCTTCAGCTTCTCAACTATCGCCTTGGCTGAAGAGTCAGGACACTTGACTACGTTAAGTACATCAACTTCAACTGAGAGGTCATCATTGAAAAATATTACTCCAACTGCTAGAAGCTTTTTAGAAGATACATCAGTGGACTCATCAATAATGATTGAAAAGCAGCAATTCCGTAAGATTTCCATCAAACAATCTTCATAAAAACCACTTAGTCCTGTTCGTATGACATTGGTTGTTGCTGTTTCTCGAGCTGCACATTATCCACTACTTGCTTTGAAGGTAATTTTTTTAAAAAAGCTACAAAAGGCTCGACCTTAGAAAAAGCCAAGGCATTTTCAACTAGAAAAGTACAGATTCTGGCCTCAAAAATCTTTGTATGGTCAGTGAATCTCCTCTGCAAAAAGTGTCCAAGATTATTTGAAGCGGACCCTTCTGCTTCAATGTTTCACTTATTCTTCTATGTGTTGGAGTGCTTTATAAGCTCTGATTTTCTGCTTTTTCCTAGTTTGAGATCAGTATTGTATACTTCACAATATCCAAGATACGAGTTCTTTTTTTTAACCATCCCTGCCATTGCGGGTCACTCATCCATGAGTCAACAAACTTTTTGGAGTACTGAATCTGAGTGGTAGAACTTTGTGCAGGTTCATGTTTCTTCTGTTTTTTCTTTGGAGGAGTTGTTTAAGTTGAGAAGGGTAAAACACTAGAGTTGGATTCTTCACTAATGCTATCTTCCATACTAATCTGAAAAATATCAGGCACCAGGGATACAATCTCGGAAACTAAATAAAACATATCTTTCATGCACTGTTAACGTTGATGTGATTAGCAGTGTGACCCTACTACAACTGAATACACTAATACAGCCATATAAATTTTATAATTTGTTTATTTTGACCACCATATCCTAGAAGAGCAATCCCCCTTGCTCCATAGAAAACCCTACTCCTTTTACTGTCCTTTGAGTAAAAGTTGAGTAGGAACGAAAAAGTCACCATAAATATAACACATGCTTATGTTTTTGTAGCAGACCATTTGTTTGTTAATTTATCTTCATCAAGAGTGGGAGTAACATATTGAAATGTGTTCTCAACATAATGGTGATACTGCAGATTTATGCTATGAATTATTTCTGATACAAACATAATAGTTTTTTTTATTTACGGTGACTTATGATTATGGGCCACACTGTTAAATTAAGCTGATTTTATTTCAAATGACAGTTCAACTATACTATGTCAACATTGTGAAGTATCTCAGCCTTTCACTTGGCAGGCAGGCAGGCTAAACAAACAAGGCTGTCTCATTATAAAAATGGCTATATATAACAAAACAGGCCTTTATCCTTTTGGTGCTATAGAAACATTTATAAAAAAAGAACCTCTTAAGAAACAAAAGAGAATATAACTTTTGCTACCTTTTTATATGCAGTAGCTGTTCTATTCTGTCTTTTCTGAAGTTCATTTTTTTAAGCAAAGTAATGTAAACTAGTTTCCTATGGCAACTTTACATGTATATAGTAAATCAGGCCGGGGGCTATCAATGAATATCTACTGGCTTTCAATCACCTTAAACTAATCATCTTGTAAATTAAAATATTCCTTATTGGCAGGAAAGTCATGATCCTATGGAATGAACAGAATGTTTGACATGACAAGTAAAAGGTGACGGATCACCTGGTATCAAAAACTTTTTACAATTTTCGGTGTCATTAGTGGGCACTATTGATTGCAGTTCAATGATCAAGAATCATAAGCAGAGGCAGGGAGGCTAACCCAGTTTTCAGTAAAGGTGCAGAAAAGGGACTCCTAATAAAAACATCTTATTTCTTACTATATATTATTTGGTCTATTGGGCTCTAAAGGCGCAGAGGGCTGTCCAGTTGAAGCAGGATATAAACAATTAATTTCTTACTGCAAGTCCTTGTTAAATTGAGCAGTACCTCTGCACCTTTGACTGCAGGGGTCTCTAGTCTGCACCTTTGCCAGGTTTTATCCAAATGATTAGTTGTGTTAAAAGAATTTTAGAAGTCTCCAGAAAAGATGTCTGCATTAAAATAAAATTTACAGATTGGCAGTACAGATTTTCAGAATCTGCCAAATGGAGACTGGCTTTTACCAAAATTCAAATTTAAAGATATTCAATACATTATTATCAAAATGTCAGCAAGTTCATGTTGTCAAGGTTGCAAAATCAAGTTGTTTGAGGCTGCTGTTAAATTTTTGCACAAGGCTGATGAAAGTACTGATTTTTGCAGGTGCATTTTTTTTTTTATTTCTTTGTTAATTGCTAAGTTAGAATGATCCAATTAATTATGATAATTGTGAAAAATAATTACGCTAATTATATATATATATATATATATATATATATATATATATATATATATATATATATATATATATATATATTATTATGAAACAGTGAATATACCACTCAATGCCTTTTTTTAAGAATTTCTATGGGCAAGCATTTAAACATAACGCCATAACGCGCTTCCGATTCGACTGCGCAAAAGATCCTTAACTCCCTTTATAGCGCGTCCTTAATTTCTGGAAAAATGGGACGGAAAACTACTTCCGTCCCATTTTTCCTTTTTTTTGGGTCGGAAGAGGTTTTACTAGAGCCGAAACACTAGAAATTCCCTAAAAAATCCAGAAGACTTGTAAAAATCTCTAAATCCCTAAATGAAAAATTTCACCCCCTAAAAGACCTCAACAAACCCCATTTTAGGGGAGAAATCCCTAGAATGGAAGCACTGATAACAATATATCATACCAGATTTTTATATCACAATTGATACAAAAACATCATATTGTTAATGATATTCTGAGTTTTCTTAATATTTTTGCCTTTTTTTTAAACTTTGTTCAGTTAGTTCAACATTCTCTTCTTCATTCTCTGAAAGGCTCATTTGAATGTCCTTTGTCTTTTTGGAAAGTAATATTAATCTTAATGGAAAGTCAATAACATCTGCTATATGTAAACAATAAACAATTTGCCTAAATTACAGCCCTTGCCTTTAGAACTGTGGGGGGTAGGCATATCCAGAGGCATCATGAGCACCCATAGGCTGAATTTTAGAGGAGGGGCAGCTGCTCTAATTTGCACTTCCAATTTTCTGTAATAGAAATCTGAAAACAAAATAGTATTGGGGCACAATATATATATATTTTTTTAAGACAAGGGCACTTCTTATATAAAGAAATCATAATATATAATATAATTTATAATATATAAAGAAATGTATTTGATTATGACGTAATTTACAAATTAACTTACGTAACTAACTTATATATTCGTATATTTTTCTTCTGGCAAAAAATACAAAGTTACAGATTTTTGCAGATATGAGCTTGAAACCTATGTAATAGGGTTTTCTGATACGCTGAATCTGACGGTGTGATTTTCATTAAAATATTTTCAATGTAGGGGATGTTTCCCCCCTCTTTAAAAAACCGGGTAAATTTTCGCAGGCTCGTAGCCTTTGATGAGTAATACTAAACTTAATAAAATTTATATATTTAGAATCAGCATTATAAACCCATTCTTTTAATACATTTATTGACATCAAAATTCCGTTTTTAAAAGTTTCGATTACTATTGAGCCGTATCGCTTGTTTTTTTTATTGTTTTTTTTTTACGTATATGTTATTGCGTATATGAAGGGGTTCTCCCCTTAAAAATAAAAAAAAAATTTAATTAAAAAGCCCCTGAATCACAAAGGCCGTTTAATTAGAATAGATAGCTCTTTTGAAAGCACTAAAAAAAACTAGCCTAAAGAGTGAGGTATTGACTTGGGGGAGAACCCCCTCCTATACTTTATAATTTCTGTTCGTTTTAAGTTCTAATGTTGCTCCTTACTTTCAGTTGAAAAAACGTTTTTTTTTTTAAATTTAATTTCTGATATTTTTTTAAATAATGCTAGGAAATCCAGCGCCCCCTTCAAAGAAAAGTCCCTTGCTCCAAAGAAACATCCTCCATGGAGGGATTCTCCCGAGTAGCCCCCCTCCTCCAGCCCCTCCCCTCTCCAAAAATAATCCTTCCTTAAAATGTCTGTATACTTCCCAATAACCAAAAAATAATGATGACAAGTCCGGCTCCCCCTTCATGGCAATTTTCCGTCTCCCATAAAAACTTCCTTCATGAACAGATCCTCCAACATAACCCCCAACCCACCCATCCCCTCTACCAGAAAAAAACCGTCCTGAAAACTTCTGTATACTTCCCAATAACCAATACTATATGTTAACATTGGGTAAAGTTCATAACTTTTAGCCCTCCCCCGGGAACTTCGGGGAATTAAGTCATCCTAAAAGACATAGTTATCATATTTTCGACCATGCTGAACATAATGGCTATCTCAAAATTTTGATCGGGTAATTTTGGGAAATATATGAGCGTGGGAGGGGGCTTAGTTACCCTTCATTTTTTTGATCACTTAAAAAGGGCACTAGAAATTTTAATTTCCGTTCCGATGAGCCATCCCACGATATTCTAGGACCACTGGGTCGATATTATCACCCCTGAGAAAAAAAAACAACAAATAAACACGCATCCGTGATCTTTCTTCTGGAAAAAATGAAAAATTCCACATTTTTGTAGATAGGAGCTTGAAACTTCTGAAGTTTCTACGCCGTCACCTTCTATAAAAACCTTATATGCCCCCAGGGCATAACTTAAAACCCATGCTCCAAGGTTTGTAGGGGAATGTCTTCCTTAAAAATATATTTTCTATCCGGAATTCAACTACGCTGAACAAAATTGCAATCTTAAAACTTTTATTGGATGTAATTGGGAGAATGATGGGCGTGGAAGGGGGGCTAGATACCCTCTAATCACTTTCGACTATTAAAACGACCACTAGCCGTTTGAATTTCCATCGACTGAGCCTTTTTTGAAGTTTCTACGACAACACCTTCTATAAAAACATTATATGCCTTCAGGGCATAACTTATAACCCTTGCCCCGACGATTATGTGGGAGTTTCCTCCTCAAAAGTGTATTTTCTATGTGGAAATCAACTACGCTGAACAAAATGACTATCTCAAAATTTTGACTGGATATATTAGGGGGACTGATGGGCCGGGGGGGGGGCTAGTTGCCCTCGAATCATTTTTGACTATTAAAAAGGGCACTGGCCCTTTGAATTTTCAGTCAAATGAGCTTTTTTAAGTTTCTACGACAATGCCTTCTATAAAAACCTTATATGCCCTCGGGTATAGCTTAAAACCCTTGCCCTGAGGGTTGAGGGGGAGTGTCTTCCTTAAAAAGATATTTTCTATCTGGAAATCAACTACGCTGAACAAAATGGCTATCTCAAAATTTTAATGTGATGCATTTTGGGGAATGATGGGCGTGGAGGGGGGCTAGTTACCCTCTAATCACTTTCAACTATTAAAAAGGGCACTAGCCACTCCAATATGCAATCGAATGAGCCCTTTTCGAACTTTCTACGACAACTACTTCGATACGATGAGCCAGGGTAGAAGATATTTTGAAGTACCTACCTTCACTCCTTCTCTCTCTAGAGGGTCCTTAAACTTGCCTACATGAAAGGTCTATACTTATTGAAATTTTGACAAAACACAATTTTACCTTAATTTTCAGTTATCAGTTTCTTTTTCTCAAGGTTTAGTTCCAAAATTACAATAAAGCCATATCAATGGTTTTTTATCCTTCAAAATTTAGGAAATACATTTGCATATCTTTAAAACCTTATAAATGTGGATTGAGCAGAGCTTTGAAGCTGAAACAATTTTGTTGTACTTCATCTAAGCAGAAGATGTATTTTTCAAGGTTTTAATTTTATAACACACGGATTTGATGAGCAAGTCAAAAGTATTCAGAAAAGATAGGATTTGTGGCATTATTATTGCAACCGTTACGCTCGGGAGATAAAAAAGGAGCGAAATCTTTCTTTTATTTGTGCCTTGATTTGATTTCATCTTCATTTCAGGTCCACGTGTCGCTTTTTTCCTGATTGGAAGATATTTCTCACTCAAGTGTCTTCTGTCAGCCTGCTACAACGCCATTGATTTACTGATTTCCACAATGAAAAAATACAGCCTTTAAGAGGTATCTTATTATCTGATAAGTTTTTTATTGTAATTTTCTGTTCTTGAAAATAAATGAGACTATTTTTTGGGTATTTTCATTTTTTCTTCTTTATTCCAAGCCTAGCGGGTTACTAGAACATCCTAGTGAGATGCATAAGAGCTCATTCAAAAGCTATTTCTGATATGTACGTCGCTTATATACGTGTGCAAGTGCATAATGGCACGAAAAAAGACACTTTTAATGCCATTTCTCGATGGGTGGGGCTAGCGGGCTACCAGAACATATTAGATAGATTTTTGATAGCTCATATATCGGCAACACTGAGTTTAATTACGTAGGATTATGTAGGATTCTCTAATACGTGGAATATGATGGTGTGATTTTCATTAAGGTTCTATACGCGTAACTTTTGATGGGTAGAATTAAACTTGATGAAACTTATATATTTGAAATTAGCATTAAAATCCGATTCTTTTGATGTATCTATTTGTATCAAAATACTGTTTTCTAGAGTTTCGGTTACAATTGAGCCGGGTCCCAATAACCAATGCTATATGTTAACATTGGGTAAAGTTCATAACTTTCAGCCCTTCGACGGATTAAGTCATCCTAAAAGACATAGTTATAATATTTTCGACCATGCTGAACAAAATGGCTTACTCAAAATTTTGATCAGGTGACTTTGGGAAGAAAATGAGCTTGGGAGGAGGCCTAGTTGCCCTCCATTTTTTTGGTCACTTAAAAAGGGCACTAGAACTTTTAATTTCCGTTCCAACGAGCCCTCCCACGATATTCTAGGACCACTGGGTCGATACGATCATCCCTGGGGAAAAGAAAAAAAAAATAAATAAACACACATTTGTGATCTTTCTTCTGGCAAAAAATGGAAAATTCCACATTTTTGCAGAAAGGAGCTTGAAACCTCTATAGTAGGGTTCTCTGATACGCTGAATCTGATGGTGTGATTTTCATTAAGGTTCTATAACTTTTAGGGGGCGTTCCCTTCTTTTTTTGAAAATCAGGCAAATTTTCTCAGGCATGTCACTTTTGATGGGTAAGATTAAACTAGATGAAACTTATATATTTGAAATCGGAATTAAAATCTGATTCTTTTGATGTATCTATTGGTATCAAAATTCCGTTTTTTATAGTTTTGGTTACCATTGAGCCGGGTCGCTCCTTACTTACAGTTCGTTACCACAAACTGTTTGATACCTCGAGAAGGTAGATTTTAAACCTATTACTCATATCTAAGTAGAATACAAAGTTGCAGATATTTGCAGATATGAGCTTGAAACCTATTTACTAGGGTTTTCTAATACGCTGAATCTGACGGTGTGATTTTCATTAAAACTCTTTCACTTGTAGGGATGTTTCCCCCCTCTTTAAAAAATCGGGTAAATTCTCTCAGGCTCGTAGCCTTTGATGAGTGACACAACTTAATAAAATTTATACATTTAGAATCAGCATTATAAACCCATTCTTTTGATACATTTATTGACATCAAAATTTCGTTTTTAAAAGTTTCGATTACTATCGAGCCGTATCGCTTGTTTTTTTATTGTTTTTTTTTAGTACGTATATGTTACTACGTATATGAAGGGGTTCTCCCCTTAGTCAATACCACGCTCTTTACGTTAAAAGTTGAAAACAAATTTAATTAAAAAAACCCTGAATCACAAAGGCCGTTTAATTAGAATAGATAGCTCTTTTGAAAGCACTAAAAAAAACTGTAGCGTAAAGAGTGAGGTATTGACTTGGGGGAGAACCCCCTCATATACGTTATAATTTCTGTTCGTTTTCGGTTCTAATGTTGCTTCTTACTTTCGTTTGAAAAAACTTGTTTTTTAAAATTTAATTTCTGATCGTTTTTCAAATAATGCTTGGAAATCTGGCATCCCCTTCATAGAAATATCCCATACCCCAAAGAACCATCCTCCACGGAAAGATTCTCCAGAGTAACCCCCTCCCCCCTCCAGCCAATAATCCTTCCTGAAAATGTCTGTATACTTCCCAACACAGTATATAGAATTAGGTTAAATTTGGATTTGGTTAAATTTTAAGAGCAGAAGTAACCCCGAATGTTTGAACATAATGCCCCCAGTCGTTCTTGGGATACTGCTAAGATGCCTTATTGGGAATTAGCATTCTCACAGTGCATTTTGATTTAATTTTATGTCAACATTTAGTTTTTAAACATTTAAAAATTGGATTTGAGGGAGACTAAAATCTATCCTATAAATCATGTACAACAATTTTCTAAATAAACCTTATATGCCCCCAGGGCATAACTTACAACCCTTGCACTGAGGGCTCTGAGGGGATTCTCATCCTAAAAGCCTTAATTTCCAGAACTTTCAACTACGTTGAACAAAACAGATATCTCATTTTGATTGGATGTGTTTGGTAAATTAGTGGGCGTGAGAGGGGCGTTAGTCACTATCCAATCACTTTCAACTATTAAAAACGACACTAGCCCTTTCAATTTCCAATTGAATGAGCCCTTTTGAAGTTTTTATGACAACGCTTTCAATAAAACTGTATATGCTCCCAAGGCATAACTTACAACCCCTGCCCTGAGGGCTGTGGGGGGAGGGGTTGTCATCCTTAAAGACATAATTTCCAAAACGTTCTAACTTCGTTGAATAAAATGGATATCTAAGAATTTTGATTGGATGTGTTTTGGGAAAAGGTGGGCGAGAGAGGGGGGTTAGTTGCCCTCAAATCACTTTTGACTATCAAAAAGGGTATTAGTCCTTTCAATTTCCAATCGAATGAGCCTGTTTTCAAGTTTCTACGACAACTCATTCTATAAAAACCTTATATGCCCCCAAGGCATAATTTAAAACCCTTGCCTTGAGGGGTGTGGGGGAGTGTCCTCCTCAAAAACATATTTTCTATCTGGAAATCAAGTGCGCTGAAAAAATTGGCTATCTGAAAATTTTGATTGGATGTGTTTTCTGAAAAACATGTTTTCTATCATAGAAATCAACTACGCTGAACAAAATGGCTATCTAAAAATTTTGATTAGATGTGTTTGGTGGAAAAATGAGCATGGGGGAGGGCTAGTTGCCCTCCAATCACTTTCGACTATTAAAAAGGGTACTAGCCCTTTGAATTTTCAATCGAATGAGCCTGTTTTGAAGTTTCTACGACAACGCCTTCTATAAAAACCTTATATGCCCCAAGGGTATAACTTAAAACCCTTGCCCTGAGGGTTGTAGGGAGTGTCCTCCTCGAAGACATATTTTCTATCTGGAAATCAAGTATGCCGAAAAAATTTGCTATCTGATAATTTTGATTAGATATGTTTGGGGGAATGATGGGGGCGGGGGGGGGGCTAGTTGCCTTCAAATCACTTTCGAAAATTAAAACGGGCACAAGCCCTTTGAAATTCCAATCGAATGAGCCTGTTTTTAAGTTTCTACGACAACATCTTCTATAAATACCTTATATGCCCCCAGGGCATAAATTAAAACCCTTGCCCAGAGGGTTGTGCGGGAGTTTCCCCCTCAAAAAGATATTTTCTATCTGGAAATCAACTACGATGTACAAAATGGCTAGCTCAAAATTTTGATTGGACGTGTTTTGGGGAATGATGGCCGTGGGAGGAGGCCTAGTTGCCCTCCAATCACTTTCGACGATTAAAAAGTGCACTAGCCCTTAGAATTTCCAATCGAAAGAGGCTTTTTTGAAGTTTCCACGACAACGCCTTCTATAAAAAACTTATATGCCCCCAGGGCATAACTTAAAACCCTTGCCCCGAGGGTTGTGGAATTTTGTCCTCCACAAAAAGATATTTTCTATCTGGAAATCAACTACGCTGTACAAAATGGCTATCTCAAAATTTTGATTGGACGTATTTTGGGGACTGATGGGCGTGGGGGGGTGTAGTTGCCCTCCAATCACTTCCGACTATTAAAAAGGCACTAGCCACTCCAATTTCCAATCGAATGAGCCCTTTTCGAAGTTTCTGCGACTATTCCTTCGATACAAAGTGCCCGGGTATGGAGAAAAAAAAAAAAAAAAACATATTGTGCCCACATCGTTATTTACTTAGGCAGCGCTAGCGCGCTGCCTATGATACAACTGGAAGCTAAGAATTTCCAATGACTTTAGATCTTTGAAGGAAAAACACACATATTCTTTTCAAGCCGACTGATTTTACTTGCATGATCATAATGTTGATAAAGACGATTTTCAGTTGTTTCTTCTATATGTAACGTGTTTTATCCTTAAAGAATGTCTTACAAATATTATGCGTCTAAACTTAGCTTGAAGAAAACACATAAGAATTTATCTAAGCTAATGTTACTTAATAAGGATGAACTAATCGCAATAAACCAAACAGATTAAAAATGTCTTTCTTAAAAGGTGTAATTAAATGAACCAATTAAACGTTCTTTGCAAATAGTATAAAAGCTAAAAAAAAGTAAATTGAAGAGGGTATTGTAAAAGAAAAACACAAAATACGGAAATATATTCCCGTGCTTAAAGTGCCGACCAAGAATTTGTCAATCCTTCGACCATGGAAGGTTACAATTTAACCATATCAAAATATCTAGGCATAAAAATATCTTATTGAAAAATGGTGACTGCTTTCTCTCAAGACCCTTGAATATGTTCAGCTTTGGCAAAAGCTGTAATTACATCCGGCCAAGCATTAACATTTCTTGAGTTAATTATATGTTTTTCAAATTAGAATATTATGTTAACTATAAAGGAGATAAAAAGGGGTACCAGCAAAAATAAAACAACGAAACTCAATTAAAGGCTAAACATTCCCTTGTTTTTATACCCACTGCCTCCTATTATTTAACTCGATTTATTTTTACAGCTTAATGGCGAAGTCCCAGATATAAATTAGGAACACGCATAAGACATGTTTAAGATCACTCAGGACAAAAAGAATGAAAAACCACACCAACGCAGCAACTTTATAAATAAAAAAATATGATAATATTATCTGGAGTAGGTCAAATGGAAAATTATTTTTTTCCTTTTTTTTCTTCTCATTTTTTAAAATTGTATTTCTTTGTTTCAGGGGTTACTCCAAACAAGCGAAAGCTTACGGAAGGTTAATTTTGTTGTTGTATTGCTTCTTTCTTTTAGTATTTTAAATATGTATTTTGCTGTGTATTTTCTTGAATAAACCCCGTTAAAAAAAAAAAAAAAAAAAAATTGAATCATCCTGGAACCCAAATTAAAATAAAGCTGGCACCGTTTTTCTTGTAAAAAGCCAAACAGGAGATAAGCTGAATGGCAATAAAACTCACGTAGCACATCAAAATCATTCCTAAAACTACTAACAACTCATTGCCGGCTCGAGTTGTCTTTAGGGAGTTTGGTAGAAAGGCACGTACATAGAATTACTTAATTTTCACACTTGTCATATTGCCGGGAGCTAAGTTCAAAAACGATAACCGAATAGCCTGCAAAGCATCTTTCAAGGCAGTATCATTAATAAGATGGCAGTGATTCATCCAAAGGTCATGAATGGTAGTTTGAATTTGAAAGGTAAGGAAAAAAAAATTATCAAACAAGTTTATGTTCGATATTGTGGCAGCAATCATATATAAAATGGCTAACAACAGCACAAGGATTAATTAATTACAAATTTTGACATTTTTTTTTACAAATGTTAAAAAGTAATTGTGTTGACGAAAAGAAGAAAATGGAGGGGATATGGGGTTTGAATTAAACTAAAATTAAAGCTGCATGGTTGAAATAATTCCGCAAGTAAATAACAAAAGCAAGACCTAGAAATTCCCGTTAAGTTTGAACTTTGAAGGCACTTAACTCTTACAATTATAGCGAGTCAAAATATGCAAAACATTAAAAAAATATGCTCTAAAATGATAATTAGAACAATTTCCAAATACATAAAAATGGTGTCTAAAAAGAGA